>NC_039359.1:24997873-25312021 GCF_003573695.1 Papaver somniferum | reverse complement strand
TTGCAGTGTGGATTCTATTGGCTTCGTTATTTAAAGACTCTCACAGTTACTGTGTTACTTGTGAACGTTGCCAGAAATTAGGAACCATTTACCGTAGGAACATGATGCCCTTGAACCCTATTTTAGTTGTTGAGGTCTTTGATGTATGGGGTATTGACTTTATGGGTCTGTTTCCTAATTCTTTTGGTAACTTATACATCCTTGTCGTTGTAGACTATGTCTCTAAGTGGATTGAGGTGGCTGCGTGTAAGACTAATGACCATAGGGTTGTGATTGAGTTCTTGAAAGATAATATACTTACACGTTTTGGTACACCGCGAGCTATAATTAGTGATGGAGGGACGCACTTTTGTAATGGACCTTTTAGGTTTTTGATGAAGAAATATGGTATTACACATAAGGTAGCTACCCCATATCATCCACAGACTAGTGGTCAGGTAGAGGTTTCCAATAGGGAGATAAAGTGTACATTAGGGAAAACAGTTAATCCTAATCGGAAAGACTGGTCGTCTAGGCTTACTGATGCCTTATGGGCTTATCGTACTGCGTTTAAGACCCCCACTGGAATGTCGCCTTATCGGATTGTGTATGGCAAGGCATATCATTTACCTGTTGAGTTAGAACATAGATCTTATTGGGATGTTAAGCAGCTAAAATTTTCACTTGACAAGGAAGGAGTCCATAGGAAACTCCAGCTCAATGAGTTGGAAGAGATTCGTATAGATGCTTACGACAGTGCGAAGGAGTATAAGGACAAAATGAAACTTGTGCATGATAAAAATATTTTAAGGAAGTCATTTTCTCCAGGTCAAAAAAGTTCTTCTGTATGATACCCGCTTGCATTTTTTCCCTGGGAAGTTACGTTTTCGGTGGACGGGTCCTTTTATTGTTCGCACTGTCTTTCCTCATGGATCTGTTGAGATCGAGACACCAGATGGTAGATCCCTTTCCTACAGGTGATGTTGAGGAGGTCCCTCTGGAGGACCCTGTTTACCCTTGATTGACCATCGAGGCGATTATATGTTGTATATTAGTTTTTGATTTCTCTCTTCACCCAGGTACTATCTTTCCGACTTCTCTCTTTACTGATTCCTCATGTTACTTTGCTTTTTGGTATTGCTCTTTCATTATAAACATTGAGGACAATGTTAGATTTAAGTTTGGGGGTGGGGAAGAAACTTTTTGTTAGATTTTAGTTGCAATAAATAAACTCCAGAGTCTAGAAATTTATGCTTATTAAGGTTGGCACTAACCAATATAATTGGATGAGAACATCTTGGTTGTAGGAGTTGAGGAACCAATCTGATTAGATGGAAACATCTAAAGAGTCTATTCATAAAAGCACAGAGCTCAGGTGTTAGAATTAAAAAAAAACATGGTAGTTTCGCCATAACTCGTTGAATCCTAATCCCTTATGCTTTTATTTCTTAAGTGATTTGGTGGGGAACACGACTCAAGTTGTTATCATTGCTAGGTGAATTAGGGTGATTGAGATACAAAAAAAAAAAAAAAAAAAAGTTTGAGACCAGACCGTCTGACCAACCGGAATAAATTCAATAAAGTCGACCACTGGTGCCCTTGTATATGCCAGTTGTGTTGACCTAGAGTTATGTTTATCGACCACTAGTCTCCTTGTATATGCCAGTTGTGTTAATATTAGTCAGACCGGTATCTCAGTCCATTAGGATAGGATCATCTTGGCAAAGCCCTTCAGACAGATATGGAAAACATCGTTCACTTTAACCATCTATTTTTCTCTTTATCCATCTTCTTAATCTTTCCATATGATTGGTTGACTCCGGTTATGATGTCTAGAAACTATCTGAGTAGAGCTCTGTCACTTATGTATAAATTATAGTATGTTGAGTGCAAACTCGTGTACATCAATTGGAATTTCGCATCAAGGTACTTCCTCTTATAGTCAATGTTTGTATGCCAACCAAGGAGATTCTTTAGTGCCTTCCAAGGTTCTGCGTAGATAGCAAGGGTATGGAGTAATGGTTTTGTGGGTACACCTCTGGTAAACCCTCCGGAGACAACACTCCGCCGCTAGGGCCACCTAGCGGTTTAACGGCTTGCTGCACGTGCTAAGTGTAGTCATTTTTATTTTTCTAAATTAGTTTTGCTCGAGGATTAGCAAATAATAAGTTTGGGGGTATTTGATAGACACATTTTTGCGTCTGAATTGTCCTCAGTGTCTCTATTGTTAGTGCTCGATTTTTGTACTAATTATGGTGTTTTATGTGCGTGTAGGTATTTTTGGCCAATAAACATTTTTGGAAAAATCGGCTCGAAAAATTATGCGGAACACCCCCCGGAGGATTTTTGCTATGCGGACTCTCAGATTGGATAAGGGGCACCCGATTACTAAGGGGCATCTCAGGGCGCCACTTGCTATTCGCACCCCAGGTCTCGGATAAGGGGCACCCCAGGGAGCCATCTGCTAATCGCACCCCATTATTGGTTAAGGGGGCTCCATCTTCTTCCTTAATTTGAAAAGAAAAATTGACGGGAAATTTGGTTTCAATGGTAAAGGATTTATTATCTTTAAGATAAGAATATCTTCTTGTCTTACAAACATATATGAAGTTTTGAAGAAAAAGGAAGTTATCTTGTATTAAACAAGAAACATATCCTTAGAAGATTTTATTTTGGATTTTATTCTGCGAATTAAAGAAGATATGGGTTTAATAAAGATATATATAGAATAAAGAGAAGAAAAAATTCATGAAGATATTTTTAATTAAAAAGAAGAAGATTTTGGAGTTATGGAAGAATATATTTGAGTGATGTGTATTTGTGTGTATAAATAGAGAGCTAAAGAGCACATTTGGGGGGAGTTTTTTGGGAGAGAAAAGAAAATCACTGTTTTATCATTGTTTCTCCCATTTCATCTTTGTAAACACCCTTTAAGCAAAAAAAATGAATTTTGAGCGTGTTTCCATGATGATGAGCTAATTCTCGCGCAACCAAGGCAATGGATGAAGCTATCTATGCATGAATGATTGGTAACAATTTTATTTTCTCTAATTTACAATTTATAATTCATTCAATCACCGCTTTTGCGGAGTTCTAAATGTTCACTTAATTTTCTTAATTACTTGTGATTCAATTTGATAGATTATACTTTGTTTAATCGATTGATAGTCTGTTCTTAGGGAATACAATTAATATTTGGGAATATGTTTGATTATGTGTGAATTAAGAAATAAATGAATTAAAGGAAAGTTAGAGTTTTGAAACAAATTTGGTATCGTTCATTCATGTGTAATAGTGGAATCTAGTGTCTTGGTTACTTTTAATATCTTGAAATCAATTTTGCAATAAATTATCTATTTTTAAGTTTTATAAGTCTAAAATCTTTTGCTTTCACAAGTCTGAACGAACCTATTACTACAACTCAATTGAAAATCACATCAATGAACCTATGCAAAATAGGAAGAAAATAATAAATAATAAAATATTAATTGAGGCGCCAGGGGAATGGGCCCACCGGCCGGCCAGTCGTGCCGTGGCCAGCCCCACTCCCAATTTTATATTTTATCATATTTTTATTATTTCCCATGATCTCATGAAAATCTCTTCATTTGAGCAAATATCCTTCGTTTCATGAAAACTCCTTAAATTCATGAAATTTCCTTCAGATCATGAAAAGTAGTATAAAATTAGGGAAACTCGTGGGACCGGGCCCTAGCCGGCCAGTCATGCCCTAACCGGTCCCACACGCCCCTTATTTTGTTATTATTTTTTTATGTTTCCCTCATCTCATGGAAACTCCTTGATTTCAACAAACTCCTTGGTTTTATGATATTTCCCTAAAATCATGAAAAATATTATAAAATTAGGGAAACTGTCTTGGGACCGGGCTCCTTGGCCGGCCAGCCATGCCTTGGCCATAGCCGTTCCCACACTTCATGACTTCCTATTTTATTATTATTATTTCCACAATCTCATGGAAATTCCCTAACCTCATGAAATTCCTCAGTTTCATGGTATTTCCTTCACTTCAGGGAAAATACATAAAATTACATAAAATTAGGAAAGGTACTGCGGGACCAAGCTTGCTAGCTGGTCGTCCATGCCCTAGCCGTGGCCGGTCCCACACCTTGCAATCCCCTAATTTATTAATTATATTTCATCATCTCATGAAGATTCCCCAGTTTCAGCAAAACCCTGAATCCTTCATATTTTCTCAAAATGTTGGTCAAACGCGCATCAGAAAATATCGAAACTCTCAGGACTGATACACGAACATTATGGTGACACGGGCATGTCTCCTTGACCGACCAAGGTCGGCCCTAAGGCTTGCAAATATCCGGTCCCGCATGTTTTAATAGTCTTGACCTAATTTGCTCAACTGCTCATATTGGGTCCAAATTTTTCTCAAGCAACTAGAAGTTTGCTTAAACGACCATCAAGAGCCGGTCCCACGACCATCAGAGCCGGTCCCATGACTCCTTGGTCGGTCCCTCATCTCTCCATAATCAGGTTTCGCTACCTAACGCTCACACAAGCATTATTTTAATAAATGATTAAATCAGCATTTAATAATCTTTTCACCAACTGATCTTCAGAAGACTTTGGTATTTTTTCTCACTTGAGCATCTGGGAGCTACACGGTCGATTCATCATCCCATGTAACCGGTCCCTCTTTCATATCATGAACGGTTTTTAATAAATCATCAATTCAACAATTGATCAAAATTAGGGTTTTGAATCCAAGATTCATAATTCCAGATTCAAACACTAAATTTGATGTTGATCCCATGGTCCGTACTCTAATTAATTAAACTTGGTACGGTCGCCAGTACTTTAAATTAATATTTATTTGGTCCCGCTACCAATACTTCATCAAATGAGCAACATTCGCTCAGACAAGAATATTTGCTCAGACTAAGGAATATTGGTTCAACTACCAATATTCAATAATTCATCGAACGAGCAACATTTTCTCAGATGAGCAATATTTGCTCGCATCAAGGAATATTGGTTCAACCATCAATATTCGACGATTCATTAAATGAAAAAAATTTGTTCACTTTAGCTATCAACATTTATTCGAGAATTATACATCTGTCTCAACAGACACGCTCAATTCGTGAGTCTCAGAACATTTGCAAATCACGTTCAAATCAGCAATACATGGGCTCATCGTCCCATGAAGTCAGCAACTGACTAACTAAAACCACGAGACATCAATCGTGTCACATGGGGGGATATTAACTAGGGTTTTGGTATGGTGGTCTACGGTACGTGTGTTCATGCACACGCTGAGAATGTGATCAAGTCGTGCAATCAGTTGGAGGAGTTAGCAAAGAAATGGATGGAAAATCAACCAAGTCTCCGAACGATGAGCAACTGGTTTTGACACGATTTCCCACTTCCCCACTCTTTGACTCCAGCAATTTTCACACTTCATGGGATCAAGGTGTTTACAATTCAGCAATATAAAAAGGCCTCTGAATCCTGATTGAAACAGACAAGAATTTCTCGACAAGTTCACAGAGGGAGATCATTCTCTCGGTTGCAATATCAGTATTCACAAAGATGGCTGGTCTTAGGTCTGGGCTAGTTACAGGTTCCAACACAAACGACGCTAGCACTAGCAACAATAACAATAAGTATATCCCGGAAACCATTCCGGCCTCTAACACTGATGGTGGTGATGTTATTCCTCCTCACGCTAACATGGAAGGTCACCCCCTGTTCGGCCGACACCCTGAGGAAGTCAGGGGGAATCCACCACCTACCATGGCTGATCTCATCAAGGTGCAAGAGACTTTTTCAAAGAATCAAACTGACATGGCTGCAACACAGAAGGAACTATTCAATTATCTCAAGACTCTCACTGACAAGATGTCAGAGAATACTCAAGGAAAAGAAAAGGAAACATCCTCAGATGCTGATCCTGAAGTAGTTCCAATTCATACAGTGGATGACAACGAAGTCCGCAAAGCTCCAGACGATCCATCAGCAAAGGAATCATCAAATTTCATTACTCCGGAAGATTTGGAACGCCTCTTGGAGAACCATGGAAAATACAAGACGTCACATATCCATCGTCACCAACCTCCATACCCTGCTGCTACGCAAAGGATTCCTCTTCCAAAAGGTTATACCTCTCCAACCTTCACTTTATATGACAGAACATGCAATGCTCGGGAGCATGTTTCTCTGTTCCTGGAAGCCTTGGGCGAACATGAGCATAACCATGTTGTTCTCCTCAAAGAATTTTCAAAATCCTTGAAAGGCAGGGCATACACCTGGTACAACAACATCGCACCAAGAACTATCAACAATTGGGAGAAATGATTAACGCCTTCTACAAAAAGTACTTCTTTGTGTCAGAGCAAGTTACTCTCTCTGATCTTAGAATGATGTTTCAGAAGAACAATGAATATCCCAATGACCACGTGAAAAGATTCATAGTCCAGGCCCTGGACTGTCATGATCCAAACGTCACGAAGCAACAACTTGTAGACTTGTGTATCAACGAAATGATCCCGGTATACATAGCTTTGTTAGAAAATATTCGTTTCCATACTTTCTTAGAGCTTCATGAAGCGGCGAAGAGATCGACAACTACTGCACCTGCTTTACTGGAAAGAACAAAGGCTGAAGAACCGCGAGACGCTCGAGGTAGCAAACGTCTGATCAACAAGCAGTACAACCTCCATCCTTCCACAAACGTTGTCGCAGAAGGGAGCAAACATAAAGCCGAACCACCGCGCAAGCATACCTCAGCTCCTTCAAAAGCACAAAGGAAGGATAAGCAAAATGCACAAGCCCCTGACCAGCGCATAGTGGCTCCTGATCAAGATGCACCTGACTTTTCCCTTTCCATTGAAGAGGTGATCGAACTCCTGGATGCTTGGATCCAAGATGGTGCTCTCAAGTTTCCATATGTCAAGAAAGAACCAACTGAAGAAGACATGGAAAGTCCTCGTTACTGCCGCTTCCACAGGTTCGTCAATCATCCCATAAGCGATTGCAGATTCTTAAAGTGCATATTCAAGGAAAATGTTGAATCGGGAAAGATTAACATGGGGACTGAAGGAGTACACAGAGATCCTATCCCAGTCAGGACTTTTTTCCATCTCTGAACAACCAGTTAAAGAAGCAGTTCAGTCATTAATTGAGCATGTCTGCGAATTGCTCTATCGGTCGAAGGCGCAGAGGGGAGACATGTTCATGGCTCTGAACCATATAGTGTATGGGAAACGTCTACTGATTCCAGAAGCACCTACTGAATCTCCAACCACTGACAAGGAAACGTATGACTGGGGATTGCTCACCACGGTGCATATTAAGGGAAATGAATCCAATAGAGCATTTGTTGGCGTTGGCATTGCCATCAACATCATTCCTTTGAAAACTCTCACAGCCGCTGGCATTACTCGACAAGAAGCTACTCATGCTCCCATCTCAATCAGAGACCCTGAAGGAACGCTCGAAAATACTTATGGCTACATCACTCTCAAAGTGAACATAAGTTCAACCTGGAAAGAAACCAAGTTTCACATAATCAGGAAGATCCAGGATATGACATTTCCTTCAGACGAGCGTGGATCCACGCTGAAAAGATGGGTACTTACAAAGCGCCTTTGGTTACACATCTCTCCAACGAAGAAAGTTCTGATCCAGAAGATTTAGTGGACGTTCCATCATCAGAGCACTTGGAGGAATTTCGAACTTTGACGAGGATGAAACAAGAACATGCAAAGGATGCATAAACATTCATCAAAAGTTCATGCACTCAGGCAAGTCTCATTCCTCTCATGTATATGTCATTTATTTCCTCAAATGCTATTCTAGCATGGGGACTCAATTCTGCTAGCATCTCTGCTATTGCAAGACGATATAAGTGGGTAATCTCACTTCAGCAATATTTTACCAAGTGGTTGCTTCTGACATTTCTCCGAATCGATCATCTCACTGAGACATTCATTACTGAGATGATGTTCAAGCACGGCAAAGAACAATTTGGGCATTTCTCCATAGACTTGCAGGAGTGTTCATGTGTGCCACAAAATCACAAAGCTCTGATGTCTGCACAGGTGTTGGATCCCACTATCGCGACTAAAGGAATGCTGAATCAACAGAAGATAGTTGGGACCCAAAAGATCAAACCTAAGACACGCTCAAGGGATATGACGCTTCAACGCTCAAGAAGCCTTCAAATTGTACTCCCAATCAAAGAGTACACCTCCTACAAATGGCGCATCTAGTTTCAGCACAAATATCTTGACGATGACACACTGATTCAACATCAGCGCAATCAAAGTGTAACTAAATTACAATCGCAAATTCTTCATTATTCCATGATATGACTTCTGAAGCAGATGCAACATCATTCATCCATGGATTACACAAACTCATTCAACATACACTAGGAACCTGATCTTATTGGAATTTGCAATCTGATATGATTCCATGAAACTTCATCAACGGAACCTCTCTACATCACAAGCCTTGCACGACCAAGGAACTTTTTCTCCTTACATCCAGAATGGAGACTGCCACCGGTATCTGCCACAACAACATCGATTCCCTGACAAAGCCACTTCACAGTCAAGTCATATTCAGGAGAATTTAGGTTGAAATCCTAGAACATATTCATCTTAGGAATGCTCAACTCACCAACTAGTTCGTGAATGTAAAAGGCTCACTGGATGAAGGAGCAAAGGATATATCGATAATCATGGTTCTAGCATTTTTCGGTCTCTGGAACAACTCCAACCATAGTATCGGCATCAACAAGGATATGTGGAGGAACTCCGTTGATGGTCTCAGCATCAACAAGAATTTCTGGAGAAATTTCAATCGTGATCTAGCATCAACAACGGTCCCAAGAGCAACATCCTCATGACAAGACTTCATCAATTCACCATTCTCTGAAGTATTGCTCGACGAAGCGGACTTCTCCAAGCACTAATGATTCATATCAAGGTGTGTATACATGAAATATGTTCACATGAAAGTATTTCCGAAGCTTGCACGATGGGCGGGCACAATCCCAAGTTTCTACAAGATGTTCTCATCACCTCTACAAATGAGATACAACACACTTCAGGCCATGGGTTTAGAAAAACGTACCAATGGATGAGGAATGGGACAATTCTTCCTGAACAAAATATGTTTGTCTATGCCTCTTATACAACATACCAAAAGGGCGCATCAATCGGACATACGAGATGAAAAATATGGCCTTTACCGTCAGGTCTACGAAATCTGAAAAATTTATACGGGATTACAAATTACAAATGTGCAAGCTTCGTTGGATGACCTCTACAACTCCAAATTGAGTGGTTTTTGTCTCATGGGATAACTCAGTCTCTTAGCTTCAAAATTTGGGGTCAAGCGTCGAATTCTGACGTCGTATGAGGTTCCTGCAGCTTCTAGAGCATACAAAATGCAAGCAACAATTCTTAGACAAGATTCATAACTTCCACAGTCGATCGGTGTCCACCAGGTCTTTCCACTAAGTCGTTCATCAAGGTACCTTCAACTTCAACCACCTATGTCTTTACATAAATTTTTCTACCTGGGTCCTCTGTCCAAGTCTTTCCAGAAGAAGAGAAAACGAAAAGGAGAGATTTAACAAAATACTGGGGACTGGCAGTCCACTGATCATGATGAGCAGTTTCACAGTCCAAGACCCATGACACCGGACTCTCATATGCTAATCATTCATAATAAAGGTAATGCTACCACCAGGACATGTAACAATGGTCATTACATCACCCCTTCTTGAGAGCAACCTCAGTTATGGTCCCGTGACCAGGGTTTCAGAAGTGATGTTTTTACGACTGACAGAAACAAGATGGCATTGCAAGCACCATGCTCATGTATCAATCAAGGGGTCCTTATCTCAAATGAATCAATGACATTAAAATCCTTCATCAACCGTTCCAGACACAAGCGAATGGTCTAAAGACACAACATGAGTGTTTTACAACAAGCTCGCCTGAGATGATTTTACACTGTCAAGCACAAAGCAGCGATCTGGGTTAATTGGTGAAGAATCTAGGGATGGGTTATATACCATTCTCTTCGTATGGATGTCCTCTACAACATATCCAAAATTCATATCAATTGGAGAAACTAGCAAAAAGATGTGGCCAAAACATTGGACTACATACCAGCTGAAATGTTTTTGGAAGTCTCCTGGAAGTTTACTGTTTCGTCAATTTCGGCCCTTAAATGTGCTCAAAATCCGAAAATATTCTCAGTTAAAGCCTGGAAATTTTCTGAGGATGAAGAAACATGGGTAGACCGCGAAAATAAGACATCGGACGAAGATTCTACAACATTTTTACTGAAAGACCGACTTCTGAATTTTCCGATGACGAATTATGACGTAATTCTTCGTTCATCCACATCTGAATCAGGATCTACACCATCAACGCAAATCCCGACTTCATCTTCAGCCGATAGTCTCATTTGATGAAGTCGGCGGTGCTTCTACTGATAAGGAACGACTCCCAGATGATCGAGAGACATACAAAGTACCAGCTTTCCAGCGTCTCTGAAAAGTTGATTCACCTCGGCATGAACATCTGCAGAAGTCTTTATCTTTGACTTAGATATTTCTGGAGCGTTCGCCGGAAGAGCCACAAGGGTGGTTGTAACCAGAAGTCACCACTATCTGAGGCGAAAGACATGGAATCATGGATATACCGAAAACAAACACGCAACAAAAATGGTAACAATCCAACTCTTACCTATTTACAATTTCACTAGCTGTAGTAATTATAACATCAGAATTTCGAAAACTTGCTCGTTCTTTCAAACCTACAAAGACGAGCAAAATTCATTATTCAAAATCATGACTTGATTTTCATAAAACCGTGAACAACCCACGTGAATTTTAACATCCACTGGTTTTTCAAAAATTGGACAGAGGTCCATTCTACAATTGTGAAAAATTACATACATATATTATTTCACCATGTATAATTGTTTACTTTCAACAGTTGTTCAAAATCAAAACATTGCTTTTTACAAAAATATATATATTTAACGTGAAACTCACGTAAGTTTGAAAAATAACATATATATATGTTTTTGCTCCCTCACGCGAGCATCTGTCTTTGAAGCGAGAATATATTTTCAAAGAATTCTGAAAGCTCGAAGATAAAAAATTTCATGAAAGCTCATAAACAAAATTTTATTACTAACAGACACACGTCTGTTAAATAAAAATTCTCTCGTACGATCATCCACCTTTGAAACGAGGGTTAGTGATAAATGTTCAACATACGAGCATCTGAGCCGCTATTGAGTAAGCCCCGACCAAAATGGTGCAAGTGTACTCAGCAATAATGCACAAACGAGCACCTGAATGCACGAACGAGCATTCCAAAACACGAAGGAAGGATGAACCTATGCAAAATAGGAAGAAAATAATAAGTAATAAAATATTAATTAAGGCGCCAGGGGACTGGGCCAACCGGCCGGCCGGTCGTGCCGTAGCCAGTCCCACGCCCAATTTTATATTTTGTCATATTTTTATTATTTTCCCTGATCTCATGAAAATCTCTTCATTTGAGCAAATATCATTCGTTTCATGAAAACTTCTTAAATTCATGAAATTTCTTTCAAATCATGAAAAAATAGTATAAAATTATGGAAACTTGTGGGACCGGGCCCTAGCCGGTCCCACACGCCCCTTATTTTATTATTATGTTTTATGTTTCCCTTATCTCATGGAAACTCCTTGATTTCAACAAATTCCTTGGTTTCAACAAACTCCTTGGTTTTATGATATTTCCCTAAAATCATGAAAAATATTATAAAATTAGGAAAAGTGTCTTGGGACCGGGCTCCTTGGCCGGCCAGCCATGCCTTGGCCATAGTCGGTCCCACACTTCATGACTTCCTATTTTATTATTATTATTTCCACAATCTCATGGAAATTCCCTAACCTCATGAAATTCCTCAGTTTCATGGTATTTCCATCACTTCAGGGAAAATACATAAAATTAGGAAATGTACTGCGGGACCAAGCTTGCTAGCTGGCCGGCCATGCCCTAGCCGTGGCCGGTCCCACACCTTGCAATCCCTAATTTATTATTTATATTTCATCATCTCATGAAGATTCCTCAGTTTCAGCAAAACCCTGAATCCTTCATATTTTCTCAAAATGTTGCTCAAACGCGCATCAGAAAATATCGAAACTCTCAGGACTGATACACGAACATTATGGTGATGCGGGCATGTCTCCTTGACCGACCAAGGTCGTCCCTAAGGCTTGCAAATATCCGGTCCCGCATGTTTTAATAATCTTGACCTAATTTCCTCAACTGCTCATATTGGGTCCAAACTTTTCTCACGCAACTGGAAGTTTGCTTAAACGACCATCAGCTGGTCCCACGACCATCAAGAGCCGGTCCCATGACTCCTTGGTCGGTCCCTCATCTCTCCATAATCAGGTTTCGCTACCTAACGCTCACACAAGCATTATTTTAATAAATGATTAAATCAGCATTTAATAATCTTTTTACCAACTGATCTTCAGAAGACTTTGGTATTTTGCTCACTTGAGAATCTGGGAGCTACACGGTCGATTCATCATCCTATGTAACCGGTCCCTCCTTCATATCATGAACGATTTTTAATAAATCATCAATTCAACAATTGATCAAAATTAGGGTTTTGAATCCAAGGTTCATAATTCCAGATTCAAACACTAAATTTGATGTTGATCCCATGGTCCGCACTCTAATTAATTGAACTTGGTACGGTCGCCAGTACTTTAAATTAATATTTATTTGGTCCCGCTACCAATACTTCATCAAATGAGCAACATTCGCTCAGACGAGCAATATTTGCTCAGACTAAGGAATATTGGTTCAACTACCAATATTCAATAATTCATCAAACGAGCAACATTTTCTCAGATGAGCAATATTTGCTCGCATCAAGGAATATTGGTTCAACCATCAATATTCAACAATTCATCAAATGAAAAATATTTGTTCACTTTAGCTATCAACATTTATTCGAGAATTATACCTCTGTCTCAACAGACACGCTCAATTCGTGAGTCTCAGAACATTTGCAAATCACGTTCAAATCAGCAATACATGGGCTCATCGTCCCACGAAGTCAACAACTGACTAACTAAAACTACGAGAGATCAATCGTGTCACATGGGGGGATATTAACTAGGGTTTTGGTATGGTGGTATACGACACGTGTGTTCATGCACACGATGAGAATGTGAGCAAGTCGTGCAATCAGTTGGAGGAGTTAGCAAAGAAATGGATGGAAAATCAACCAAGTCTCCGAACGATGAGCAACTGGTTTTGACACGATTTCCCACTTCCCCACTCTTTGACTCCAGCAATTGTCACACTTCATGGGATCAAGGTGTTTACAATTCAGCAATATAAAAAGGCCTCTGAATCCTGATTGAAACAGACAAGAATTTCTCGACAAGTTCACACAGATAATCCTTCGTTTACACGAACTCATCACTTGAGCAATCACTCTCAACTGAGTAAAATTCAATCATTCAGAACTTTCTTACGCAGAATACACAACACACCTACAATCTCGATCACCATTGATCTCACACATTTTGCAGCTTCCCTCCTATAGATCAGCCCATCCTCTCTTGTGACCGAATTGACTCTGGAACGACCATTGTGTTGGTTTAGGCCGGAGTCCTACAGATTGATCTCTCGAACTTAAAGCACTCCCTTCTGGTAGTGCATCTGTGTGAGGTTAAGCATTTGCTCGGTTCAAGGAGTCTCCGCACGGTCATCTCCTCAATTCCGTAAAAACCAGCAAATCGTTTTTCCCCATCTACAGATTTGCGACCACAGAGGGAGATCATTCTCTCGGTTGCAATATCAGTATTCACAAAGATGGCTGGTCTTAGGTCTGGGCTAGTTACATGTTCCAACATAAACGACGCTAGCACTAGCAACAATAACAATAAGGATATCCCGGAAACCATTCCGGCCTCTAACACTGATGGTGGTGATGTTATTCCTCCTCACGCTAACATGGAAGGTCACCCCCTGTTCGGACGACACCATGAGGAAGTCAGTGGGAATCCACCACCTACCATGGCTGATCTCATCAAGGTGCAAGAGACTTTTTCAAAGAATCAAACTGACATGGCTGCAACACAGAATGAACTATTCAATTATCTCAAGACTCTCACTGACAAGATGTCAGAGAATACTCAAGGAAAAGAAAAGGAAACATCCTCAGATGCTGATCCTGAAGTAGTTCCAATTCATACAGTGGATGACAGCGAAGTACGCAAAGCTGCAGACGATCCATCAGCAAAGGAATCATCAAATTTCATTACTCCGGAAGATTTGGAACGCCTCTTGGAGAACCATGGAAAATACAAGACGTCACATATCCATCGTCACCAACCTCCATACCCTGCTTCTACGCAAAGGATTCCTCTTCCAAAAGGTTATACCTCTCCAACCTTCACTTTATATGACGGAACATGCAATGCTCGGGAGCATGTTTCTCTGTTCCTGGAAGCCTTGGGAGAACATGAGCATAACCATGTTGTTCGCCTCAAAGAATTTTCAAAATCTTTGAAAGGCAGGGCATACACCTGGTACAACAACATCGCACCAAGAACTATCAACAATTGGGAGAAATAATTAAAGCCTTATACAAAAAGTACTTCTTTGTGTCAGAGCAAGTTACTCTCTCTGATCTTGGAAGAATGTTTCAGAAGAACAATGAACATCCCAATGACCACGTGAAAAGATTCATAGTCCAGGCCCTGGACTGTCATGATCCAAACGTCACGAAGCAACAACTTGTAGACTTGTGTATCAACGGCATGATCCCGGTCTACATAGATTTGTTAGAAAATATTTGTTTCCATACTTTCTTAGAGCTTCATGAAGCGGCGAAGAGATCGGAAACTACTGCACCCTCTTTACTGGAAAGAACAAAGGCTACAAAGGTTGAAGAACCGCGAGACGCTCGAGGTAGCAAACGTCTGATCAACAAGCAGTACAACCTCCATCCTTCCACAAACGCTATCGCAGAAGGGAGCAAACGGAAATCCGAACTACCGCGCAACCATACCTCAGCTCCTTCAAAAGCACAAAGGAAGGATAAGCAAAATGCACAAGCCCCTGACCAGCGCATAGTGGATCCTGATCAAGATGCACCTGACTTTCCCCTTTCCATTGAAGAGGTGATCGAACTCCTGGATGCTTGGATCCAAGATGGTGCTCTCAAGTTGCCATATGTCAAGAAAGAACCAACTGAAGAAGACATGGAAAGTCCTCGTTACTGCCGTTTCCACAGGTTCGTCAATCATCCCATAAGCGATTGCAGATTCTCAAAGTGCATATTCAACGAAAATGTTGAATCGGGAGAGCTTAACATGGGGACTTAAGGAGTACACAGAGATCCTCTCCCAGTCAGGACTTTTTTCCATCTCTGAACAACTAGTTAAAGAAGCAGTTCAGTCATTGATTGAGCATGTCTCCGAATTGCTCTATCTATCGAAGGCGCAGAGGGGAGACATGTTCATGGCTCTGAACCACATAGTGTCTGGGAAACGTCTACTGATTCCAGAAGCACCTCCTGAATCTCCAGCCACTGACAAGGAAATGTATGACTGGGGATTGCTCACCACGGTGCATATTAAGGGAAATGAATCCAAGAGAGCATTTGTTGGCGTTGGCATTGCCATCAACATCATTCCTTTGAATGAGTAGCTCCCATATCAATCAGAGACCCTGAAGGAACGCTCGGAAATACTTATGGCTACATCACTCTCAAAGTGAACATAAATTCAACCTGGAAAGAAACCAAGTTTCACATAATCAGGAAGATCCAGGATATGACATGTCCTTCATACGAGCGTGGATCCACGCTGAAAATATGGGTACTTACAAAGCGCCTTTGGTTATACATCTCTCCAACGAAGAAAGTTCTGATCCAGAAGATTTAGTGGACGTTCCATCATCAGAGCACTTGGAGGAATTTCGAACTTTGACGAGGATGAAACAAGAACATGCAAAGGATGCATATACATTCATAAAAAGTTCATACACTCAGGCAAGTCTCATTCCTCCCATGTCTATGTCATTTATTTCCTCACATGCTATTTTCGCACGGGGACTCAATTCTGTTAGCATCTCTGCTATTGTAAGACGCTATAAGTGGGTAATCTCACTTCAGCAATATTTTACCAAGTGGTTGCATCTGACATTTCTCCGAATCGATCATCTCACTGAGACATTCATTACTGAGATGATGTTCAAGCACGACAAAGAACAATTTGGGAATTTCTCCATAGACTTGTAGGAGTGTTCATGTGTTCCACAAAATCAGAAAGCTCTGATGTCTGCACAGGTGTTGGATCCCACTACCGCGACTAAAGGAATGATGAATCAACAGAAGATAGTTGGGACCCAAACGATCAAACCTAAGACACGCTCAAGGGATATGACGCTTCAACGCTCAAGAAGCCTTCAAATTGTACTCCCAATCAAAGAGTACACCTCCTATAAATGACGCATATAGCTTCAGCACAAATATCTCGACGATGACACACTGATTCAACATCAGCGCAATCAAAGTGTAACTAAATTACAATCGCAAATTCTTCATTATTCCATGATAAGACTTCTGAAGCAGATGCAACATCATTCATCCATGGATTACACAAACTCATTCAACATACACTAGGAACCTGATCTTATTGGAATTTGCAATATGATATGATTCCATGAAACTTCATCAACGGAACCTCTCTACATCACAAGCCTTGCACGACCAAGGAACTTTTTCTCCTTACATCCAGAATGGAGACTGCCACCGGTATCTTCCACAACAACATCGATTCCCTGACAAAGCCACTTCACAGTCAAGTCATGTTCAGGAGAATTTAGAATGAAATCCTAGAACATATTCATCTTAGGAATGCTCAACTCACCAACTAGTTCGTGAATGTAAAAGGCTCACTGGATGAAGGAGCAAAGGATATATCGATAATCATGGTTCTAGCATTTTTCGGTCTCTGGAACAACTCCAACCATAGTATCGGCATCAACAAGGATATGTGGAGGAACTCCATTGATGGTCTCAGCATTAAAAAGAATTTCTGGAGAAATTTCAATCGTGATCTAGCATCAACAACGGTCTCAAGAGCAACATCCTCATGACAAGACTTCATCAATTCACCATTCTCTGAAGTATTGCTCGACGAAGGGGACTTCTCCAAGCACTAATGATTCATATCAAGGTGTATAGACATGAAATATGTTCACATGAAAGTCTTTCCGAAGCTTGCACGATGGGCGGGCACAATCCCAAGTCTTCTACAAGATGTTCTCATCACCTCTACAAATGAGATACAACACACTTCAGGCCATGGGTTTAGAAAAACGTACCAATGGATGAGGAATGGGACAATTCTTCCTGAACGAAATATGTTTGTCTATGTCTCTTATACAACATACCAAAAGGGAGCATCAATCGGACATACGAGATGAACAATATGACTTTTACCGTCAGGTCTACGAAATCTGAAAATTTTATACGGGATTACAAAGTACAAATGTGCAAGCTTCGTTGGATGACCTGTACAACTCCAAATTGAGTGGTTCTTGTCTCATGGGATAACTCAGTCTCTTAGCTTCAAAATTTTGGGTCAAGCGTCGAATTCTGACGTCGTATGAGGTTCCTGCAGCTTCCAGAGCATACAATATGCAAGCAGCAATTCTTAGACGAGATTCATAACTTCCACAGTCGATCGGTGTCCACCAGGTCTTTCCACTAAGTCCTTCATCAAGGTACCTTCAACTTCGACCACCTATGTCTTTACATAAATTTTTCTACCTGGGTCCTCTGTCCAAGTCTTTCCAGAAGAAGAGAAAACGAAAAGGAGAGATTTAATAAAATACTGGGGACTGACAGTCCACTGATCATGATGATCAGTTTCACAGTCCAAGACCCGTGACATCGGACTCTCATATGCTAATCATTCATCATAAAGGTAATGCTACCACCAGGACATGTAACAATGGTCATTACATCACCCCTTCTTGAGAGCAACCTCAGTTATGGTCCCGTGACCAGGGTTTCAGAAGTGATGTTTTTACGACTGACAGAAACAAGATGGCATTGCAAGCACCATGATCATGTATCAATCAAGGGGTCCTGATCTCAAATGAATCAATGACATTAAAATCCTTCATCAACCGTTCCAGACACAAGCGAATGGTCTAAAGACACAACATGAGTGTTTTACAACAAGCTCGCCTGAGATGATTTTACACTGTCAAGCACAAAGCAGCGATCTGGGTTAATTGGTGAAGAATCTAGGGATGGGTTATATACCATTCTCTTCGTATGGATGTCCTCTACAACATATCCAAAATTCATATCAATTGGAGAAACTAGCAAAAAGATGTGGCCAAAACATTGGACTACATACCAGCTGAAATGTTTTTGGAAGTCTCCTGGAAGTTTACTGTTTCGTCAATTTCGGCCCTTAAATGTGCTCAAAATCCGAAAATATTCTCAGTTAAAGCCTGGAAATTTTCTGAGGATGAAGAAACATGGGTAGACCGCGAAAATAAGACATCGGACGAAGATTCTACAACATTTTTACTGAAAGACCGACTTCTGAATTTTCCGATGACGAATTATGACGAAATTCTTCGTTCATCCACATCTGAATCAGGATCTACACCATCAACGCAAATCCCGACTTCATCTTCAGCCGATAGTCTCATTTGCTGAAGTCGGCGGTGCTTCTACTGATAAGGGACGACTCCCAGATGATCGAGAGACATACAAAGTACCAGCTTTCCAGCGTCTCTGAAAAGTTGATTCACCTCGACATGAACATCTGCAGAAGTCTTCATCTTTGACTTAGATATTTCTGGAGCATTCGCCGGAAGAGCCAGAAGGGTGGTTGTAACCAGAAGTCACCACTATCTGGGGCGAAAGACATGGAATCATGGATATACCGAAAACAAACACGCAACAAAAATGGTAACAATCCAGCTCTTACCTATTTACAATTTCACTAGCTGTAGTGATTATAACATCAGAATTTCGAAAACTTGCTCGTTCTTTCAAACCTACAAAGACGAGCAAAATTCATTATTCAAAATCATGACTTGATTTTCATAAAACCGTGAACAACCCACGTGAATTTTAACATCCACTGGTTTTTCAAAAATTGGACAGACGTCCATTCTACAATTGTGAAAACTTACATACATATATTATTTCACCATGTATAATTGTTTACTTTCAACAGTTGTTCAAAATCAAAACATTGGTTTTTACAAAAATATATATATTTAACGTGAAACTCACGTAAGTTTGAAAAATAACATGTATATATGTTTTTGCTCCCTCACGCGAGCATCTGTCTTTGAAGCGAGAATATATTTTCAAAGAATTCTGAAAGCTCGAAGATAAAAAATTTCATGAAAGCTCATAAACAAAATTTTATTACTAACAGACGCACGTCTGTTAAATAAAAATTCTCTCGTACGAGCATCCACCTTTGAAACGAGAGTTTATTCCACTTTGTGAAATCTCACATATTTAAAAAATAATTTTTTTTCGTGAAAACGCATAGACAAAATTTTTATCATTAGACTCAGGTCTATTTTGTTTGTTTCTTAAACTAACGAACGAACGAACGTCCGCGCTAAAACGGATTCCTTTCTTGGGTCCGGATCCGTGAATCCTAAACCAACCAAGGTTCCATCACCAAATCAGCGGTGCTACACCACTTTACGCTCGTTAGACAATACTCTATCATGCCACTGGGATCTTCGTTCAAGCCATGGTTCGCTCGTACAATCGAAAATCCGGTAACATCTTATCTTACGACTAAGTTCAATTACTTATTTCGTTTATGACCAGAAAATCACCATCCAGTGCTGACTGAGGAACACGACTGTCCCTCACTAAGCAGGGGACTTAATATAGATGGTGGATTTTCGACAAAGGCTAAAATCTTAAAACCACAATTGTACATACTCCTGATCCAACAATCATATGAGTATTGAGGATCATGTCTCTCATCGAAGCATGAAAGTTCATGTCGCAAGAACCTCTGACTGAGAATGTTGTCTCTCAGAACATATGCAGATGTGCAGTCTCTCAACTGAGACAACGACATATCTAATGGATACTGAGCAATTTCAGTAATCACTTTTATATAGAATCGAACGATTGGACGGCTCCTAGATAGCTTGTCTTCTAGTATAGAGCGATAACGTCTTCAGGATGTAACAATGTTTTCCCTGACTATATAAAAGACATGTATATAGAATCATTATGATTGGACGGCTCCTAGACAGCTTGCCTGCTAGTATAGAGCGATAATATCTTCAGGATGCAACAACGTGTTTTCCCTGACTATACTATAAATAATAAATATGACGCTTCAACAAGCTCATATCGCTCAATCTTGAATAATTAATGCTCCTAGACAGCATGCCTGCTAGTATAGAGCCATTAATTAATTATATCTAATCGTTAACTGAATATTCAGCAATATTCTAGACTCTTCGTCACATTTCGTCACTTCAATTCGTGGTTCTTCCAAGCAGAATTCACGGGTTAGTGATAAATGTTCAACATACGGGCATCTGAGCCGCTATTGAGTAAGCCCCGACCAAAATGGTGCAAGTGTACTCAACAATAATGCACAAACGAGCACCTGAATGCACAAACGAGCATTCCAAAACACGAAGGTAGGATGAACCTATGCAAAATAGGAAGAAAATAATAAGTAATAAAATATTAATTAAGGCGCCAGGGGACTGGGCCCACCGGCCGGCCGGTCGTGCCGTGGCCAGTCCCACGCCCAATTTTATATTTTATCATATTTTTATTATTTTCCCTGATCTCATGAAAATCTCTTCATTTGAGAAAATATCCTTCGTTTCATGAAAACTCCTTAAATTCATGAAATTTCCTTCAAATCATGAAAAATAGTATAAAATTATGGAAACTCGTGGGACCGGGCCCTAGCCGGTCCCACATGCCACTTATTTTATTATTATTTTTTATGTTTCCCTCATCTCATGGAAACTCCTTGATTTCAACAAATTCCTTGGTTTCAACAAACTCCTTGGTTTTATGATATTTCCCTAAAATCATGAAAAATATTATAAAATTAGGAAAAGTGTCTTGGGACCGGGCTCCTTGGCCGGCCGACCATGCCTTGGCCATAGCCGCTCCCACATTTCATGACTCCCTATTTATTATCATTATTTCCACAATCTCATGGAAATTCCCTAACCTCATGAAATTCCTTAGTCTCATGGTATTTCCTTCACTTCATGGAAAATACATAAAATTGGGAAAGGTACTGCGGGACCAAGTTTGCTAGCTGGACGGCCATGCCATAGCCGTGTCCGGTCCCACACCTTGCAATCCCCTAATTTATTAATTATATTTCATCATCTGATGAAGATTCCCCAGTTTCAACAAAACCCTGAATCCTTCATATTTTCTCAAAATGTTGCTCAAATACACATCAGGAAAATATTGAAACTCTGAAGACTGAGACACGAACATTATGGTGACGCAGGCATGTCTCCTTGGCCTACCAAGGTCGGCCCTAAGGCTTGCAAATATCCGGTCCCGCATGTTTTAATAATCTTGACCTAATTTGCTCAACTGCTCATATTGGGTCCAAACTTTTCTCAAGCAACTGGGAGTTTTCTGAAACGACCATCAGCTGGTCCCACGACCATCAAGAGACGATACCATGACTCCTTGGTCGGTCCCTCATCTCTCCATAATCAGGTTTCACTACCTAACGCTCACACGAGCATTATTTTAATAAATGATTAAATCAGCATTTAATCATCTTTTCACCAACTGATCTTCAGGAGACTTTGGTATTTTTCTCACTTGAGCATCTGGGAGCTACACGGTCGATTCTTCATCCCATGTAGTCGGTCCCTCCTTCATATCATGAACGGTTTTCAATAAATCATCAATTAATCATCAATTCAGCAATTGATAAAAATTAGGGTTTTGAATCCAAAGTTCATAATTCCATATTCAAACACTAAATTTTATGTTGATCCCATGGTCAGCACTCTAATTAATTATATTTGGTTCGGTCGCCAGTACTTTAAATTAATATTTATTTGGTCCTGCTACCAACACTTTATCAAATGAGCAACATTCTCTCAGACGAGCAATGTTTGCTCAGATGAGCAATATTTGCTCGCATCAAGGAATATTGGTTCAACCATCAATATTCAACGATTCATCAAATGAACAATATTTATTCACTTTAGCTATCAACATTTATTCGAGAATTATACCTCTGTCTCAATAGACATGTTCAATTCGTGAGTCTCAGAAAATTTGCAAATCACGTTCAACTCAGCAATACATGGACTCATCGTCCCATGAAGTCAGCAACTGACTAACTAAAACCACGAGACATCAATCGTGTCACATGGGGGGATATTAACTAGGGTTTTGGTATGGCGGTCTACGACACGTGTGTTTATGCACACGATGAGAATGTGAGCAAGTCGTGCAATCAGTTGGAGAAGTTAGCAAAGAAGTGGATGGAAAATCAACCAAGTCTCCGCACGAAGAGCAACTGGTTTTGACACAATTTCCCACTTCCCAACTCTTTGACTCCAGCAACTGTCACACTTCATGGGATCAAGGTGTTTACAATTCAGCAATATAAAAAGGCCTCTGAATCCTGGTTGAAACAGACAAGAATTTCTCGACAAGTTCACACAAACAATTCTTCGTCTACACGAACTCATCGTCTGAGCAATCACTCTCAACTGAGTAAAATTCAATCATTCAGAACTTTCTTACGCAGAATACACAACACACCTACAATCTCGATCACCATTGATCTCACACATTTCTCATCTTCCCTCCTACAGATCAGCCCATCCTCTGTTGTGACCGAATTGACTCTGGAACGGCCATTGTCTTGGTTTAGGCCGGAGTCCTACAAATTGATCTCTCGAACTTAAAGCACTCCCTTCTTGCAGTGCATCTGTGTGAGGTTGAGCATTTGCTCGGTTCAAGGAGTCTCCGCACGGTCATCTCCTCAATTCCGTAAAAACCAGCAAATCGTTTTCCCCCATCTATACCCATACAAAGGAGACATTTTTGGTCATAGATATTATGCAAGCTTTACAATGCTTTTGGGAAGGCCGTGGTTTCATGCAAACTTAGTGGTGAGTTCCACTTTACACCAGAAATTAAGATTCATTCACGGTGATAAGCTGATAACCATCCAAGGTGATTTGGAAGAAGAAGAAGAAGGAAAAGTAAAAAATAATCACATTACCATCCCATCAGTTGAAACAGATCTGGCGGACCAGAATTATACAAAAGAGAGTGTGAATCAGGTATTTTACAAGGCCTTGTCTAGGGAAAAGCTTCCAAGTTGGTTCGAGCATGGTAACACTAAGGTGGCTCATTATTTGAGAAAATACCGATTCTTTTTTGGTATGGGTTTAGGACTAAGAGGTAATGGTCCTACTGAACCTCTTGACGGACAACAATTGTCTCATGAAGCACCATATGGTTTAGGGTACCATCCAACTGAAGAAGACCGCTTGAAACGGGAACTTGAAAAATCTCCATGGAATCGTCAAGCAAGAAAATCCGCAGGAATCGATTGGAATAACCAACCTTCGCTAAATGGACATTTTATAAGGAAGGGAGACTCAAGTCCTTACATGGGTTTCAAGGAGACGTCTTTTATGAAAAGAATGGTTGTTGATGGTGGTGTTGGAGAGATAACTGAGGGTTTGGCTAACCTCTTTGAAGAACAAGAGGTAGACATGATAAAAGCTGGGCCAGGTAAGTCACTCGCTGGTACACCCTATGTTGATCTAGTTAGTTTAATTCGATTTGAAAAGACTAACCTGGTTTGCGCACCAGAAAATTGCATTTTGTCTAAAAATATTTCAGGAAAACAAAATAATTTTGAAAAAAAATTATTTGACTGGCACAAGGAGCAAAATGATACTGATAAACCAACTCTCAATGACGAGTAAATCCTCGAGAACTTGGAAAAGAAGCCAAAACCAGTCGAAGAAAAAGAGTCGGTCAATCTGAACACGGAAGATCAACCCAAACCGGTGAAGATTGGTACTACTTTGTTTTTAGGAGAAAGGAAGATGATGATCGAGGATATGCCAGGATTAGACGCGGATACAACAAAGAAGATAGTCTTACAGTTTCTTTTAAAAAAGAACGACAAAGTCTGGATGCACAAGAACCATAACAAAAGATGCCCGAAGGACAAATTTACCCTACCTCATATGGACGCTCTTATCGACAATTTTGGGAGGCATAGATTAGTATCATTGATGGACGGGTTCTCAGGTATAATCAGATAAAGATAGCGGGAGAAGATAGAAAGAAGACATCCACTAGTAAGATGGTCTATAGAACAAGCAGTTTTACCCATTAAAAGGAAGAAGACACGGTACCTGAAGATAAATGGATGAAGTCGAAGGCCCAACAATTGAATTCGATCGATAAAGGAAGGATACGTACTATAAGTCATGCCCAGTCTTACCAAGAGAGTATGGCCCGAAGTGTCAACAAGAAACTTCATCCACGAATCTTAGAGGAAGGAGATTGATTGCTAAATCAAGTGTGGGCGGTGAAGCACTTGGACCTGAGAGAAAAATTCAATCCCAGTTTGGAAGACCCAAACATCATCGAGAGAAGATACCCAGGATCTACAGTCAGGTTAACTGATTTGGACGGACGAGAAGAATTAAAGGCAGCAAATGCCGACCGACTGAAGAAATACTACACCTAAGGTAAGTGCTCAATCTATCTAAGGACGGCGAACGCTCATACAACTTAAGGAGATTTTTTGGGAGTCCAATATCTCTTTCATAGTGTCAGTAAGTAGGGGCAGGGTCATCACCGTTTTTGGCCCCCAGTCAGTCAAGTCAAGTCAAAAAAAAACAAGAATTATTATTTTCAGTCTTATGGAGTCCGTAAAAAAATAATCAAAAATCAATATTTTCAGTTTCATAGTGTCAGCAAAATAACAAGGGAGCACTGCCATCATCATACTGGGCCCACGTCAGTAGAATAAGTCTTTTGAAGTCATGATTCTATAGAGAGAGATATGTTTGTAATTATGTATGTCATCACTAGTTTTGTACACCATCTCCTAAAGTTCTATGAACAACGTACGTTGATGTGATTTTAGATAGTGGTAAATAAGGTTGTCGTTCACTCGGACTTTGTTGAATTGATTCTAGGCTTAAATATAAAAATACTAAAAATAAGAAATTATATACAAAATATGTCACGGGATGAAGAATTTACTGGGACTCGGTATTCCACTGCTTTTCATGTTCATGGGGTTCATAAATTAATCCTAGACATTTATAGCTCAAAACAAAAAAAAAACAATAACTCAATTTTTTGCCAAAGTAAATTTCATGAAACATTAGTTTTCAGTTGTGAACATGACGCATCAAAAGTAATTAAAACCAAGCATGCGACATCAAACAAAATAAAAAATAATTAATAGAAATCATAAAACAATTAAATTCTATGCAAATAGTTATAAAATAATTATTTTAATTACCACATGAACGAAACACAGCCTCCTCCGTCGTCCCAGTGATATGTCTAGCTCCACATGGTGAAAACACACTGAAAGGAATTTTTCATTGCTCAAAAAGGTGTTTACAAATGATGAAAATGGGAGAAAACGATTAAAATCGGGTTTGTAACAATTATATTTGTTACAAACCAAACTGTTACAGCGAACCATAAATATGAAGTGTCGCTGGCGCTGTAGCAATACGACTGTCTTCTGTGGTCTAATGTTCTTCGTGTTGTTCTTCACCAGCAGAACTGGTTCATCTCTGCAACTTGATTTTTCTCCAACCTCAACCCTCTGTTCTCTCCCCTCTCACTCCATCCCCTTATCTGACTCCAAACTCAGCTATAAATACACCACAGGACCATCAATCTCTCGAGTAAATACCAGAAAATATCGTATAGAGTTTAGGAGATTTTATTCTCCTTTCCTCTATTATACACGTCTGAGTTGTCCGAAACTTTTCAAACTCTCTCTGGATTGGATAGAAACAAATTTTTAGAGAATATATCCTCTTAAATCCCACGTAATATGCTCTTATAACTCAAGCGTAATCCGAGAATATTTGTTACCCTGTTTAACGCAACAACCATTCATAGGCAGATTTTATTCCTTGTTTTCCTTCAAAAAACACGTCCTGCGACCTATTGATTAAGTGACAACATAATCGCAGTATAATATCCATGAAAATCTCCCTGAAAAATCTTTCCCAAAATCTCGTGCAGTGGTGATGAAATATTTCCCGCCGAAAATGATTTTCAAATGAAGAAGAAGGGGGTTCCCCCTATCCAAAGTAGGGGCGCCTTTAACAGCAGGGGTGCCCTGGGTGGCCCTTATCCAAAATGAGGGTTTCTTTAGTACTTTTCCGGGGGTGCCCCGAGCAACTTTTCGAGTCGAATTTTCCAAAAATGTTTATTTCCCAAAAATACCTACAAACACATAAAATACCATAATAAGTACGAAATCGAGTACCAACAATACAGAACATTGAGGAAAAATTAGACACAAAAATGTGTCTATCAAATACCCCCAAACTTATTATTTGCTAGTCCTCGAGCAAAACTAATCTAGAAAAATAAAATCCTAACTCGCTAGGTGGCCCTAGCGACCGAGTTAATCTTGGAAGGGTTTACCAGAGGTGTACCCACAAAACCTTTACTCCAGACCCTAGATATCTACGCAAAACCTTGGAAGGCACTAAAGAATCTCCTTGGTTGGCATGCTCTCATTGACTATAGGAGGAAGTACCCTGATGCGAAATTCCAATTGCCGTACACGAGTTTGCACTCAGCATACTAAAATTCATATATAAGTGACAGAGCTCTACTCAGATAGTTTCTGGACATCATAACCGGAGTCAACCAATCACATGGAAAGATTAAGAAGATGGATAAAGAGAAAAATAGATGGTTTAAAGTAAACGGTGTTTCCCATATCTGTCTGAAGGCCTCTGCCAAGATGAACCTATCCTAATGGACTGAGATACCGGTCTGACTAATATCAACACAACTGGAAAATACAAGGGAACCAGTGGTCGATAAACCTAACTCTAGGTCAACACAACTGGCATATACAAGGGCACCAGTGGTCGACTTTATTGAATTTATTCCGGTTGGTCTGATGGTCTGGTCTCAAATTTTTTTTGTGGTATCTCAATCACTCTATTTAACTCTACAATGGTAAAAACTTGAATCGTTTTCCCCACCAAATCACTTAAAAAAATAAAAACAGAAGGATTAGGATTGAACGAGATATGGCGAAACTACCATGTTTTTTTTTATATTCTAACACCTGAGCTATGTGCTTTTATGAATAGACTCTTTAGATGCTTCCATCTAATCAGATTGGTTCCTCAACTCCTATAACCAAGATGTTCCCATCCACTTAGATTGGTTAGTGCCAACCTTAATAAACATAAATGTCTAGGCTTTAGAGTTTATTTATTGCAACTAAAAAGTTTCTCCCATACCCCCAAACTTAAATCTAACATTGTCCTCAATGTTCTAAAGATAAAATTAAAAGCATAAACAAGGAGAAACTGTTACCACTCGAAGCAAAAGAGTTAAGGAAAGATATTACCGTGTTGCATGAGACTGGGTTACCTCCCAAGAAGTACTAAGTTTAAAGTCTTCATCCAGACATCGGAAGGAATTAATCACCTCATAGAATCATAAAGAAGTAGTCGGAATAACTGTGGGACATTTGGATCAAAAAGTTCTAACCAAAAGAAGAGGAAACTACAACAAACGAAGAAGACATCGAACATACCCATGTTTAAGACAACTACATCTAGTTGTGGTTCAGGTTCAGGCTCTATAAAAGGGTCTAAATAAAAAGATTTCATCGGTTGGATTTCCTCAAAGGCATTCTGAAGATAAGGCTGAAGAGTCTGGAAATACTCAACTAAGAACTTAGAAGCGCATAACAAAAGCCTGAATAATTGGGGATCCTCTAAGTCAATCATATTTGACTCACACAGCTGACCACAATGAAAGACGTGGTCTTCCTTAAGAAAATGTGTCGACCCTATTTTCCTAAAATAATTAGGTTTAGTCTCAAAACTTAATAACCGACACATCTGAAAATCATATGTTCCCACAATTGGAAGAAAAGTTTTTGGTGGGAATACAAAGTCAATCTTGGTATCATATCCTGGGTTAACCACATCAACCAGAGGATGGGTTTCTAACAACTAACCTCTCTTATGGACACAACTAGGTTCAGGAAAAAGTGTATGAAGATAATCTTGTAAGATGACTGAGGCACAAATGTCAAGTCCTACACGAGGGAACTTTCTAAGAGTTAAAGGCAAGGCACCAGGAAAGTGATAATCACCCTCAAACTTAGAGTTTTCAGTGTCTCTAGGTAGACTAGTCACAATTTCCCTAATTTTTAAATCATTAGATTCCTGAAAATGGTCAATTGATTCTTCTAAGTTGTAATCAGGTGCATCCTCACTCATTTTTACGAGTTCACTTTCTTTGTCTAAGACTGTTGTTTCTAAATCGCCAGACTCAAAATAAACTCGTTCCTCTAAACCATCATTGGCTTCGTAATCAAAAGGAAGTACAACTTCGTCTAAAACGGTATTATCTCTAGTCAAATCCCCATCCTTTTGAATAGATGGATAATGATTAAAATTATCGGGATTTGAACCAGAAATATCATTATCAAGCTCAATATGAGTAACAAATTCCTGATCACCATGCCTAAATACTTCAGATTCTTCATCAACATTGTCCACATCATACTCATCATTATCATAACATGTAAATGACTGAACCTCGTCTACACAAGGAGTGTCACCAATTCTAACCTCAATATCTTAATTATGCAAATAACTATCCTCATTTTCAAGAGTATTATTGGATACACTATATTGGAAATTCAAGTCATTTCGAGCAATACTTTCATTCGTCTCTAACTCAAGTCTACGTGTCGAATCAACTATCCTCTCAAGGGTCTATTCTAAAGAAATATCCCTAAGTGTTGGATCTAAGTTTTCACTTAACCTATTGAGGATATCTTCCAAAGAATATTCAATAGTTGCTGCAGTTCTTTCGTCCATAACTACGTTGTTCACCTCTAATTTGTATGTCGATTCAGCTAACTTACGTGATGACTCAGCTAAATTCCTGAGAGACTCTTCTAGAGAAGGAATAAGAACTTAAGTATCATAAAAAGGACTAATTTTCAATAGTTTGATTGCATCCTCTAAAGACGAAGAACTAGTATTATAATCTTCTTGCCCGTATGACCGATGCGCGTGTGGATAGTAATTGGGCTCACCATGGTATGACCCAAAACCTTGAAAAGGTTGGCGTGCCCAACCAATATTCACACTATGATAATAAAAAGAGTAATATCCATGTTGTTCAGTTGGATAATCATTGTATTGGCTATACCAGTTCGACATCCTAACTGCAACGGAATTCTAAACAAGTACAAACAAGGCTGACTCGACCACAACAAGCCTATTTTATCTAGCAAACAAAAATCATGATGCTTCACTTAGATTGTTTCTAGACTAGCTTCTATTCTTTCCAAAAGGAATTCGTTACAATCTGAGCAAACCTCTCTGGAATCAATCTGAGTTAAAGTAAGTTGAATAGAGACGAGGGAAGCTCAGTGGAGATTTGATACCCAAGGCCTCACCGGCGTTACAAGGAGGCGTATTCAACTCACAATAACCATCATGAACTTCAAAGTATGCTCAAAAGAGTAACCAATATTTTTAGAACGACTTTCCTAATAAGATCGTTACCCTATCAGTCTCGTTCTAGTCCAAATTTTAAGGCTTAGGTTTGCGTAGGTTACATGTTCCTAAGGTGGGCAAGAAGGAAACGGTGATGAAATCCGAGTCCTTATCTTGATTTGGCCAGGCCTTGCCTTTTACTATAAAATTAAATCCGATTTCAGGTCCTCAACTTATATGCATACGAAATCATCCAGTAAACCCGCTGACAGGGGATTCACGAGTGTTTAGAATTCTTACCTCTCGTTCCGGACGGGGGATGAACCGTTGAAGTCGACTCGGGCCACGACTCCTATGTCATGTATGAACCTGAGGGGTCGAGGCGATATCGTAATCGCCGTCCTTCTCTGCAAACAGTTTATTTAAAACTACCCTTCCATAGGGTTTTAAAAATAAAGTCCAATGTTCAATGTCCAAAAGAAAAGAAGAAAAAAAAATGTCCAAAAATAAAGTATTACAAAAATAAAAACCTTAATTACAGTTTCTAAAAAAATAAAAATAAAATTATTTACAAAATCTTCTTCTTCACTCCTTTTGGATTTCTCTTTTCTTTCCTTTTTGAGCTTTTCCTTTCTTTTCAGCACTTGCTCTTTTTCCTTTAGCTTAGCTCCAAATCTGAAAGCAAACAAAAATACCAAAACGCGTAAAAAAGAACAAACACAAGAAAACCTAAAAACAAATCTATAAACAAATCTGCGTCGGCGACGCAAAAAATTGATGTGATTTTAGATATGGTAAATAAGGTTGTCGTTCACTCGGACTTTGTTGAATTGATCTAGGCTTAAATATAAAAATACTAAAAATAAGAAATTTTATACAAAATATGTCACAGGATGAAGAATTTACTGGAACTCGGGATTCCACTGCTTTTCATGTTCATGGGGTACATAAATTGATTCTATACATTTATAACTCAAAACAAAAGAAACAATAACTCTATTCTTTGCCAATGTAGATTTCATAAAACATTAGTTGTAAGTTGTGAGCATGACGCATCAAAAGTAATTAAAACCAAGCATGCGACATCAAACAAAATAACAAATAATTAATAGAAATCATAAAACAATTAAATTCTATGCAAATAGTTATAAAAGAATTATTTTAATTACCACAAGAACGAAACACAGCCTCCTCCGTCGTCCCAGTGATGGGTCTAGCTCCGCATGGTGAAAACACACTCAAAGGAATTTTTCATTGCTCAAAAAGGTGTTTACAAATGATGAAAATGGGAGAAAACGATTAAAACCGGGTTTGTAACAATTATATTTGTTACAAACCAAACTGTTACAGCGAATGATAAACATGAAGTGTCGCTGGCACTGTAGCAATACGACTGTCTTCTGTGGTCTAATGTTCTTCGTGTTCTTCTTCACCAGCAGAACTGGCTCATCTCTGCAACTTGGTTTTTCTCCATCCTCAACCATATGTTCTCTCCACTCTCACTCCATCCCCTTATCTGACTCCAAACTCAGCTATAAATACACCAAAGGACCATCGATCTCTCGAGTAAATACCAGAAAATATCGTATTAAAGTTTAGGAGATTTTATTCTCCTTTCCTCTATTATACACGTCTGAGTTGTTCGAAACTTTTCAAACTCTCTCTGGATTGGATAGAAACAAATTTTTAGAGAATATATCATCTTAAATCCCACGTAATATGCTCTTATAACTCAAGCGTAATCCGAAAATATTTGTTACCCTGTTTAACGCAACAACCATTCATGGGCAGATTTTATTCCTTGTTTTCCTTCCAAAAACACGTCCTCCGACCTATTGATTAAGTGACAACATAATCATAGCATAATATCCATGAAAAACTTCAGAAATCTTTCCCAAAATCTCGTGCAGTGGTGATGAAATATTTCCCGCCGAAAATGATTTTCAAATGAAGAAGAAGGGGGTGCCCCCTATCTAGAGTAGAGGCGCCTTTAACAGCAGGGGTGCCCCGAGCAACTTTTCGAGCCGAATTTTCCAAAAATGTTTATTTCCCAAAAATACCTACAAACACATAAAATACCATAATAAGTACGAAATCGAGTACCAACAATACAGAACATTGAGGACAAATTAGACACAAAAATGTGTCTATCAGACGTCCCAACGGATAGATTTGAGTAGCAAAAAAAAAAAAAAACGAAAAAAAGAAAATAGAAAAATAAACGAAAAAAAGAGAATAAAAAATTGTGTAGTTAATAAACAACCACTTGAGAAAATCGGTCGGCATTTGAAGAAGAATAAGAAGTATGGTCAACATTTGAAGATTAAGAAGCAACGGTCAACATTTGAAGAATGAAGAATCAGTGAAGAGTAATAAGCCGTATGACGAAACAAGGATAAAGGGAAGAAGCCAGCATACAAGTACTTGGAAATTTTTGGGCAAAACATCAAACCGTTGGGATGGTTGGAGGTGGTTAGATTGACTCTTCTCAAAATTCAACGGTAATAGCATGTTTCCAATGTTCATTCTCCCACTTGGTATATCGGAGGTCAAGCTCGTTTGTAAACTAGTCAAGTATTTTTGTTTTCGATTTTATAGGTTTTTTTTCAAAAAAAATAAGAAAAAGGAAAAAACACTAGTTGTGTGGAAGCCGATGAGGAAAAATCTAGGTAAACATAAAAAAATAATAATAACATAAATTAAAGATTAGATTGACTGAGGCAATAATTTTATACAACTAGTTGTATTTTATTATCTTTTTTTAGGATTTTATTTTCTTTTCTTTTTCTAGGATTATTTTCTATAAAGGCACGTACTACTAATCATTTTTCTCTTGTGTGAAGCATAGCCTCCAACTCATTGATTCTTAGATCTTTTGATTGGTAAGACTCAATCTACAATATCAATCTGTAAGTCTTCGCGGGAAACTTTGCGCTTTAAAGAAGGAATGGCCTCCCGCTCGAAGAAAGTAAAGGATTAAAAGACCACAAATATTTGCAGCAGTTATCATAGTGATTCAAGAGAATTGGATTTGAAGAAAGTAGCGAAAGTAGAAGTCAGCTATTGCAAGAGAGAATATTTGTAAAAGGTAAGTAAGTAAGTGTTTCTTTGTTTTTACAATGCAACAATTACGAACTTCTTGACTTACCTATAATCATGAGGAAGTAAATGTGCGTAAAATTAAATACTTAGAAATGTTCCGGGCGAACTCCATAGTATCGCACCGGACAAACTCAAAGGAATTTCAACAATTTTTAAGGGGCAGTACGAAATACGGTGTTTGGCTGTGCCATTCGGTTGCACACAAACCTCCGCCAAAGAGGAGAAACTGTAGACACCCCAATTTCATACGTAATTTGGAGTCGCATTTCCGCGAAATATTGTCTTGGCAAACACCGTTCGTGTCCGTAATTAAGGTCCAAGGATAGACATGTTCACTGAAACCAAAATTTAGGCCATTAGGTGTCAAACGCAAGCTAAAAGTCCAAGTGAACTAGTGCCCACTAGTCCTGAAGTTCAAGTGAGATGGACGTACACCAAAATGAGCCAAAGTGATCCGCTAAGAGCATCCACAGTGGGCGAGTATAACCAAAAATTTGGGATGAGATCGTAACACAGTGGGACGGAGTAAAGATCAAATCCCAACCAAAGATCAAATTCCAGACCAAATATGGTCGCGACCAAATCCCAAATTCTAATATAGTCGGGCGTAAATTTAAAGTACGCTTGTTGCTGGGCGTAAATTTAAAGTACGCTTGTTAACGGGCGGAGATTTAAATTACGCCCGATGAAATTTTAATTAAATAAAAAAAAAAAAAGAATGAGGCGGACTTTTAAAGTCCGCCTGATGAAAGTTGCAAAGAATGGGGCGGACTTTTAAAGTCCGCCTGATGAAATTTTACAAAAAAAAAATGGGGCGGACTTTTAAAGTCCGCCTGATGAAATTTTAATCATGTACCGTTGCGTCACAACACGGACTAAACCCAAATTTTGGTCTTTTTTTTGATCTTTGATCTTTGGTTTTGATCGCACCACTGCAGTTGCTCTAAGTACCCACTAGTTCGGAAGTTAGAACTGGACGTCCGTACAATGTAGTCCACCAACCATTAATTAAGTCCCACAGAGTCACCAAGTTTATGTCCATTCTAAGATGTCCGTGACTAATACAGGTCCAAAGTTAGACGAGTAAATATGTCGACACTTTGGTTTTCTTTGTTCCCAAGACTTGCCTCCCTAGCTTAGATTTTAGGTTAAGAAATGGAATGGAATAATACAAAGAATAAAGGAATAATATTTATTAAAATGGAAATAAAATTTAGGTTTTCAGTTTGAATCGTCCGATTGGATCGTTTAGTCCTAAGAGCAACTGCAGTGGTGCGATCAAAACCAAAGATCAAAGATAAAAAAAAAGACCAAAATTTGGGTTTAATCCGTGTTGTGACGCAACGGTACATGATTAAAATTTAACCAGGCGGACTTTAAAAGTCCGCCCCATTTTTTTTTTGTAAAATTTCATCAGGCGGACTTTAAAAGTCCGCCCCATTTTTTGTAAATTTCATCAGGCGGACTTTAAAAGTCCGCCCCATTAAAATTTCATCAGGCGGACTTTAAAAGTCCGCCCCATTCTTTGCAACTTTCATCAGGCGGACTTTAAAAGTCCGCCTCATTCTTTTTTTTTATTTATTTAATTAAAATTTCATCGGGCGTAATTTAAATCTCCGCCCGTTAACAAGCGTACTTTAAATTTACGCCCAGCAACAAGCGTACTTTAAATTTACGCCCGACTATATTAGAATTTGGGATTTGGTCGCGATCATATTTGGTCTGGAATTTGATCTTTGGTTGGGATTTGATCTTTACTCCGTCCCACTGTGTTACGATCTCATCCCAAATTTTTGGTTATACTCGCCCACTGTGGATGCTCTAAGGTCGTAGTTAATGGAGTAAGACTATAGATAGGGGGCCACTTTTTGGTGCGTGGGGAGGAAAAAATACTGATTGAGCCTAGAAAGTTAGAGAAGAAAGCTAGGAAATTTTGGTTAGAACGGTTTGCATATGATAATATTAGATACGATCGAGTGCATGGAAGTGCTAGCCCCCGTTGATTCCGATCCTAAGTAACATTGCGACAATCTTTTGCGAAAACAAGTAATACTAAGACCTTTAAACTCGTTGTGAGAATATGTGTACGATGATGGCTGTGCATGATTATTAATGAAAAGAGATCCTTTGTTTGCTTCTGTTTTCAAATCATAATTACTTTGAATTTTTCTATCGCTTTATATTGAGATTATAAGCCTAAACATATAGTGAACAGTTGCATCTTGTTTGGTTTTGATTATATGCAAAATCTGTTTTGTCATCATCTGTTTTATGGTGTGAAAAGGCTTGTCTTATCATACGAAACTTTCCGAAGGATTTTAGATTTTATACCTGCAGCACTAAGAGTTGAAATCATCATGGTCCGCATAGTCTCATGCTTACATCTTAGTCTTATGTAGGTCATGTTTTCAGTTTGTTTGCATTAAGAGTTAGCTATATATTGTTTCATGATTACTAGTCAAATGTTCTAGGAAAGCATCTCATTGCACGCATCTTCTGATAGGAGTTTAGGAAGGCATATCATAAAAAAAATCTATTCAACTCATCACATGCATCTTCTGTAAGGATATTATTTGTGCATCCGATCATTTGTCCGTCGTATGCATGAGGGTTGCCCGTTTATTTACAGGAGTTAGTCCTCGAGTGATTTCGGGGGAGTTGAGTGTATTTTAAATCTCAGGGATTTTGAGAGAGTTTGAGAGAGTGTAGGGAGTTTGAGAGAGTTTTGTGTTTTTGAGTTCAGGGAGTTTAGGGGAGTTTAGGGAGTTTGAGAGAGTTTATTAGAGGGAGTTTGGGGGAGTTTGAGAGAGTTCACTCTTAACTCATTCTCTTTTAAGAAACAATAAACCCTTATTTGCAAATAACATTGATCTTTAATCAAAAGAAAAAAATTAATGAAAATGATCATATCTCTGTATCAATAGTATGTTATTTTGTGCAACGAGATAATTTTTTTTCCCTTCAATTTAACGGTCTCCATACAATTCTAACTCCCTTTGTTCACGAACATTTTCCCACATATCATCCGCTATACTCTTTCTCCATGCATTAGCTTCTTGACGTTGTTGTTCTTGAGTTTGTTGTGTCAAAATTTCATCGTCATTTACAAGCGTTGATGGATGGCTATCTTCCTCGACCGGAAACTCATCTGAACGGCATTCTTTTCGTAAGAAGTTGTGTAGGCCTGCACAAGCTGTCATTATCTCCGCTTGCACCTGATACGGAAATGGAGGTTGAGACTTAAAGATCAAGAAACGAGACTTCACAACACCGAACAATCTTTCAACTACATTCCTCAAAGAAGCATGACGCATGTTAAATAATTCTTCAGCCTTTTTCGCATGATTACCCGTACCAGAAAATTCTTTCAAATGATAACGTTGGCCACGAATTGGTGTTAAACAATATCGTCGGTTTGCAAACCCACCATGCAAAGTAGCAAGCCAATTAATGCATGATGACATAACAAATTATGAAGATAGTTGTAAAGGAATTCTGTTTCACCGAAACACAGTTTCAGATTGTCCAATCTTTGCAGTACTTATACTTACCTGATCCTCTTTAAATTTATATGGTACAGTTACAACTCAATATTCCACAACACACTCAAAAATCATAGCATTCCAACGGTTCATTAAAAAGATACATTACTCAGAACCCGACTACTTTCAATACGTGCATACAAAATTCAGTTCCGGATTTCTCACAATTTGGTGTACCTAAAGTGATCAGAACTTCATGAAATTTCTACAGTAGGTAACCTTCATATATACAAACATCATACTAAAATTTAAGCTTTGTCCAATAAGAGGAGAATGAGATAAATAGGAATCAGTCCCCTATTCGGGATTTAAACTCAGCAGACCATAGTCATATATTGTGCAAGCTTTGCAGTAGCAAACGTGACCCGATCCGCGTGAAAATTTTACTGTACTTCTATAACAAGGTAAACTACGACATACTCAAATTTCATCATATTCCAACGGTTGAATTAAAGATATCATTATAATCAAATCATGCAATTTCTTACCAAGATCTTTTGAACCACAAATTAGGGTTTTGACAGAGAGAGAGAGTACCCACAAAAAAAAACTATACACACAATCAAAATAAACAATCATGGAGATCAAATATATGAAAAAAAAATCAAAATAGTACACAAATCAAACTATTATAAACAATCATGGAGATCAAAGAAGAAAAAAAACATACCTGGAAAAAAACGTTTCCTCTTCTTTCTCCTATGGTTTTCTACGCACCAAACTCCTTCCCAAATCTCTACTCTTTTGAGAGATTTGTTGTGAGACCAAAATACACTAAAAACTCCTTCGAACTCCCCAAAGCAACCAACTCCCTAGTATTGTAGGGTTTTATGACTAACAGGGAGTTCAAGAGCTTTTTTTAAACTCCCCAGCGACTAACAGGTGTTTTCTAGAGAGTTTAGGAGACTCCTCTAAACTCCCCCACGACTAACGGAGATTTGGAGAAACTCCCTCAAACTCCCTCAGGACTAACAGGAGAAAACCTAAATACATTAAAATCTCTCGAACTCTCCCACGACTAACCCCCTTAAGTCTTTTCACGTGGTCAATATATGCATAGCAGTCTGATAGCATTGAGTTCGATAAGTAGCCAGATTTTTGATACTTGATGAACGAACTTGAAAATAATAATAATAATAATTCTTTGAATAATAACAATAATAATTGTTTGGGTAATTGATTCATCTGGTTTGGCTTCCATCATGGTGTCATAATAATAATAATAATAATAATAATTTCTCAATAATAATAGTTTTGATAATTTTGGTGTTAGTAATTTTGGTGATAATAATAATAATAATTTTGATATTTTTTGTGATAATAATAATTCTCTTGAGTTGACCGGGTTTTGTTTCCATTTTACAGGATTTGGTGCATTGTTATTTAGCTTGATAATTTGATTAGCATTTGCAATTTTATGTGTTTATTTCATTATTTGTTATTGCAAGTTAGAACCCTAAAATCCCAATTATAAAGTAGAGGCCAATTTTCGGATTGGACGGGGTAGGTGCCTCACACCTTCCTAGCCCGTATTTTGATTCCCGGACTTATCTCTGTAACTGGATCAGTGTCTCTTTTGGGTCCCAACTCCCTAAGTTGGGTGGCGGCTCGTATAATAATAATTTCCTGGTTATTTTCCATTCTATATTTATCCTAACCGATTTCGACGGTATCTACAGGGAACCGATCCTTGTATGACGTGCAGCAGGTTTATAGCAGAAAGGGGAACCGATCCTATGGACATGTGCAACACGTTTTTAGGAAAAGGGGAACCGACCCTATGGACATGTGCAACACATTCAAGTTAGATACCATATATATGTGGGGAACCGATCGTAATACCTAGTCAACTGAATTTTGGAAAGCTAGTGTGACTATGCACAGTACTCACATGGAGGTATAACCGAAACTTGTTTTGGTAGAACCGTTAAACCCATGATTTGTGATCGAATGTTATTTGATCAATCACATAGTTCTTGAAAGTCAGATAAACCAATTCTAAACTTGTTTGGAAGTGTGGAAAATCGGTTTCAAGGTTGTAAGTATGAAAAAGAACTTACAAAGTTAGGATGTCGTCATACTTTGAACACGTGATGTGAATGTTTATTATTTAATTGTTCAAAGTTATTCCTTAATATCTAAGGGAAGAGAATCCCAGGATCGAAACATAGATAAGTTAAGAATCTTTTAATTAAGGTTATTATTTCATTTTGTAGGGAAATAAGAATTAGTAATGTGCATTTACTAATTAGAGATTTTCCGAGAGATTTCGATCATTATTTTTGGACAGTGCATTTCCAGGAATTATGGAAACCGAGTTTGTGCTTTAATGAATATCTTGAGAATATTTTCGGTTTTGGAAATTCCTTGGTGACCAAACTTCCTAGTCTATAAATACTGAAGTTTGCATTTCTATCAAACTAATCATTCGCAACAACAAACTACCTCTTGTTGTGCTGCTACTGGTAAAGCCGCCTATTTGGAGAGGAGAGTAACCTAATTAGGCGAAATCTCTGACGGCCGCTCGGTTTAAAGTCTTCTTTGGGATTGAGAAGCTCTAGTCAGTATCGTTGGTGGGAAACTAGATAATTGCGGTTTATCTTTTGTTTTCATTGATTTGATTGACTAATGGTGGTTGAACTTTGATTGCACCTAGTTTGTTTATGCTTGAGAATCTTCTCTTTTGATATAAGACACTCAAACTAGTTCAGAGTTTCGACAGGGATCTTTAGACTGTTGTTAGTTCTAAAGACGATCTTGTGATAATCCATTGTTAACAGACTCCGTTCTGTGCGTGATTGATCACAAGAGATTCAAGTGATTGTGTGCAGGTGTTTATTGAAGATCTAAGAAGATTTGAAGATGAAGAAGATATTGAAGATTTCTGATTTGTGAATTCATAATCTTTGGTGTGCATGATATTTGTTTCGGTAAAAAGAGGATCCAATTAATAATCAGTTTTATCCTTGTGATAGAATTGGATTGATTAATTGAGTAGATCGGCATCAACAAAATTCTTTGGATTAAGAGTGTTGATCGCAAAATCTTAACGATTACTTCGGTAATTGAACATAAGATAGATCTAAGGACCTGACGAAGGAGTTTATGTTAAGATAAACAGAAGAGCCTTTGTCCGACTCATATCACTTGGTTGAAGAGAGTTGATACCAAACAAATTTGTTGTTCTTTTACTGTTTGGAATATGAACCAAAGGAATTGATCCAAGTACGTGACTTGTTTATAAGTTGGAGGCTTGGGAATACAAACGGAACTAGGTGAACTATAGGTTTAGTTGCTTGATCTAAACTATACGAAGTTGGTGTAATTTTGTGTAGCGTCTTAATCCTGGGAGTATTCAATTCTGGACTAGGTCCCGGGATTTTTCTGCATTTGCGGATTTCCTCGTTAACAAAATCTTGTTGTGTCATTTAATTTTATTTTCCTCATTATAATTGTTTTATTATAATTAAAGTAAATCCCACAAATGTTTAATTGATAAGTGAATCCTATTGTGTTTGGTTAAGTCCAAACCTTTTTATCAAGTAAACATACTTCGTTGTTGTATTGTCTCGATCTCGTATCCATAGATGACCACACGAAATGTGAACCGATTAGTTTCATTGTCTCGACTCAATCCATAGACAATCACTTTCGGAGAAAAGACTTATAGGTAAGAAAAGTTTAAATTGAGGTATATTTGGGTACCCTCGTATTTTAAATATCATCTACATATACTTGATCAATGACAACATATTTCCCACTACATTTGGTAAACAAGATTTTATCAGCTTCATCTCTCGAAAAACCTTTCCTAAGAAGAGAAGTAGTTAGTTTTTCATACCAGGCATGAGGTGCCTGTTTTAACCCATACAATGCCTTTTTGAGCTTAAAGACATGATCTGGGAAATCAGGATTTTCAAAACCCTTAGGTTGAGCGACATAGACTTCTTCCTTTAAAGTTCCGTTTAGGAGCACGGATTTTATGTCCATTTGAAACAGCTTAACCTTGAGAAAACAAGCATGCGATAATAACAATCGAATGGACTCAAGGCGTGCTACATCAGCAAAGGTATCGTCGAAGTCGATACCTTCAATCTGTGAATATCTCTGAGTGAGAAGTCTAGCTTTGTTTCTGACAATGGTGCCAAATTTATCAGTCTTTCTCTTGAATATCCATTTGGTACCAACAATATTGATATTGGACAGACAAGGTACGAGCTCCTATACATCTTGTCTTTGAAATTGATTTAACACTTTATGCATTGCACTCAACCAAAAGGGATCACTAAGAGCTTCATCAATATTTCTCGGTTCTACTTGTGATAGATAACAACCAAAATTGCAAATATTTTGAAGTTGTCCTCTTGTCTTAGATGTAGAATCTCTTCCTCCACTAATACTGTTAGTATCATGATTCCTTTGAACCCAGAGGTGTCGTGGAGGAACACATTCTTGTTCAAAAGGAGTATCATTATCAGAGCTCTTCTCCTCGTCACTCGATATATCAGGATCAGTAACAGTTGGAACAACTTCAACTGATTCTGGGATTTCCTTGACTTTCTCAATTGTCTCAGTTGGAGGAAATTCAGCAGGAGGATTATCATGGTGAAAATTGCTTAGATCATCAATTATTACATTAGCAGATTCCATCATAACTTGGGTTCTGAGACTAAAAACTCGAAAACCACGACTATCAGAAGCATAGCCAAGAAAGATACCTTCGTCGCCTTTAGTATCAAATTTCCCTCTCTGTTCCCGATCTTTCAGAATGTAACACTTACTTCCGAACACTCTGAGATAATATACGTTGGGTTTCCTACCGTACCACAACTCATAATGAGTATTTAGGGTTTTAGACCGTAGGTAGACACGGTTGATCAAATAACATGCTGTGAGAATAACTTCTCCGCGAAACCTTAAAGGTAAGTTTTTGTTATGGAGCATTACCCTGGCCATTTCCTGAATGTTCCTATTCTTTGTTTCTGCAACCCCATTAGCTTGAGGAGTAATGGGTGGTGAGTATTGTTGAATAATCCCCAGTTTGTCACAAAATTCAAACACCTTAGCGTCCTTGAATTCATTTCCACGGTCTCTTCTAATTTTATTTAGTTTGCGACCTTGTTCATTCTGGATTCTATTAACAATAATCTTGAATTCATCAAGGGTTTCATTATTATGAGTGTGATGGACCAGAAAATTACGCCTTTGGCACGTTGCCCCGCAGGCCGTAACGCCCCCTGTGCGTCATGATGAAGCTACGGTCCGGGCCTTAAAGCTAGGCAAATGCACGTCCATATGCCCTTGCAAGCATGCTCGTGGAGCATGATGCAGCTAACTTAGCTTCCACATCGTTCCAACTCACCCTTGTTCCGCGAAGGGTTTATTAAGAAAACAAGAACTTTCTTAAAACGACCTTTTGAAGCCCTAAACGATGGAACCTGGCTATATTCTAGTGACCATGCGGATCTATAGATCGACATGTCTTTATCTTTGGGACGTTTCCCATCAAAATAGACTCCTCTTGAGCTAAATTATGACACTCGGGTTTTTAGCTTCCAGATAGGTTATAGCTTGCTCTTTGTAGCTTGATAGGAAGTATGAGCATCCACTTGATGACATGCAACTAAGCCTCATCAAGCTTGACCACAATCATCTCTTGCATCAAGTTACAGATCTTAGATGATATGAGGGGCCAATCTGCCGCAATCATCTCGTAATTAGATGATATGAGCGACAACGTGCTGGACCGGCAGTGCTGCAACTCATTGCGGGTGCCTACGTACCCTTCCCTACTCTAAAGGGATCAAGCACAGACCGTAGTTCATCCACGAAGGGACATCAACTCAAACCAACTCGTTTCCAAGGTTGTGGCCTAGCAAAAATGGTAATTACCTAGTCCACATAGGCCGTTCCGTCATGATGCATAATGATTATGCATCATCGGGTCCGCGACATGGCATAGTGATGCCTAAGCATCAAATTATTTCTTCGAAAGGCTACACAACTATAAATGAGGCTTACGCATCATTTATACTCTTTCGTCTAAGCTATGAAGCTCACTTGGCACATAGTCCGCATATGCACCTTCAACTCACCACCCTTCCCTATATATGTCTTAATGGAATTTCTACAAGTTAGAAAAGGGGAGGAGATTGACATGCTTGCTTCACTGTTGCGCACAATGATTGCTCGTAATGATTGCGCAACACTCCTTTGGCCATCCCTCTCTGGCCTGATGCACAATGATTGTGCACTACTCGTTCCGGTTATTTGTACTAGGTGTTGCACAATGATTGTGCAACACTGGTTCTTGCTGTCGCATAATGATTACGCGACATTCTCTCTGGTGTATTGCGTAACGATTGTGCAACACTCTCTGGGCCAGCCCTCTCTAGCCTGATGCACAATGATTGTGCAGTATTGGCTTTAAACTAATAACTTCCGTAATGCGTAATGATTACGCTGCAAGCTCACGACCACCTACCCAACTGGCCTAATGCATCATGATGATGCGAGATTTGGCTCTTTGGCCAAATGCCACACATAATGCGCCATTTTGGCGCGGTATTGGCCTTAATCCAATCCACCTCTTGCCAAGCAACGGAAGCTTTGAATGAAGCTTCATCTCAGGACATGGCGCATCTTTTTGCATGCGCCATGCTAAAAACACAGGGTGTTACACTCTTCACCCCTTCAAGAAATTTCGTCCCCGAAATTCAAAACCAAAACTATTGTGGAAAATCACTTCGGTTTGGATTTCCTGAGCAAAAGTCCCATACCAGAAGCTCAGAAATCACGGGTTTCTTCAAGTTATCGTGAACAACAATTTAGACCTTCTAAGCAATCATCCCATACCGCGTGCCCAGGAATCCAAAAGTTCCCACAACAATACTAAGAATCACAATTGGCTAGTGCCAAGAGGATATCTCGACCAGGTATCTTAGATGACATCCCATACTACCACCCAGGAATCCCTAAGGTTCACAAGTTGAAAAATGTCATCGAAATGATAAGATTTTTGCGCAGTACTGTGTGGAACAACTTCCAGTTGCCCACCGTCCCTGATGGTCATCCAGGTTGCCACTCGTAAGTGGGATGCTAGTCGGGCCTGACAACGCACAATCTTGGACAGTTGCCAACGTGTGGGGATGATCAGTCCCATTGTCTACCCACCGTCCCAGAAGGTCTTCCGGATATCCACTCGTAAGTGAGGTTCCACTTAGGCCAGACAAACTCACATGACTCAAACAAGCTCAACTCGATTTGCAAAGTAACTGTTATAGCAGTTACAAACTCCTTTCCGCGCAAAAGTTGTCCTACTCTCCAACTTTAAGTTTCCATTAAGGAAAATAATCGTCAATGAGTCCACTCGGCACAAGTCCCTAGAGTTTTCTCGGAACTTGCTCTGATACCAACTGTGACGGACCGGAGAATTACGTCTTTGGCGCGTTGCCCCGCAGGCCGTAACTCCCCCGGTGCGCCATGATGAAGCTACGGTCCGGGCCTTAAAGCTAGGAAAATGCACGTCCATCTGCCCTTGCAAGCATGCTCGTGGATCATGATGCGGCTAACTTAGCTTCCACACTGTTCCAACTCAACCTTGTTCCGCGAAGGGTTTATTAAGAAAACAAGAACTTTCCTAAAACGACAATGATTGTGCAGTATTGGCTTTAAACTAATTACTTCCGTAATGCGTAATGATTACGCTGCAAGCTCAAGGCCACCTACCAAACTGGCCTAATGCATCATGATGATGCGATATTTGGCTCTTTGGATAAATGACACACATAATGCGCCATTTTGGCGCGGTATTGGCCTTAAGCCAATCCACCTCTTGCCAAGCAACGGAAGCTTTGAATGAAGCTTCATCTCAGGCCATGGCGCATCTTTTAGCATGCGCCATACTCAAAAAACAGGATTTTCTAGTAGATTCTCTTAAAGTATATTGGAGTAAGTCCTCTCAAATTTCCAAAGGAATTGTTGGGTGTTGTTGTTGTACCCCCACATTTTCAATTGGTATCAGAGCAAGCAAACACGTTAAGACCTTATAAGTATGTGTTTGTAGCAATCTGACTCTATGGACAGAAGTGTTATCTCTATAAATGTACCACCAGATCCATGGATTTGTGAATTCTCTTCCATGACTGATTTGATTAAATCTGTAGAAGAAATTCTATCTAAACCTCCTCCAGGTTTAAAAGTCCTTGAAGTGTTTTCAAGGCTTGAAAAGAAACTGGAAAGCTTATCTCTTGATGTTGAGTTATACCTCCAGAAAGAACAAGAATCCATTGATAAGATAAATCTAATCATGATGAATAATATTCATGTTGAGGTTGACATTGATTTATTAATCAGTGAGAGCAATGATCCTCCTTTGTGTAATCCAACTACTTGTAGCAAACTAAACGGTTTACAAGAAGAGTTTAAGTCTAAGTCTTCCGACTGTACCACCTCTAAGCATGAATCAATTCATTGGTCAATTCCTGATACACCTTACCAAGATAATAGTAGTGTCCCTTCTTATGAAGAAATTATGATGTCTCTTTTTATTAAAAGAGTTTCCTTATGCGATACTGAAAATTATCTGCAGGAGGTGTTTCTTATAAGGTGTAAACTAAGAAATCAGAAACACAATTTTTTTGTGCTCTCTGGAAGTTCTTTGAAAAACGTATAAAAACAGTTCCTTGGGTTTCTCTCAATATTGTAAGATGTAAGAATAGTTGGAAAGAAACTCTTTCTTGGTTCCATGGTGAGCAAGACATTGTTCACCTTAACACAACTTGATTGTGTTGGAAGTGCATCCTCACTAATAAATGCCCTGCTATGTATACGGTGAGGGTCGAGAATTGGGGCGTACATGTTGCGTTAAGTACGATTTTAAATCTTTGGTAAGGTTGTAGAATTCAATTGGATTATTCTAAAAGGCATGTCTATAAACTTGAGAAATATTTGTGTTTTTATCATTTGCTTAGAGTACTTATAATGACCCATGTACCTTGCTTATCGTTCATTTCTACCTAACTTGATCTGTGTTTAAGGTTCTTAAATGTTTAGGTTTGAAAATAGTATTTCAGGATGTTTGGAATTCATGGTACACATACCAGGTATGCATACCATTATTTAAAATCAAAATCCAGGTGCTTTAGTACGCATACCCGTTTTCATACTGCTCCAGGTCATGAAAATTTGTTTGCAAACCCGTATACATACTTTCCTGTAGAAGTCGATCTTCGATAAACTTGTTTTGGCCGTAAATTCTTCGTCCGAACTCGGATTGACCTCATTATTTTTGCATTCTCTTCCTCCTTGAATTATCTTCAAAATAGAGATGAAAATGCTTGGCTTTGGATGATTTAAGATTGGTATTTTTCCTGTCTCTTGTTTTTGAGTGTTTTGGTCCGTTTCATCGCACTTGTTCCACTTCTCTTGGACTTGGGCACTTGGATTCTTGGAGTACTACTCTTCTAAGCTAATTTGTAGCTTTTACAAGAATGTTGTTGGTGAATCACAAATAAGGAAGTTCAAGAAAGGGCAGTAGTACATATTGCTATGGGATTCTTGAATGTTCACAATCATCTTATGTGAACTATGGTGCATGGTCGTTAATGACTTTGTATGTTCTTCTTTGTTAAGAAAATATTTTTATACGCCTTTGGTAGCTATTCTTGGTGTAAATCTGTGCGAAAAAGATTGATTCTACCCTCTAAGGACAAATCATCTTGTATGTGCATTACGAGTTTGTCTTATGTCTAGGAAACTTCTTATGAGAATTTTTGTTCTTATGTTTTTAAGAAGGATAACTAGGGTTTGGAATAGCCATTATTGTGAGTACACATAGATATTGCCAACGTTTTCATCTTCAATGTTTTTAAATTTATTTATTTAAATTCTAAGTTATTTGGAAGATGATTTTTGCAGTATTAATCTTTATGGTTTCATATATTGCAAATTTTTATGGGATATGTTGTTTACGTCCGTGAACCTTGATTGTCTCATATTTGTTCAAAAGTTATCTCTATTAATTATATATCAGTATGAAAGTATTGATAAAAGATAGAATGAACTTTTGACAACAAAAGTTAAGCCTATTATGTCTTTATGCAAATATTGATGGAAGATAGGATGAACTTTTGTTTACAAAGATTAAGTCTATTGTATGTCATTGTGCAAATAGTGATGAAAAATAGAATGAATCTTTGTTTATTCTGCAATATTGGTCATTTCCTGATCCACATCTTTGTGCATATACTGTGTTTCTCCGTAAGTTTTCTTATGTCGAGCATGGCTAATTGAATTGATCATTTTTATGGTTGATTCAATTGTGATTTTTGGATACAAATTCATTTTCTCATGTAATTTGATTATGTCCAAAGAAATCCTTCTTTTCTCGTAAAAGTAAGGTCACTCTTGTCGTTCTCTTGGGAATGACATTTTATGGGGGAGAGTTCTTTTTGAACTTGTGCTTAATTGCCAAATCTTTGTGGGGAGTGCGGCTGTGGAATATTGTACGGGTTATCTTATATCTTTATAAACTCCGTGATGAATGCATTTAGCTTCGGCTTTATGATTGCATTTAAAATAAGTTGGTTATTGTTCTCTTTTGGTCATGAAGTATCTCTATGAAAATTTCATGAGGATCCCACTAGTTTTCATACCTTTGCCAATTTATATTGACAAAAAGGGGGAGAATTAATGTGTAGTTTCATACTACAAATACATATGGTTTACGGATCATTATGTAAGGGGGAGTGGTTTTCATATTGAGATGAAGTATTGACTAGGGGGAGTGATACATATCACCATATTATTGTTGTCAAAGTTGTGATACAATTGAACTTTGATGTTGTGTAATAATACTATGACACTGTATAGCAATGATTCAGAACACTTGTTTTCTCATTGTTATCCTACGGATCTTCAACAACTATGATGCTGAGTTGAACACGTTTAGAATCATGGAGTACTTGGAAGTGACGGAGATTTCGAGTCGTGGTGAAGATGCCAAGGAGATCAAGCATTTGGATGAGAAGCTACAAAGTTTTTATTTATTTTGTAATCCATATGTATTGATAGTTTTATCACTAAAATTGACAAAGAGGGAGATTGTTAGAGCATTGCTCGGTCGAACTCGCATGTGTTGCTATCTCAAGCATGTTTGTCAATGTTAGTGATCAAAACTATAATTCTTGATTTCTATCCTATTTATAGATGTCACAGACTAGGACATAGACTGTGTAGTTGAGCCTTATACTTCACGGCGTTCATCATTTGAAGAAGAAGAACGACTAAGGGGAGCTTGTGGAACTTCATCAACAAAAGGTATGTGGAGACTGAAACTCATATATCACTTGGAAAGTCTATTTCTACTCTATCTCCTATATTAAGACATAAGTCGTGTTACGATATAGTTTTCTATTATACACATTTGAGATATCGAGTTGAGTTTAACTCGCTTACATATTTCTCGGAATATGTGTTGGCAAGCTTTCGCTTCGACCAAGTTCATCTTACATTCTTGACGAAAGTCAGAATATGATCATGTGAAAATTATCGAGTAACATCTTACATGGTTTGTGTGATACAATCATTTGGTGTAAACTTGGAATGTTTCATTATGATAATTTCAATAACTTGAAAATATCTTTGATGATAATAGTATGTGAAAAACGACTATTGTCCTCTAAGAAAGTTTCAATGGTTGAAACAAAGAGTTTAAAATCAAGTAACCATGTTTGGATATAAACATAATGTGTTATCACATTTGTGTGTAAGTCCAAAACTAGGAGCCTGAAGTATGCGTACCCGTACGCGTATTGGCGGTTGCTGATGTCTGGGCAAGTATGCGTACACATACACATACTGGCGGAAGTCTCATGTACGTGAACTTCTACTGGAGTTTGGAGGTGTAAATTAGTATGCGCACCCGTACGCGTAATGGCGTAACCAAACTCGGTCCGGCTACTTAAGTATGCATACCCATTTGCGTACTTGAGTGGGTTACTTTCTAAAATTGGTTGTGTACATGAACTTAAACATTTATATAATACGGAATGCAATCTTTGCAAATCGTGGCTATAATGTTCATGAATTGATTTGAGTGAATCAAACCGATTTTGCTTCAATTGTATTCTTGTATACTTCTATGAGAATATAGTAATTGAACGGCTCTTTAACTAGTTTCATTTGATTCATTTGAACTAGTTAAGGTTAAGATGAATAAGTTTGATATGAGAGTAATCATATGGCTAACTTAGGTTAACTATTATTGAGTCAACATGGTGTGCACATTTGGGTACGGTTACACAAACCTAAATGAGGGTACATTTCATTTGTGTGTAACAAGATAAGTTCGATCTAACGGTTGAAAGATATAAGCTTGGTTGAATCAAGTTTTTCATCTAACGGTGAATATTGAATGCTTTGTTACCAAGGTAACTTGGATTGCAAACCATGATTTGAAAACTATACAAAGAAGAACTCTAGCAACTGGGAAACCTAATCCCCACACCTCCTATGTGTTATTAGTTGCATCAACTAGAGTCGATTCTCCTTTAACCTTAGGTTTCTATCGATACCCTGTAGGTTAATGACTTGAAAGACTTCATTGGGATTGTGAAGCCAGACCCAACTATTCTCTTTGTAGTTGCATGTTTTGATCTTGCCCGATTATATCGTTTGAGTACTATCTTCTCTAAGATTTGCTCGAGATTTAATCTCCGGTAGGCAAGATAAAAAGTAATCACAAACACCTTAGTCTCATCGTTTGTGATTCCACAATATCTAGTTTCGCCACCATGCGATTTAGATTATTGTGAGGTGATAGATAATACTAGGCTGTTCTTCGGGAATATAAGACCAGTTTATCAATTGGTTCATGTTCACCTTGATTTACCAAAAGACGAAATAAAACTCATAGGTATTTTTGTGGGAGACAGATTTATCTATTCCAATAGACTTTTCTGTGTGAGACAGATTTGTTTATCAAGTCTTCGACTTTGGGTCATAGCAACTCTTAGTTGTGGGTGAGATCGGCTAATTAAGGGAATCAAGTGCGTAGTATCCTGCTGGGATCAGAGACGTAAGGAGCACAACTGTACCTTGAATCAGTGTGAGATTGATTAGGGTTCAACTACAATCCAGTCCGAAGTTCATTGGTAGTAGGCTAGTGTCTGTAGTGGCTTAATATAGTGTGGTGCTCAAACTGGACTAGGTCCCGTGGTTTTTCTGCATTTGCGGTTTTCCTCGTTAACAAAATTCCGGTGTCTGTGTTATTTATTTTTCGCATTATATTTTGTTATATAATTGAAATGTCACAGGTTGTGCGTTGAATCGATCAATTGGGAAATCCAACCTCTGGTTGTTGATTGAAATTAATTGATCCTTGAACATTGGTCTTTGATACCATTCAAGTTATTTATCTTATATTCAATCGGGCTCACATATCTCTATTTGCTAATTGCAGATTGAATAGAGAGTTAGAAATATAAGCTCTTTGATATAATTTTCTAAAGATTGAGTCTGATTGTCTAGTTGATTCTCTTTAAAGTATATTGGAGTAAGTCCTCTAAGATTGCCAAACGAATTGTTGAGTGTGGTTGTTGTACCCCCGCATTTTCACCTAAGTTTGCATTTCTAGCAAACTATCTTAAGAGCCAGTCAAACTTTATATTTTTGTTGTTTTTGGTGGAGCCGTATATCCGGAGAGGAAAGTACCCTAATTAGGCGGAATCTCTTATGACCGCTCGTTTAAACACTTTTGCGGGATCAAGAAGCTCTACGAGTACCGTTGATGAGAAATTAGATATTTGCAGTTTATTAGTTTTGGATTGATTTGATTGACTAACGGTTGTTGAACTTTGAGTGCACCTAGTTTGTTTATTCTTGAGAATCTTCTCTTCTGATATAAGATTCATTCAAACTAGATCGAAGTGTAGACGGAATCTTTAGAACTGTTTGTAGTTCTAAAGACATATTGTGATAATCCATTTTTAACAAACTCTGATCTGTGCGTGATTGATCACGAGAGATTCAAGTGGTGTTGTGCAGGTTTAATTGAAGATTAAAGAAGATTTCTTATTGGTTTCTCATATCTTTGTGTAGCACAAACCTTGATCGGCTGGTATCCAACTAAAATCAGATTTATTTGAATAATTAGTTACGTGAGATCGGTAACACCTAATAGTTCTCTTGAGTTCTATTTTGATTGTTACAAATCGAATCTTATTACTTAGGTAATAGAGATTGGATTGATCTAACCAGGCAAAGGAGTTTATTAGTTTAAACGGAAGAGCCTTTGCATATGACTTGAGATATCTTTATCAGGAAAGAATCAACAGAGTTGTTACCAAACATATTTATTGTTCCCCTTACTGTTTGGAATATGATCCAAAGGAATTGTTCCAGTGCGCTTAATTAATGTCGGAACGTAGGGATACTGAAGAAACTAAGTGAACTCGGTTTAATTGCTTGGTACCAACTATACGAAGTTTGGTTTAGATTTTGTATATCGGCTTAATTCTGAGAGTATTAAATTCTGGACTTGGTCCCGGAGTTTTTCTGCATTTTTGGTTCCCTCGTTAATAAAATCTTACTGTGTTATTTACTTTTCTTTTCCTCAATTATAATTGCTGTTATTATAATTTATTGTAAATCACACAAACGTTAACTCCGTATTACTTGATAGTGATCGTATAAAGTTTGGTTAAGTCCGAACCTATTATCAAGTAATCACACTTTGATCGTTGTATTGTCTCGATCTTGTATCCATAGACGATCACACAAAGTGTGAATACCGATTTTTTATATTGTCTCGACTTTGTACATAGACAATCACTTTCGGTAAGAGGATTTATAGGTGGATAATTTAAAGATCGTGGTGTATTTGGGTACCCTCGTCTTTTCAAAGGCTCCTCAATTTTAATCCAAAACCACATGTATTCCTTCCAACATAATTTTTAATCTTGAAAACATCAAGTGAAGAATTTATAGCAACTGCATGGATCATCCATGAACAACCAACCTTGCTACACTTCATTGTGCACCTCGCTGAATCATTCTTCACCTTAACAACCTTGGTACACTTCAATGTGTACCTCGCTGAACCTATAACCTAACACCCAGTCTTCGCGCAGTATTTCTGGCATGCTAGTATTACATAGTCCACATCATCACGGAATAACTTATTAGGATCATCAAACACACATTCCCATCCATCGGAAATAAGCGGCTTTACAACCTCGTTACCCCCTGTTTCATAACTTTTTCTGGCACTTACAATCAGTTTTGATTTCTTGTCCACATGAACAAAATTGGACGAACTTGATGCACCGCTATAAAGAGCATCAACATGCAACTCAAAGTAAGACGATTTATGGGAATGGTGCAATGCAGTAAGCCCATGAAAATTTACATCTGTTGATAGTGGATTTTCGACAAAGGCTAAAATCATAAAATCATGATCTATCATATTTCTAACACGACTTCAGAAAAGTATGTGAAACTCATATTTTAGGATTTGTAAAAGCTCATTTCACAATATCTAACTGAGCATACACCCTCTCAGAGCCCTGCATGAATATGTGATTCGTAAAGCCTCCCAACTGAGCTTTTCACACTTCGCATATTTCATCAACACTTTTGTATATGAATCGATAGTGATTGGACGGCTCCTAGACATGTTGCATGCTAGTATAGAGCGTTAACATCTTCAGGATGTCTCAATGTTCCCTGACTATATTCATATTCAGAACGAGTATGATGTCTCTACCATCTCATACCTCGATTCTCGAATAAACGCTCCTAGACATATTGCATGCTAGTATAGAGAAATTTATGGATTAATTCTAGTGCAACATTCATCAATTGAATTCCTACAAAATAATCTGTTTTATCACATTACTCCGTTTCGTGGCTCATTCTCAGTTGGATTCCATGGATTAGTAATAGGTATTCAATCTATCTCATTACTCAGTTTCATGGCTTATTCTCATCTAGATTCCATGGATTAGTAATAGATATTCAATCTATCTCATTATCCGTTTCATGGCTTACTCTCAGCCGGATTCCATTAATTAGTAATAGATATTCAATGTATCTCATTACTCCATTTCATGGCTTATTCTCAGCTGAATTCCATGGATAGTAATAGATAGTCACTTTTCGGGCATTTGGGCCACCACCGAGTAAGCCCCGAGAAAATGATGCAAGCGTACTTAACAATAATGCACGACCGAGCACCCAAATATGCATAACTGAGCACCCAAATGCATTAACGAGCATTCAAAAATATGGACGAACCAGGAAACCTATGCAAAATAGGGAAAGAAAATAATATAAAATAAAACAAACAAGAGGCGCACGGGACCGGGCCCACCGGTCGGCCGGTCTCGCCTCTCCCTTTATTTTATTTTAACCTATTTTATTATTTTCCTTGTCTCATGAAAACACTCTTGTTTGAGCAAACTTCCTCGTTTGAGCAAAACTCCTAGTTTTTCCATATTTCCTCACATGATGAAAAATAATAATATGAAATAGGGAAGAGCACAGGACCGGGCGCACTGGCCGGCCAGCTATGCGTTGGTCGTGGCCACTCCCATACCTCTCTGGTTCCTTATATTTATTATTATTATTTCTTCTCTCATCTCATGAAACTCCCTCTTTTGAGCAAAACCTAATTTTTCTCATTTATTGCTCAAACTACCAAAAAGCCAAAAAGTCAAATTGTCACGCGACCATCTGAGACTCTCACGGAAAATATTGGTCGAGACGAGCAAAGTTCTACTTGCTCACTCAAGCAAAATCGAGAGTTTTAGTCAAGATCAAACTCTTCTGAAAATCCAAAATATTGCTCGAACGCACACCGGAAAATATCAAAATTCTCAGAATTGAGTAACGGGCAACATGGTGACACGGGCATGCTACCTTGACCGACCAAGGTCGGCCCTTTGGCTTGCAAAAGCCAGTCCCTTTTATGATTTTGACCTAATTAATCTTCTATAATTCATTGGGTTCATACTCTTTCCAAACAACTTGGAATTTGATCAATTGACCATCAGTTGGTCCCACGACCACCAAGGGGTGTCAGTCCCTTTTATGATTTTGACCTAATTAATCTTCTATTATTCATATTGGGTTCATACTCTTTCCAAACAACTTGGAGTTTGATCAATCGACCATCAGTTGGTCCCATGACCACCAAGGGCCAGTTTCATACCCCTTGGTCGGTCCTCTCTTCATAATTAGGTTTTGTCACCTAATGCTCAGACGAGCACTATTTTAATAATAATTAAACGGGAATTTAATCATCTTTTCACCAACTAGTCTATAAAGGACTCTGGTACATGATCATTCGAGCACCTGAGCGCTACATGGTCGGCCCATCATCCCATGTTGTCGGTCCTTCTCTCACTCATTGGTTGATTTTTAGTAAATCATCAATTAATCAACAATCGATCAAAATTAGGGTTTCAAACCTAATGCTCTGAAAATCATAATTCCGAGCAAGTTCAAGCTCTAATAATTTTATGTTGATCCAGCAATCAACATCCCAATTAATTATACCAATATCGGTCTAGCTACCAGTATTTTTAATGAATATTTTTGTTTGGGCAAAAATTGACCCATCTTCACCGTAAACAATCTCGATGATAAATAATCCCCAGAAATGTGGGGTAGCTGCAAAAGAAAACTCTCCAGCGCTCAAGTTAGAACAAAGTTTTTCACATGAGTTTTTAGGGTTTTGAGGCATACCTTTGTGTTGGTTAAAACCAAATACTTATAGATAGGGAACCCTAATTGATAAGGATTGAATTGAATCCCTTATTTTTCTCTGACTTATCTAATAACTCGTCAAGAGTTGATTTCGCGATAAGTATGCAAACATTATATTAGGATGTCACGGGTGGACCCATGTTCACTAATTCTCAATGGAAAATATACGGTACACATATCGCCCCCTCTTAACCTCCAACTTATTGTGCGGTTAAGAAGTTTGGATTCCCCTTGTTGTGTTTGTTGAGGAGATTCTTAACTCTCCCCTAAATGATGTTCGGAGTGTTACCCAAGTCGCCTCCATTGTTGTAGAGATATTTGCAATGATGTCCCCAGTTGTGCTAACCTGCAATGAAATGTGTTCACGTACTAGGCGAAACTTTTTACCACGTGGTGGACTTGATGCTAGTCGAGACTTAAACAAAATGTAGTCTGCTTGCGATTGTCACAAGGCTTTTTCCTCGCAATTCAACAAGGCTATAACGTTTGTTGTTAGGGCAGGCTGGCATGTCGCTTGGGACGAGTGCGAGGCTTTGATCCAGCAATGAGTGTTGAGACGAGAATTTGTGCTTGCTTCATTGCAAGGCTTTATACTCGCGTGCAAGGCGAGATTTTATGCTTGCCATTAGAGCAAGTCTTAAATGCTCACGTGCAAGGTGAGGCTTTGGGGTGCTTGCATCATGCAAGGCTAAACCTTGAGGGGCCTGAAAAATCCTTATCTGTAATATTGTTTTATGGTTCACTGGTGTTGAAAAGTGAGGTGAGGTTACTGCCCTGACAAATAACTGTCCTTGATATGTAGAAAAGATGTTATCGACCTCTTGGCGTAACCTGTTTCTCAATGAAATATCAGGTCCCGTATTGATTGAATCAAATAAGACTGACACCGTAAATATCAGTTCCCTTTAAACTAAATAGAAACATTATTTAAGTCATACAATTGGGACATTTTCACCATCTTGGTCTTCCAAATGCAAATATACAGGTTGGATACTGGTGAACATTATCACACGCGTACACAGAAGTATGTGAAAGAGACTTACAGTGGGGGTGGGATTGGAAGTACTAGTGAAAATGCATCCTGCACTGCAGAAGGTGGATGTCGACCATTAATTTTAGGATCCTGTCACGCTACAACAACCACTTCTCTCCATTACGGAGAAAATCGGTGTGACTATAGTTGTACCATTCGCTGCTGCATCTGATATTGTTGTCCTGCTATACGCACTTCTGAGTTGCTACGACAGCCACTGTGCTTTCCATCTCTTATGTTGAGTGCATGACTTGGCGTTATGCTACAGCCTATGAGATAAGTTTCAGCATGGAGTTGCATTCCTTTAGCCATATTGCCCACGTCTCTGGATTTAATCTGAACTTCTTTTGGCTCATGCTACAACAGCTAGGAGATCGCCAATAAATTTGGGATGGGAGATATATATTTGGCGAAACCTCAGCTGGTTAATCTATAGTCCCCATCTTTTATGCCTTTTACGGTTGCACTCCTTAAATCTTTCAGCTGGGCCTTGCATCAAGCACACTCTCTGCAATATCATGACCACGATTTCGCAGTCAATAGCGTTGTGCTTGAGCTGCGTGGGAAGTACTAGGCGACTGCTCCGCTTGAAATTTATGCATAGTTATCTTCATTGTGTGTTTGGTACCGTAAAGACAAGATGCTACTGCCAGCACTCACAATCACTCGTTGAGAATACAAAACAACCACAAAACTGTTACATGGGTGTCAGTACCATGGCGTAAAAATAAGAATCAAAAAAAAATTGAGCTAGATATCTTCAGTAAGTTGCAGACATTTACACCGTAGTGGACCAGTGTAAGCATGAGAAGAAAGAAATCAACAATTGTGCATGGATTATACTCTTAATCAGTTTGTATTTGATCCACGGTAAACCATTAAAAACATGACTTCTTATCCGTGCAAGAAGATTTGTCCCCTTAGTAGGCGTCAAAGATGTTTGGGAAAAAATTGATCCATCTTCACCCCAAACAATCTCGATGATAAATAATGATGAAGTTGATTGATCTCTTCCTCCGAAAATGTAGGGTACCTACAAAAGAAAATTATCCGATGCTCAAGTTAGTCAGAGTTTTTCATATGAGTTTTTAGGTTTTGGAGGTATAGCTTTGTGTTGGTTAAACCAAGTACTTATAGATAGGCAACCCTAATTGATAAGGATTGAATTAAATACCTTATTTTTCTCTGACTTATCTAATAACTCTCAAGAGTTGATTTCGCGATAAGTATGCAAACATTATACGCAATTAGGATGTTACGAGTGGATCTATGTTCATTAATTATCAATGGAAAATATACGGTACACACAATTTTATTTGGACCCGCTACCAATAATTCATGAATCGAGCAATATTTATTTTGGCTGCACTAAATTGCTTAAGTTAGCAAAATACACGATCAATTGGGTTCAGTAATTTCTCGACCGAGCAATATTCCTCATGTTGATTCAACTATCAACATTCGAGAATTTTATTGATCCATCAATCAATATTCTAATTTAACATTTGGTCCTGCTACCAACATTTTTGCTCGACTGAGCAACATGGTTCGAACAGACGACGATCCAATATTTCTGATTCCTGCTTTGTCATTCGATCATTCATGATACATTATATCAGATGAGCATTCTGCATAATTCAACAATATCTTGATTTCTTGTCGAATACTCGACATATCGAAATAAATCCTTGATCGAGCAATCTCATCGGACGCTTAATCCAAATTATCAAAATATCATTATTACCTCGACTGGTAAAATGATATATCACAATTCATCAAGACTCAACGTCTTTCCATTATTCTGTCTTAGTAGACACCTTATGCTAAATCCATGAGTCTCAGAGTATACCACATCCGTTCATTATGCTCGACTCATCAAGGCTAAGACTCATCCTCTAGTCAGGTCAATAACTGATTAATTAAATATACATCTGACGTGATTGATGTCTCATGAATGTGGAGTCTGCAATGGGGAAATATTTGCCAGGTTTTTGGTCTGGAAGCCTACTGCATGTGTGTACACCCACAAAGAAAAATGTGAGTAAGTCGTGGAAGCAGTTGAGGGAGTTAGAAAAATAATGGATGGAGAATCAACCAAGTCTTTGCACGACATGAAATTAGTTTAACCACGATTTACCACTTTCCCACTCTTTCACTCCAGCAACTGTCACACTTACCGGGATCAATGTGTCTATCGTTCTTGCAATATATATGTTCCTGAATCCACGATTGAACAACAACAATTTCAATCCACATGAAATTATCGCTCGATCGATCATAACTTATCTCATCCGAACGTAACATTTCACAAACTTGCAGAAACCTTCAACAAATACACAATCCTCGATCATCATCGATCTCACACACACTTCCTAGCTTCCCTCCTTCAGATCGACCCTCATCCCTCTTTGTGATTGGATTGACTCTGGAACGTCCATTGTCTTCGTATAGGTCGGAGTCCTACATATTTATCTCTCGAACTAAAAGCACTCTCGTGCACTGCATCTGTTTGAAAAAGTTTTAAGCAATTCGCTCGGTTAGGAGTCTTCACCCGCACGCTCATTTCTTCACTTTCCTAAAAAACCAGTAAAATCGTTTTCACCCATCAATAGATTGGAAACCATAGTGGGAGATTAATTTCTCGGTTGCAATCCCAATTCATGAAATATGGTTGACCTTAGGTCAGACTCAATTACAAGTCCTAACCCTAATTCAAACATTGCTAGCACTAGCAACAATGGTGGTACTCTAGTCACTCTTCCCGCTTCTAATGGCAGCGCTACTGATACTACTTCCTAAACCAATAATAATGGTGTCCATGCTGAAACCAACACCGATACAGGCAATAATCCTCTCTTCAGCCGAGCTCCTAGGGAAATCAGAGAAAACATGCCTACCATAGTTGATCTCATGAAGTTCAGGCTGTTCTCGCCAAAAATCAGACTGACATGGATGCAACACAGAAAGAGTTCTGTGATTATCCCAAGACTCTCACAGATAAGTTGTCGCCTGAACAAACTCATCCCCAATGTCAGTCAGAAAAAGTAAAAGCCAAAAAAAAAAAAAAAATCCTCAACCTATGATCCTTAAATCTCCACAATCCACATTCCGGAAGATGATGAAGTCCGCAATGCTGGTGATAATGGACCAGCAATGTAACCATCAAGTTTCATCACTTGTGAAGATTTGGAACGCTTTTTGGAGAATCGTGGAAAAGACAAAACATCATTTTTCCATCGTCACTAACCTCCGTATCCTTCTTCTATACAGAGAGTTCCTCTTCCCAAAAGTTACACTTATCCTACATTCACACTTTATGATGGAACGAAGCAATGCTTGAGAACATGTTTCTCGGTTCTTGGAATTATTAGGCGAGCATGATGGTCATTCTGAAGGAATTTTCAAAGTCTCTGACAGGCAAAGCATACACATGGTACAATAACATCGCACCAGGAAGCATCGCCAGTTGGAGAGAAATGATTAACCCCTTCTACCGAAAATACTTCTTCGTTTCAGAACAAGTCACTCTCTATGATTTGGGAAGGATGTTTCAGAGGAACAATGAACATCTCAATGATTATGTTGAAGGATTCAAAGTTCAAGCTATGGATTATTCTGATACAAATGTCACTGAGAAGCAACTCATGAACTTGTGCATCAATGTCTACAGGTATTTATTGGAAAATCTCCAATTCCAGACTTTCTCAGAACTTCATGAAAGAAGCAAACCGAACAACAACTATCACACCCGCTTTCATGGAAAGAGCAAAGACTACAAAAGTCGAGGAACCTGGTGAAAGTTGCGGCAACCGACGTCTGGTAAAAAAAACTGTACAATCTCCAACCTTCCAAAAACGTTGTTGCTGAAGGGAGCAAAAGGAAAGCCGAGGCACAACAGCACAAGAACGCTTCTCCAACATCACAGGCTTCTTCGAAAGCGTAAAAAAGGATAATCAATCCTGAAATGCATAAACCTCAACCCATATCAACAAACAGGGAAAATATCAGACAGACTCAAACTTTCCTCTTCACATTGAAGAAGTGATCGAGTTACTGGAAGTCTGGATTCAAGATGGTGCAACCAAATTTCCATATATCAGGAGAAAGTTAAGTGATGAAGAAATGGAGAATCCCAGATATTGTCGCATTCATAGGTTCATCAATCATCCAACAAGTGACTGCAATGTTTTGAAGCGCATCTTCAAAGATAATGTTGAGATAAGAGAGATTCAACTGGGGACTGAAGTGGTGCACATAGATCCTCTCACGATCAGGACTTTTACTCTCTCCTAACAACCTGTCAAAAAAGCAGTTCAATCCTTGGTCGAACATATATGTGAATTGCGCTATCTGTCGAAGGCACAAAGGAAATACATGTTCACAGCATTGAATCACATCGTATGAGGGAGACATTTTTCCATTCCGGAAATACCTCATGAGCCCCTAGCCACAGACAAAGAGATGTACGACTAGGGACTTCTTACCAAAGTCAATCTCAAAGAAAATAAATTTGGAAGAATGTTGATCGATGTTGTCAACGTTATCCTATTTAAGAGCCTTAGAGATGCAAGCATACTCGACAAGAAGCTACTCATGCTCCCATCTCAATCAGAGACCATGAAGGAACGCTCAGAGATGCTTATGGATACATCACTCTCAAGATGAAAGTAGGTTCAACCTGGAAAGAAACCAAGTTTCACGTAATCAGAGATGATCCAGGATATGACATGATCCTCGGACGAACGTGGATCCATGCTGAAAAGATGTCTACTGACAAAGCGCCTTTGGTTGCACATCTCTCCAACGAAAAAACTTCTGATCCGGAAGATTTGGTGGACGTTCCATCATCAGGGCACTTGGAGGAATTTCGAAATTTGACGAGGTTGAAACAAAAACCTGCAAAAGATGCATAGACATTCATCAAGAAATTCCATACTCAGGCAAGTCTCATTCCTCCCATGTCTATGTCATATATTTCCTCACATGGGGACTCAATTCTGCTAGAAACTCTCTGCTATTACAAGACGTTATGAATGGGTAGCTTCACCATATTAATATTTTACCAAGTGGCTGAATCTAATACCTCTTCGAATCGAGCATCTCACTGAGACATTCAATACTGATATGATGTTCAATCACGACAAAGAATATCTTGAGTATGCCCCGTAACCTTTGCATGAGTGTCCATATGTGTCACAAAATCAAAAAGCTTTGATGTATGCAAAAGTGTGGAATCCCACCGCAAAAGGAATGCAGAATTATCAGAAGATACTCAGGGCTGAGATGATCAAGCCAAAGACATTCGACGCTTAAGGTATATGACGCTTCATCGCTCAAGCATCTAGGCTTGAAGCATTTAGGATTTTTTTAACTTATCTATTATTTTCAATTCCTCCAAAATATATGCAATACTTGCTTAAGTAATTGAACCTATCAAACCAAAATAAAATCCCTACAACTGTCAATTACCTACTTCTCCAAGGCCAACCAAAAGTCAAAAACCTTTCATCTCTGAGTGCTATATTCTTCAGAAGCCTTCAAATTGTTCTCCCAATCAAAGAGTACACCTTCGATGCACCTCTAGTTTCAGCATAAATATATCGACGATGACACAGTAATTCAACACCAACACGACCAAAGTGTAACTAAACAAGCATATACAACATCATTCATCCATGGATGGCACAAACTCCTTCAACATACACTTGGGACTTGATCTTATTATAAAGATCGATCCAAATCTATTTCAATAAATGTTATCTGTATAACAAGTTATTGCAACCTGATGTTATTCCATGAAACTTCATCAACGGGACCTCTCTAAATCACAAACCCCTGGACGACTAAAGAACTTCCTCTCTTCACCGATCACATCCAGAATGAAGACCGCTGATGCTATCTGCCGCAACAACGTCGGTTCACCGACGAAGCCAGTTCACAGTAAAGTCACCTGGTTCATGAAAATTTGGGTTGAACTCCCAGTACACCTTCATCTTAGGAATTCTCAACACACTGACTAGTTCGTGAATGTTGATAGGAGCTTAAAATACATCATTTGATTATCAATTTTGTATAATTTTTTTTACCATTTTCTCTTGTATTTTCGGGTATTATACTTGTTTTGGATTTTGTAGGTATTTTGGAGTCATGTGACGTAAAAGAAAGCAAATAAACGCTTAAAACATTGTTTGGCAGCCTTGGATATGGACGGAGTTGAAATGTAGAAGCACCGAGGCTTCAAAGTGTCCAGAACAGAAAACTACTACAAGCAGCACAGTTTTACCAGGTCGGCAAAAGGAAATTCTTTTGAGAATTGTTGAGGACAGAATATATTGCGTCAAGGGCTGCCATCCTCTTTGCCTTATAGCCTAGCAGCTGGTTCACTTCCAAGTTCTCTGCCAAGGTTCACTTCCTCGTGTTGCACCGAGTTCTTCCCATTGCCGAGCCAGTTCTGCCAAGTATTACCGCCGGCTAGTCATGGAGTTCGTGGGTCCAAGACTGTGTAGTATCGAAGCTCAGACAAAGAAGGATACGAGTTTGGTAAGAATTTGGTAGTGGTTTGAATCCAAGAAAACAGAAAAAAGCTAATGATACTGCCATTGAAGATGGTGATCAACAGAGCAGACTACAGGGTGATTGAGGGTCTGTAAAAGCTAAGGAACAATGGGTTAATCTCTGATTTATATGGGAAGCAAAGCAACTAGAGTTTGAGAAGATTCCGTGAAGATTTGATCAAGAGAAAATAGTCACGAAAGTGGAGTTCTCTGCCATTGGCCGTGACTGAGATAAAATTTCGATAATGAATGAATGGATTCTGTGTGGAATTTGATTGCAGCGCAGCGAAGCAGTTAAGGAGAGCTCATACAACAGCAGAATGGTCACCTTTGAGTTACCAGTTTCACGCACAAAATGTACTCGACTAAATGCCCGAAAGAATGGTTAGTTTTGCTGTAGCTCTTAATGGCTAAGATGGTTCTGTGCAGCTATTAACAATGGTTCAATGGCCATGTTTGAGGAGTTTTTGGCACTGGCTAGGTGATGTTTCAACACCGAAACAAGAACTGGGTTAATGGCTAAGATTGAAAGAGTTTCTCCGAGAAGTCAGGGAAGGAATGAATTTCTGCTGCCATTGAATGAAGTTGTCGCCGTTGGTTTTCTCATGATAAACGACTGAAGATCGATAGTAATTTTAGAAGTCACAATGGTTTAGGAACGTGGGTGTCTATCTATTTCAAGTTTACAGGATTAGAGAACAAGAAACTGGGGATAAAAAGGACCTAAGCTACAGCAACCCATATCAGATCCCACACCCCTCGCGTCTGCACACAACATCTCAACGGAGAGGAGCTTTATCTCCTCTCCAACCCTTCTACAGCATCACCAGCACACATCCATACCACCTGCACTTAACCACCTGCATACACTCCACTGCATACATATCCACCTGCAGTATCACCAACAGCATCATCATCCATTCCATATACACCACCAGCACTTCACAGACAGCAGCAAGTTTCAGCAGTTCACAGACCATTGCAAGATTACAGCACCAAGCCGCCAGCAGTTCCTACTTCGCAGTCACCATTCCATCCGCAGACAACATCAGCACAACACCATCGCCATCTGTCTGCCGCAATAACACCCTTCCACCAGTTCACCTGTTGTTTGCTTGGGTTTGCTTAGTTGGTTTTTAATTCAATCTCTTTCTTTGAATTTGGTTGTTATGAACTCCTGTAGCTAAATACTTGTTTGGTTAGGGATTATTCCGAAACTACGTGACTTGAATTTATAAGTTAATCATTCTTCTCCGTATTGTTTTATTGATTGTCTTTTACCGTGCTTATGACCATGAGTTGTTTGAGTGGCCAATTAGATAACTTGTTTGCAAAACTGATGCTAGATTTTGGAGTCTTAATCCATAATTGTTAAGATGACATAATCATAAATAGCGAAACATCAACGTTGCAATGGGATGTTGTGGATTTTGATGTGTATTTGACAACCCTAAGTTAACATGTCGACTTTACGAGCATGTGGTTAGGATCAATCCGACTCATAGAACATACCGGTTAGTTAAGTTACACTAGAGAGCTTATTCAAAGTGGTTTGATTGACTAGACACGAGTAGAGAACTTATTCTACAAAGTGACTTTGGAGTTTAATAGACTTGTTGAACTTATAACTTGTCTAGGATTGTTAATAAACGTATTTTGAAGAAGATTCATGTTCACTAGTGGAGAAAGACGCCTAATCATTCTCATCCTCACTGTTCACATTTATATATGTTTCGTAGTTTTTGCAATATTTATATTTTTCAGAAATTAAATCGACAACTTTAGCTCAACTCTCCCTTAGGAGCGAACCTGCTTATCGTTGTGCTATTTATTAGTGTAAGAAGAGTAAGGAATATATCTCTTCCTTGTTCCGCTCCCCGGCAGCGGCGCCAATTTTGATGAGGTGTCAAACTCAAAAAATATATATTCCTTACTTCTCTTAACACTAACTAGTAATACAATGACAAGCAGGTTCGTTCCTACGGGAGAGTTGAGATAAAGTTGTTGATTTAATTTCTGAAAATATGAATAACGCAAAGACTATAAAATAAATATGAATGTGATGAATGAGGATGAGAATGATTAGGGGTTATTTCTCCACTAGTGAACATGAATCTTCTTCAAAATACGTTTACTAACAATCCTAGACAAGTTATAAGTTCAACAATTTCATTAAACTCCAAAATCACTTCGTAGAATAAGTTCTCTACTCGTGTCTAGTCAATCAAGCCACTTTGAATAAGCTCGCTAGTATAACTTAACTAACCGGTATGTTCTATGAGTCGAATAGATCCTAACCACATGCACGTAAGTTCGATATGTTAACTTAGGGTTGTCAAATACACATCAAAATCCACAAAATCCTATTACAACGTTGATGTTTTGCTACTTATGATTATATCATCCTAACAATTAGGGATTAAGAATCTAAAATCTAGCATTAGTATCACAAGCAAGTTATTTGATTGGCCACTCAAATTTCCAGCAAACAATCCATGGTCATAAGCACGGTAAAAGACAATCAACAAAGAAATATTGAGGATTAAAAATCAAGTCACATAGCTTCTGAAATATCCCTAATCAAACAAGAATTTAGCTACACATAATGGAGTTCATGTGCTCAATAATCAATTCAAAAGATTCGGGATATATGCAAGATAAATCGAAAACAAAACCCAATCTCTGGCTGGTGGTATGAATGCGAGCAGGAATCTCCCTAAGCTGGACTGTTGGCAAACTGCAACTATATTGATGGCGTTGCGAACTGATGGTGGAAAGTGGATGGTGAAATCGTGCTGTTGTGTGCTTCAGGTCCAGGTTCAGGTACTTATTGCTGCAAACTGGTGCAAGTGATGATGGAAGTTGTAGTAGTCGTGAACTCAGGCCAGGCAGTGCTCCGATGATGGCTGTGTTGCTGCTATGGCTTGTAGACTGAAGTGCTGGAGAATGGATAGGTTGCAAGTGCAGTAGTGGTGGCTGTATGCAGGTGGTACAGTGGATTGTTGCTCTGGAGGTGGAGTAGGACTGAACCTGTGATGCTGATGGGAGGTGTATGCAGGCGGTGTGGTGGAATGAATGATGATGCTGTGGTGGTGTATGTATGCAGTGGAGATGCAGGTGATATGATAATGCGAACTGGTGGTGGTGATGATGAGAGAAGCTACAGCTCCTCCCTGTTGGAGGTGGAAGCAGTCGTGAAGGAGGTATATTAGATGTCTTCTGTGGGTGTTTGCGGCTCCTTTTATAGCTCAAGGTCTTGCGATTCCCAGATCCGAGTAAAACTCAATTTCCTAATCTTGCTGAATTCTAAAAACGCACCTGAATCTTCACCTTTCATCACTTTGATATCGACGGCAAAAACTACTTCCTTTTTCCCTGTCTTGTCGGCCAAACTAAACCCAGTACTTCTTCTTGTTTCCTAAAACTTCATAGATCTCTCACCATTCAGCTGAATTGAACGGCCTCTTGGATTTGAAATCCTCTGGACCCCTTGGTACACACGCTCACGAACTATAGCAGGAAACAAAGTCCCAGGCCGGATCCCAAAACTGATTCTAACCCAAGTCCTGTCTCCAAAATCATGTTGTTTGTCCTTACTTATTCAACCTTGAACATCTCTCTCAGCCAAACTCACGAGCCAGTGGAACCCATGGCTGACAACTGCACTTCGATTCCCTGCTGGCTTCAAAGTCCTATACAACACTCAAACTTAAACCCATGGCTAGCCTGGTGAAACTCATCTTGGCCGTGGTTCATATATTCTGTCAGACATCTGTGTGCAAGAAATTGCTGAGCACAGATTTGACTTGCTGGTGATTCAAAAGGTCATTGCACCTCCTTCTCTTCAAATGAGTAATTCAATTCAACACCAACCCAACATTTATAATTTTTCATAAGCTCTAAATCGCACTTCAATCGCCTCTGTTCAATAAGCTTAAAAACAACAGTAACAATCTATCTTCTCGCTGGAATTTCAAGTTCAAATCCGCATCATACTGGCACAAAGACTCATTTCTTTCGCTGTCAACTTCATTCCAGCACAAACCCGTGTCTCAGGTTCGAAATCCATGTCAAAATCTCCTCCGTTTATAAACTGTAGGAGCAAAATATGTAACGAACACGTGTCAAAAGATCAAGGCGGAAGTAACCTAGTTTAAATACAACTGTGTGTAGGAAATCAGATCTTCTCACTAGTTCTTATCCTATCTAGTTATCCCTAAGGGCAGTATTGTAACTTGATTTGTATCCCTACCCTTTATAAGGGAAAGAGAGAGATGTTTGTAGGGGATCGAATTCTTCCTCCTCCAACAACTAGAGAGAGAGCTCTTAAGTTTGTAACACTTCTTCCATTAATGGATCTTCATGTAACACTCCGATCATAGTGAAATCCCGTGGACGTAGGCTTCATTAATGTCCGAACCACATAAAAACTCTTGTGTTCATGTTTACTTTGATGCACTTCATCTCTTACTTGTTAGTAGATCTCCATTTTAGGTATTAAATCTCTTTGGGTGTGGTTGTTAGATTTTTAGCCACCACATTCTGGCGCCGACTAAGGGAATTACTGATCTACCGAGCGAGAGTCTTCTACAGCTTTTGGTTTTGAGGTAGTTCCAGTGAAGCGACAGAAATGAGAAGAAAAGATAAGGATTTCTGCGTGCAAAACCAGAGACGAGAATGGAGAAAACTTCAATAAAATCGAACTTCAGCGAGGAACAAATCGAAATATGACTAATCTTCTGCCTTATCTCCTTTCTTATCTTGTCCTTAAACATTGACATTTGAAAGTTTCAAGTTAAAATTTCAAAAGACATTTAAGGCTTGTTCTTGAGCAAAAATTTTAAAAATTTTCTAGGGTTTGTTCTTGAGCAAAAATTGGATTTTCAAGTTATGAAATCTAGGGCTCGTTCTTGAGCGAAAATTGGATTTTCCTTCAAAACTTTCACGCGATTTCTGATTTAATGGGAGATTTGCTATCACCGAATCTTGTTTTACAAACCCAATTAAGCTACTTTGAAAACGTTGAATAACGGAAGCTGCAGTTGATTTGGGGATTTTTCTGCTTTTGTCTTTTTCTATCCTGAATGATAAATCTTGGCTATTCACTGAACTGATTTGCTGCTGCAGTGATAACGGGAATAATGTATGATGCTGACGCTAGAGGGAGAATATCACAGCTGACTTTCTTAGCCGAGATGTGGAATACATTCACCATCGGGAGCTGAAGGATAGTAAAATCCATGAAAACATTAGTAATTTAATCGGGCTTCATCAACTGAATTTCTAAGAAGAAAGACACGAGACAAACTGCCACAGTTGGACCGAGCTCTGATTGAATTGTTCAAGTGCTGCAATCTTGTCAGTAAAATAGATTCGCCTGCCAACTCAAGCAGTACGAAACAATAATTGTGGACTCGCATGGAATAAAGAACTTCGGATGTATCTCATCACCATCTCGTCAATTTTCATCTCGGATGCATTCCAGATCATAAACTGCAATCAGCATCGGACTCGGTTACTTCAGTAAAACATATCTCGGGTTTGGTCAGAAGAGTTCATCGAATTTTATTCTTTAAGTGATTAAAACTCATCGCATCACAATCAAATTAGTCGGGTCTCAGCACTCAGCTTCGTAAGAGATCATCATCAGCACCAAGTGTTACTGTTCAATCCAACTTTGGTTGTTCTAACCATGTCTATTTATGACATCATATTCGGGTCTTTCCATCTCTGGGTTCATCGGCGGTAACTCAGTATCGTGTAATTCCACATCGGGGCGACTCAGTTAAATTACTCGGATCAAAACCATCCCGTGCCAGGTTACATCGGACAGATACCCAAGAAACAGGTCGGAGTTATCTATATCGGCCATTCCATTTTCACCTGCTACACCTAGCTCGGGTCAGTTCGTCTCCTATCGGGAAAGATGAACCATATCGGGAAAGGTAGTCACTTTAGATCAACTCGGGAAGATCACAAAAGACTCGCTTCAGGAATTCAGCTCGGCTCGGAAAAATCGAGTCGATTCATTCCAGGATAGCACATCCCCATCGGGACATTCATCTTTAACAGGGAACATTCTTAACTCCTCTCATTATGCGAGTTATTTTGATGAATGCTATCTAAAATCTTCCTCATATAATCCTGGTAAAAGAATGATTGTCCTAGTCAAGTGCAATCCACCTAAGAAAGCATGAATAGTTTGCTTCAATACCTGAGAGAGTACATCTGAGACCTTCGACATGCAAATATGGATTGCTTTTTACTACCTGTAGCTACGAATTACAAGTTCCAAAGCTTGGCATAATACCTAATCGTCGTGAAATGGTGCTGAATGAAAAATATGGGAGATATTTTGGGAAAAGAGAGATGTCCTGCTACATAGTTTGGGAAGAAATCGTCTATCATTAACCCACCTGTATCCATCATGAACCCGGATATTTGATTTGTGTACCCTTGTTATGACATGATTGAGCTTGTAACCATATTTGAATCCTTAGAGAGATATCAATATAACCATTGGAATTGTCACAGTAACCATTCATAGTTGAACTATTATGATAGCATGCTTAATTCTTAAACATAATGTCAACTTACCTGAACTTGTCGTCTATCTTGATAATCCTATGTTGTTAAAGAAGAAATTTGGCTTTTAAAATCATTGCTTATCCGAACTGAAAGTCGCAGGTGCATAAATTCAATCCCGAGTATCAGCTGAGAAGCAAAATGATATTGACAGCGCGAGCGTGAGCCTCAGGCGATGGCATAGACTCCCAGGGAGGGGAAACTTTGCTCATGGAGACGAAATAATTCAAGCCACCTCGGGAGTGCGGATTGCGTCGTAATGTGAAGCTGATACCTATTCTCAACTATCAGGAATGAAAGCTAAGTCCCGTCACTCTCAAACACTTATCTCATTACAGGGCGCTTAACATCAGAATTCATCTGTTACGATAGTTTAAACATTCAAAGGTTAACGACCAGTCCAAACTGGATTTTATCATTAATTGACAAATCCTGTCTTCCTTAAGTTATTTAAATAAAACGTTTAGTAATATTTTGGACTGATTTGGAGGAAACAGATCATGTCGCCAACAGTGCATTTGCCGAGTATGCAAACTGGCTAAAGTTTACCTTGGGTACTCACTTGCCTGACTTCTTGTTGCAGAAAATGGTGAAGGGAGTGAAATCATCTCCAGAAAAATTAGCTCGGGAAGCTACCATTATGAATAATCACTTCGGAGAAGAACTGCATCTGTCTCTGACCAATATCCCTTCTGCACTCCTCCATACAACCTTTAGTTTGGGCCTCACCAATTTCTGGTCACTACCCTCCATTAGGAGAAGAACGGCGAACACGTTCAAATCGGACTCGCGTACGCCTCTTAGAATCAAGATTCTATCTCAGATCTACACCAGACATGAAAGCTCGGCGCAGAGAGAACCAGGGTATCGAACTCCAGCGTAGTAACGTGTCGAGGCAACGATAACTACTTTTCTAATGAAAAGGCAATGTCAAGAATCGTCGCTTATGAAAGTGCAGGCCATGTGACTAGATGTTGGAAGTTGAAGCTAAGTATCACCTTTCCTAAACACTTAGTTAATTCAGTACAATGGATATAGCATTGGATTCATTCCCTGAGATATGTATAACACTCAAATGCTAGTGAATCGCCCAGATAAAACTATTTTTTGTTTAAAACCGGCCTGACTTAAATTATTTCGAAAGCCGTAAGTGCCTAATTACTTGGCCAAATTTTGAGAAAATGAATCTTGTCGTTAGTAATACTTCTGTTGATTGGACTTCGAATATGCAATCTGGTTCATGTTTTGCTTGGGATAGTCAATTAATTGATTAGTTATCGCAGAAAAATGATGATGGGAATGAGATCTCTTTAATCGTATATTGACCCCTCAGTGAGATCATCTTGGAAGAATCCTTTTATGAACAATCACTTCGGGTCAACCATCTTGGAGTTAACCATACTAGTCTGCTCATGAAACATCATTGCGTCAAAGGAAGCTATCTTGGAACAAATAGTTCAGGTCAATCAACTCGGAAAGCAACGAAGTAGCATCTCAAGATGCACCTACTCACGCCAGGTCAGTCGGGGCACATACAATCCACTCGAACTCCAGTATCTCGAACAAGAAACGTCTGTGACCAGCCTGTATCGGGCAATCATCCTCTTCGGACGACAACTGAGAACGCTTTTCTTAACTGCTACATCCCAACAGACAAAAGCTAGCGGCGATGCAGAAGTAAAATTCAGGATAGCTCCAGATATGACAAGTCAAGGATTGCCCAGATAAGCTTGTCTCGAAACAACAGATTGGACATCACACTTTCCTTCTCTTATCTGTTGACTCCCTTTGCTTATTACTTGCATGGAATACTCTAAGGAATGTCACTGGGCCATAGGAATTCATTAAAATGAACTCAAGAATTCTGCAAGAAACTCAGAAGCTCGAAAGTCGAAACATGGAGACCCTGATTGCTTAGAGAATCTGCACAATGAAGGCATGACAGAATGATCCAGTTTTCTTAAGTCTGCGAAGTTTATTAGGATATGCTAGTCGGACTATGAACAACAACCAGTCATCTCGGGAAAAAGCAATATACCAAGCTGCTGCGCCTATTCGTGTCGGGGAATATCCAATACATCTCGGGTCCTAGCAGTGAAAGCTTCTTCGTTACGAATGATCATCGGGATAGCAGCCAACTCGGACTGATCAGTGATCACATTGTCGATTCCAGCTTGCAAGGCTCATCAACTTACGAGCGACACCTAAGAAAGGGGAGAATCCTCTCCCTCTTGTCTCTAGATCTTTAATTTATGATAGTTTGAGTAACATCTGCAAAAACTCTTGAGAAGGCGCCGATTGACACTACACCAAATTCCCGGATTCGTAACAGGAATTCGTAACGGCTTTGAGACTGTTACAAGCCGTGCGTGCCAGTCACACGCTTGGTCAGACCTGGGTCGTAACACTTGGGGCATGTGCGTGTACCATTCACATGCGTCCTATTGTGTTTCATCTACACCGTTTATGCCTAAACTAATATATCTCTACCCTTCATTTAATTCTCGAGATGCGTCTTAATCATAAAAGTTCTAGTTAACCTAAGTCCCTCTCGAATGAATTTCTTCATTTTTTTTTCTTCCGTCGAAAATCCAGAGCCAGAGAGGCGAAAAACAGAAACCTCTTTTCCTTTTCAGTTTCTTCCGTCGATCTCTCAATCAAACCTCTTTCTCTTTTCTTCTTTTTTGTTTTATCTCCTCCTTTTATTTTTTTAATATCTGCTTGTCTTGTACAAAGTGAGATAGAGAAAGTAGAAATTAGGGTTTCAATCTCTATATTATGACAAATATGAATCGATGGCGATTGATGGATTTCGGAGAAACTAGGGTTGGATTTTGGTAAAAAGGGTATTTGTTCCTCTTCACTTCAAGGTATTGATAAATCTAAATAGATTTAATCTTTCTTCCAAGGCTAAAAATTCGATCTATAGGTTTTTTTTTCCTGTTTTGAATCTTAATCTTCTTTTTCTTCTTTGTTTTCTGATGATTGGTGAAGCAAATGCAAGAGAAGGGTGTTGTGATTGATAGATTCTGATGCTGTGAAGAACATAGGATTAAAATTCAGATTCCTGCTAAGGATTCATGGCGACAAAGAGACGAAGAACTGAATATTAGATAGGGATTTCTTCTGGTGATTGAGTTACAAAGATGGGTTCAATTGATTTTAAGGGTTTGAACTGATTTTGATTGAGCAACTGATGATGATTTAGGGTCCAGAAGATGGATATATGCTCGATTTGTGAGAAGAAGAATTGTCAGTTTATGTTTCCAATTGGGTCATTCTCATACTTTGGTTAAATCTTAAACCCTAGCTTCTATTTCTTGAAAAAAAATCTGAGATTTTTTTGTTTAATTGTGTGTATTGGTTATCTGTTGATCCAACCCTTTAGCGGTGGGAGCAAATAAGGCAATGAGATAGCAGGGGTGGCTACCTTTCGTTGACAGTGTTTATCAGGTATACTCAAGGTTACTTGGATTTCAACCAAATTAGTATTGTTAAGCCTGTTAAGCCCCCCACAATCAACAGGAGGATCACTGTTGAATTATGAATTATATAGTAAAGTAGTGAATCTGTAACTGTTTATGTCATTATAATCCTGTGGTTCACTGACATAGAATACTTAAACATCTTTAAGAGTTTCTTAAGTGGATATGCAGGGAATCTCTTTGAGGAATCTTTAGCATTCAATAGATGTGGAGTTGGATTGTTTATGATGGTTAGCTTATGTATTATCAGAATCATCGGGGTTTGGTTCAATATAACTTCTTGAAATAGCTTCTTAAAATTTCTTGATTCAATGTAACTACTCAATCTACGTGCTTATCGTTTTCTAGTGGTGCTCACTTTTCTGGTAACAAAATCAGTGAAACTGGTGCTGGAAAGCATGTCCCATGTGGGAATACCGCTCTGGCTCTTGCAATGTGTAGGACTTACAGAAGGTTGTTCTCTTTTTTATGCTTGACTTGCTTTATTGTTCAAGTGATTTGGTGTATAAGACTAATTTAAGGGTTTCAATCTCTTTGCATTTTGCAGGCTCTGACTGAAGGTGAGCAAAGAACTTAAATCCATATGTACCACATGTGAATGTCTTAGAATGACCTTTTTCATAAAACCCTCAGGTGACCTTTAATGCTGCATCACTCGCATCGGAGGTTCAGAATGCGATCCCAGCAGGACTTGTTAGGTAGAGCTCTTATCTCTCCCACCCAATCTTCAACTCGTATGCCCTTGAGTGAGTAAATGAGTGTTCAGGAATTCTCTTAAGTTCCAAGCCAATGACTTGGTTGAATATGTCATCGGATTTCATTGGATTTTTAATTGATATTGTCTTATTTATGATGTCGTTTGGTGGCACAAACTAAAAATCATGACTAATGCCTATTTAGAATATATAATTGATATTGTCTTAATTGATATTGTCTTAACAGTTTTCCAAGATGAGTATCATTACAGTACAAACTAAAAAGCAACTGTAGAAGGATTTGTTGTAGAATATATCAGGTTTGCTGAGAAATTTTCACTTAATTCATGAAGTCATTTTGTCAAGGTGTAAGTCTAGTTCATGTTGTAACTGCCTTCGTGCTTGTTATTTATTTTTGGAAATGATGCAGGAATTTGGGACTGAAAGTTAAGATAGTTGCATCTTTTGTTCAAAGTTGGTTCATTGGTGAGACTGTTGTCTCATTCAAAATCTATGTTGTTTGGGCCTTAAGTGGGACTATTAAGTGGGACTCTTGTCTTACTCAAAATCCTGTAAGTTACTGTTACCATGTTCTTTTGTTTTAGTTCTGTAGGACTGTATATGATTCTTATACTTCCAACCACTTTAACAGAACTGCGAGCGTGGGAATACTTATTTTGAGAGTGACAAAGGCAGTAACACAATTTAAATTTTAGTTGATGATCATACATGAACTCCTCTCACATGGTTTTACTCTTGCAAACAGCTGAAATGAGTTTCATAGAGAGTGAAGAAGTAGAAGATGGTGAGAAATACAAGCTAGACAAATAGACTGGATTGATCAAGGTAATCAACAACCTTTGCTTACCTATCTTCTCTACCCAAGTTTTCATTTGAGGTGTTAATTGGGATTTGATTACAGGTAATCTTCCTGGATGTTTTCTCCGAGCTAAAGCCATTGGTCTCATGCCTATGATCGACCAGGTAATATTCATGCTATGCACTGGCTTAACATTTTCTTGGTTTATGAAGAGAATCTAAAATGGCATCTCATCTCATTGCGTGGATGTATGATAGATGCAGATCAGTGTTGTTGGCGGGTTAATGTTAATACTTGTACTTATACAAGGTCAGTTGTTTGCATTTTATCTAAAGGAATGCCATGTTAAGAGGTATCATTTTATATAAGTAATGGATTTGCTGACATTATGCTACTTTATGATGATAATTTCCATTGAAGGGATATGCATATCCATGTTGGCTGGCCTCTATATCGAATATATGGGCATGCATTTGAGGTAATGTGCTGCGAAGAACTCTCATGTTGGGTCTTTACTCTTTATTTACTGCTCTAGTTTAATCTGAAATTTTATTGTTTACTAGGCATTCAAGTTGATTGTGGCTGATCCTGATACCAATCCAAGCTTGCACTGAAGCTATAGATAGCCACAAGGATAAAACTGGTAGTAAAGGAGGCACCAAGAGCAGTGAGTATTAACCTTCTTGAAATCAATGATAAAACCTAGTGCAACATATACTGTAAGAGCTATGTAACATGTGGTTGTGTAAACACTTTTATCATTTTAGTAAACAACTTGCCCAGCATAGAATGAATGTAAAAGAGTGTTTAGGTACTTATTAGAATTTTTTTTTGTACTTGGAAGAATTTGTATTCTTTCTTAATAGAACTGAATGAATGTGGATGTAAATTGATTGAAGCGTTGAACATGGATGGATTGAAAGGTTTGTGCAGGGTAGTATTTGGAATTCCGGTTTCCGGCAGAAAATGTACTGCCGCTCAATACTGACCTGGTAAAAATTGGTCAATATTGACTGGCAGTAACTCTTTCTGCTGTTACAAAAAAGGTTCGTAGCGGCTTCCAGGTGTTACGACTGTCAAATTACGAAAATTTCGTAACGGCTACTGCCTGTTATGACTGGCCACGTAGTAACGGCCCACGCCTGTTACAACGCCGTTGCAAACCAAAATTCGTAACGGCCACATTGCCGTTACAAAAAAAAGGTAACACCCCTTTTTGAAACAAGAAAAGTCGTTACAACCCATTTTAGTAAAGGCTCAGTTCTGTTTCTAATCCCAGAATTTGGTGTAGTGTGAAACCACATGACGAGTCCAGCAAAGAGCTTCAAAAATTGAGAATTCTATTTCCGAATGTCGTGATCGGTTTTCTTATATCAAGAATAAAAGGCTAAGAATTTTTTATCTTAGAAACTTTCTTTACCTAGTGTAACATGCCACAATATTCGATTGATAGTGCAGATATAATCTTCTATCTCATTTACTAGTGTTTCTGTATATACTTTAGATTCCCAGGATGGCGTACGACACAACTGGACACGATAATACAAACTGTCTTGTGGGACCTTTGAGGTTAATCAGGCGAGATACGACAGTGACATGATGACGTGGGAGATTCGGCGATACTTTGAGCAACGTGTGACTGAGACAGTCCTCTAGAGTGTGACGCTTAGCGAACAAGGAGCAAATGCTTCTCCAGAGAACCAACTCACGACTACTTCCTTCCCGTTTCAAAAAATCAGGAGCAAGTCATTCCGGGACAACATGAAACAACTTGGGCATACCCTCGATCAGTAGACAGTAAATCATCTCGGGCATCATCAGTATGGAATCGATTACCTCGCTGCAATGGCCGACTGCAACTTCGGGAAATAACACAACTGACTGCTCATCGAAATCTTTCGAAGACACCAAGCCTGATTACCAGTGAGACGCTATCTCACCTTGTCGAAGCGTATAGCCGGGGGTGAAACCTGAAATGGAAGAAACCAGGACAAACAGCGGAAAGAACACATTCTTTGAAGAGAAATAACTACGGGGGAGAGTTCGGAGGTTTACAGTAAATTTGTGCCAACTTGTAAAGTAACAAGTCTGCAGTGAGTCACGAGATAACCGGTAACTCTAACATCCGGAAAAGAACTTGCAAATTGTGGCAGCTAAGTGATATAGAAACTGAATATATGAAGAACACAATATGTGTTGGATCAAACGTACAATGGTAAGAAGATGATGTGACAAACGCAGCGACAGATTATTCGTACTTAGGTCATCAAATGGAATGGCCCGTGATGGTCCAAAAGTTTTGGTCCCGACCAAAACTATCGAGTCGAGGTTACCAATACACGACATTATGGTGACTAAATAACCTGGGGGACGCCTTGGGTTGTTAGCGTATTGTAACACACGGATCATTCGTACTCGGATCACCAAACGGAATGATCCAAAGGTGATCTAAGAGTCCTGAACGAGTCAGGGGCTAATCGTAATGGTCATTCGTACTCGGGGCGACGCCAGTGTGGAAGTGCCGATGTGACTTACACTTGAATGGTCATTCGTACTTGGGGCAACGCCAGTGTGGAAGTGCCGAGGTGACTTACACTCGAATGGTCATTCATACTCGAGGAAGTGGCAGTATGAAAGTGCCGAGGTGACTTACAATCGATTGGCTATTCGATACTCGGGGCGGTGGCAGGGTGCAAGTGTCGAGGTAACCTAAGGGTTCTGGTGGTTGGAAACCATCAACCGATTATCAAGGCATGAGTACTTGATAGTCAAGCATACAACATTATTCCCATCGCAAGTGTGATCGATTATCAAGGCATGAGTACTTGGTAACTCACTTGATCCGGGATAGTCGTTTGATGGCACCCAGGATATTTGGGCTATAGAACCTAGGAAAGACCTAATACACTTCCATTGGGTCAAAGAACCAATGATGAGATACCTCAATTGGGATATGGCATTGGGACCGATAACCCTCCTTGTTGAGTGTGTTCAACAGATATGGAATATTAACTAATGCCTACTTTGAAATGCTTAGTATTACAAGAAAACATGTGTGCTAAACTACGAACACTCATGAAAGATGCAAGGGAGTCACACATTTTGTAATGGACTTAATTTGTCAAGGGAAAGTGGTACTTGGAGGATTCATTTGGGAACCCACAGGGGCACGCGACGTATATCAGCAACCGGGGAAACACAATGGTGACGAAAGACCTACCAAGTCATCAACATATGAAACTTGAATTACGCGTTAACAGGGGACAACATGAACCAAAGAGGCTACATATAGGGACACGGAAGATAAGAAGAGTAACTGTCTTAGTCGAGAATTGTCAACAACAAAATCTACGGACCGAGGTCACCAACCAAATAAACATTGCAGTGAGACGAAGGATGCAATGAGATTACGGAGTTTCCCAAGTCTCTGAATCAAACTAAATATTGCAGCAATGAACTATGTTGTATCGACATCGCTAAAAATCACACAAAAGTATGAGGCATTCGCGAGGAAGGGCAGGATATAGCTTACGGCTATACTTCTCACACCATTGCAAAATGCAACGAAACAATGCGCCCAAGTGTGTGGACTTGCCAGGTCGATAAAAGGAACTTATGGACTTCATCGTCAGCAGCAAGACCAAAATCTATCACCGAAGAAACGAGCTAAGTATCGCTTATCTCCAAGGCTGCAAATTGTTTTAGCTAAAGGGGACATGTCATCCATAATTTCGGTTCCTCATCGGCCACTATACAATCTCAACTGATTACTCGCTCGAATAGTGTTAAAACAGGAGCTTAAGTACTTTGTGCACAGATATAGACGCATACCTTCGGGTGAGAATAAAAACGTGGAAGCTAAGGACAAGAGCTAGTCTGGGGATCAATTGTTGTCTCGAGAATCCGCAAACGATTAGGGGCAAGTACGCGTACTAGGAAGGTGCTAATGTTATTCCTTTGCGCAGTCCCTTCAACAACATTGGAGAGTCACAACACCGCAAGAAAAATCTTTTGGAGGAGCGCGAGAAAACCCTCATCTTTTGAAGCAAATCGAGGACACCAATATCGCCAGCTGGTTCACAAGATAGCTCACCTATCTTAAGTAATTGTATACTGTGTGTATTCAGTGGTTATTATTTGCGTAATCACAATGACTAAGGAGAATACGTATATTAGGAAACTTGACATGCCATTTAGATAACTTGAGTAACTTTCATGTATATTTTCACTTTAGATAAAAAACGCTTTCCTGATTTATACTATGAGCATGTTTAGTGAATAACATCGCGAGTACGGGAACAATCGGTCACATCCTTAGAGTCCTATGGAAACAAGTTTGACCACAAAAATGCTAGAAGTTAAAAAACTCATTAGATTTTCAAATTTAAGGATTAAATGTGAGCCTCTCAGGGCAAATCATGAACCTTCCATTGATTTTTCAGTTAACCGAATAGTCACACGGGTCGATTCACTGTGATGTTTATGCTAACAAAAAAGTTTTGATTTCGCATCGTAATATACTTGAGTTATAGAAATTGTCAATTCTCCTCATAAGCAGCAACAACTCATGTCCATCTGGAGAGTTTCAACTACGATTTGACAAGAACCGATGCCTGATGAACCATTAAAAGTTTGAGCATGGACCACCAAGGAGAAACACAACAACTTCGAACATGATGAGTGCATGGCCCAGAGTCTAATCAGTTCGTAGATGCTCCATGTATACTTCAGGAAAAAGAATAGCAATCCAACACGAAGCGAGCGGAGATTACCAAGGGAGACTAATAGCTTGGGGTAGAGGTCACAGTTCAGTTCACAATTATTAGCTTAGACTAGACAGTACAACCCGACGGCAGAAGAGTTGCAAGGAATAAAATATCACGGCATGACGAAAACAATCAGCAACCTTTGAACCAAAAGTTGCTTTGAAACTTCGCACAAGAATAGGGGCAAGTATGCATACTGCAGACGCAATTTGTATTCTTCTGCTCAGTTCCTTCAGCAATAATGTGAAGCCATGAAGCCCACCGCAAAGTACGTCCGATGCACCATTCAACCGAAATTATCGACCTACCCCAATAAAAGACCTACAACAGAGGCAGACACCACCAGACTAGTATCAAAAAATGAAGTCAGTTAAAGCCGAGAAGAACGACTCTACATTAGAATTTCCCAACAAGAGTGCAATATTGAAGCGATAGTCAGCAACACCAAGAGAGCTGATCACCAAAGTTAGACACAATTGAATAGTCTCTTCGAATCATGGAACCTCCATATTCAGTTGAATCGAATTCGATTCGTTAAAACATTCCAGACACCAACACCATCTTGAGAAAGTTCTAAAAAAATTGTCCCGAATAGAACCGCTACCATCCAGAAATTTCAACTCCATATGAAGCCGGTTCAGAAGTATAAGTATACCCAAGAATTTCAAATCAACCCTTACAAGACGAGACACTTGACTCCGAGACGATCATCTAAGACAGCACGATTTGAATTCATTTACAAAATCGAGAAAAGACAGAGCCGAGTAAAGAGGAAATAAGCACGCAACATTGAGTACAGTTGAAAGAACCAACCGGAAAGTACAACAAAGAGCGGAACTGAAGACGCTGATATGCCTAATCGGGAGGCCATATCCATACAGCTCGAAGCCCAACAAGAAGCCCAAGTAGCCATTATCAAGCAGTTTACAGAGAATCAATAAGTCAAGGCCCGAAGAAGAAGTATCAAATGCAATACAACAACACAGTTGCATGACCCGAAGGATTTTCTTAAGGATTGCTCTTCGATCAAACCTCAAGAAAAGGGGAATAAATGTAGGATAAAAATATGTAATGAACACATGTCAAAAGATCAAGGAGGAAGTAACCTAGTTTAGATACAACTGTGTGTAGGAAATCAGATCTTCTCACTAGTTCTTATCCTATCTAGTTAGCCCTAACGGCAGTATTGTAACTTGATTTGTATCCCTACCCTTTATAAGGAAAAGAGAGAGATGTTTGTAGTGGATCGACTTCTTCCTCCTCCAACAACTAGAGAGAGAGCTCTTAAGTTTGTAACACTTCTTCCATTAATGGATTTTCCATTAATGGATCTTAATGTAACACTCCGATCATAGTGGAATCTCGTGGACGTAGGCTTCATTAATGGCCGAACCACATAAAAAATCTTGTGTTCATGTTTACTTTGATGCACTTCATCTCTTACTTGTTAGTAGATCTCCATCTTAGGTATTAGATCTCGTTGGGTGTGGTTGTTAGATTTTTAGCAACTACATAAACCATTCACATCCAGTTTCAATGACAGTAAACTGAACTTCCTCCATTTAGATTCGTACTGAAGAGTCTAGGTTTTATTGACTTCTAAAACCGGGTCCTAATCTTCATTGAAAACCATATGATTCCCATGTGTTCCCGGCGTTGAGACTCTTGGCAGTAGCTCTGACTGAGCGTGAATAAGCTAGGACGAGAACAAAGAAAAGCAATTTGTCCTGGTTCAGTTGTCTAGCTATTAAAATATAAATAGGTGGCCCCAATCGCAAGACTCCGTCTGCCTTTAGTGAATCTGTCAGCAGGTTGCCCCTCATCCTCGGCTTGGCTCCAAATAACACTTACCCATGGAATGGCAAATCTTCCCCTTTTGCAGCTTTTTTTTCTTCTTTTGCCTAAATTGACTCCCTAATACTTATAAAAGCAAAACAAAGCGTAATATACAAAAAATACAAGAGGAATAGCTAAGAATAACAACGAAATTGGTATTCAAATGATGTAAATTAGGCTCCTATAAAATTCCCCCACGCCTAATCTTTACTAGTCCTCGAGCAAACTAAAATACAACAACTCCCTTTCATTGAGGACACTGATGCACTTAGCATGTGTAACAAGGCTTTAAACCCCTAGGTGTCCCTAGTGGACGAGTTATAGTCTCGTGAGGGTTTACAAGAGATATACCCACAAAACCTAATCTTCCAATTTATAAAGCGTTCTAGCGTCGCAAGCATCCAAAGAGCTATGAGGACATATAGTTTCTCCATGCTAGTAATAAGAAATTAGAAATACCAAAGAACATATTCTCATTCTTAAATGTTGAGTGAGAAATAACCATACCATAATGAGAGAACGCGTGTTTGAGAGTGATCAATAAGCATTTCGCCTCGACTTCTGCCTCACCAATAGGGTTTTATGATAATTGCACTCAATAAGATGACTTTTTTATGGGTCTCACATGTGTGCAGGTAGGAATGAAGAGAGAAATCCTACATACGTTGAATGGTGGGAAGGAAACCTTCTGAATTATTTCTGGAGGCTTCAAAAGATCGTGGAAATAGAAATATTTTTTAATGATCTCTAAGAAAGGAAATCAACCACTATTATCGAGGATGAGATTATTTACTAACCTTCACATTCGATCGGCAGTATTGGTAGCAGCACTCTCACAGCATCCAATAGAAACTTCTTCCTTCGGCTCGTCTTTTTCATCTTCTTGGTCTTCGTCTTCGGTCTTCAACTGTTGATGATAAACTATTGAACTTAGATCCTTGACAATTTGTAACTCTTTTCCTCAAATTCCTTTTCCCTTGAAACTTCTTTATAGATTTTTCTTCCATCTTTACGGCTTACTGAATAAATAAAAACTAAAAACAATAATAAACTTTTCTCTTGTCTCGTTTTTTCCTTCTATTTTTTTTTTCTTTTCTTTCATCTTTTTTTTTATCAAGACAAGAAAAAAATATATATAATACAAAGTGAAAAATAAAACAAAATAATGAAGTAAATATAGCCGCTGGAGAAGTACTTTACCGCTTGAATCTTCACAACTTCTATTGTCTTTGTATCATAAACTTCAATAACTTCACATCTTTTCAAATTTTTGCTCTTGTAAATAAGTCTTAATACTTGGATATAGAATTGTGCTCCTTATATGCAAGTCTTCAACATATATATAAAAAACTTCTCATTGTATGTTGCTTTACTTGGATATGAAATTTGCTACGTGTGTTGTTGCTAGTAAACCTTAAACGTCTTAAACTTTCCTTGTACATTTTTGTTAGAGCACTACTCGGTCGAACTCGCATGCGTTGATATCTCAAGAATGTTTGTCAATGTTAGCGATCAAAACTATGAGTCTTGATTTCTAATCTACTGATAGCTAAGTCTCGGACTAGGATAGAAAGTGTAGTTGAGCTCAAGACTCCATGGCGATTATCATACAAAGACGAAGAACTACTCAAGGAACTGGTGGAACTTCATCGACTAAAAGGTATGTGGAGACTTGAACTTATCTATCACTCAAAAGTCTATCTACTCTATCTCTTATCTTGAGGCAAAAGTTGTTTTTCTATATAGACTTTGATTATGCACATTTGCTATTTCGAGCCGAGTTTATCTCGCTTATCTATTTCTCGAAATATGTGTTGGTAAGCTTTTTATTTGGCCAAGTTCATCTTTACTAGTGACGAAAGTCATATTAAGTTTCAATTACTTGAAAATTGCTTTGACGAAAAATAGTGTGTGAACAACAACTATATAACGTCCTATAAGAATGTTTCAATGATTGAAATGAGAGTTTAGATTATATAACTATGGTTGTATATAAGAATTGTGTGGTAACTCATACATGTATAAGTACTTATTCCTTGAACCAAATTATGCGTACTTTGCTGCTCAGGAAAACCGGAACTAGAGTCCGCTTACCCAGTCCGCGTACCAAGTCCGCGTACTGTCGTAGGTTCTCATCCCAAGAATTTCTACTGGAGTTCGTGAATTGAAAACAAATTTATTTCGGGTACTTAAGTCCGCGTACTTTAGTTGGTTATTTTCTAAAAACGATTATTCGTGAACTTAAACTTATATTAACTAAGGAATGCAAGTTTGCAAACCGTGGCTATAAAATTCATGAATCGATTCGAGTGAATCAAATCTTTTTTGCTTCGATTGTGTCTTGTATACTTCTATAAGATCTAAGCAATTGAAAGACTCTCTAACTAGTTCATTTGAGTTATTTGAACTAGTTACGGTAAAGAAGAATATGGTTGATATAAAAGTACTCATATGTCTAACCATATGGTTAACTACTGTTGAACCAACTAAGTGTACATGTTTGGGTACGGTTACACAAACCTAAATAAACGTGCATTTCATTTGTGTGTAACAAGCTAAGTATCGATCTAACGGTTGAAAGATATTAGCTTGAATCTAATCAGGTTTTCATCTAACGGTGAATATTGAATGCTTTGTTACTAAGCTAACATTGATTGCAAATCCTGATTTGAAAGACTATATAAGGGAGAACTCTAGAAACTGGGAAACCTAATCCCCACACGTCCTGTGTGATACTAGTTGTATTAGTTAGATTTGATTCTCCTTTAACCTTAGGTTTCTACCGAGACCCTGTAGGTTAACGACTTGAAGACTTCATTGGGATTGTGAAGCCAGACCGATACTACTTTTCTTGTAGTTGTGTGATCTGGTCTTGTTATTTATATCGTACTAAGTACAATCGTAAGATTGGCCTGATATTGATTTCTCCGATAGGCAAGATATAAAAGTAATCACAAACATCTTCGTCTCATCGTTTGTGATTCCATAATATTTTCTTTTGCTAGTATATTAAGATTATTGTGAGGTGATTGATAATACTGAGCTGTTCTTCGGGAATATAAGTCTGGTTTATCAATTGGTTCCTGTTCACCTTGATTTATCAAAAGACGAAACAAAAATTCGTAGGTATTTTTGTGGGGGACAAATTTATCTATTACCGTAGACTTTTTTGTGTGATACAGATTTGTTTATTAAAGTCTTCGACTGGGTCGTAGCAACTCTTAGTTGTGGGTGAGATCAGGTAAGGAAATCAAGTGCGTAGTATCCTGCTGGGATCATAGAGGTAAGGAGCGCAAGTGTACCTTGGATAAGTGTGATATTGATTGGGGTTCAACTACAGTCCAGACCGAAGTTAGTTTGTAGTAGGCTAGTGTCTGTAGCGGTTTAATACAGTGTGTTCAATCTGGACTAGGTCCCGGGGTTTTTCTGCATTTGCGGTTTCCTCGTTAACAAAACTTCTGGTGTCTGTGTTATTTCTTTTCCGCATTATATTTTGTTATATAATTGAAATATCACAGGTTGTGCGTTGAATCAATCAATTGGGAAATCCAACCTTTGGTTGTTGATTGAAATTGATTGATCCTTGAACATTGGTCTTTGGTACCGTTCAAGTGATTTCTATTGTATTCAATTAGACTCGAAAATTTCTATTTGCTTGAGTAAGTATTGAATCGAGAAATTGAGATATAACTCTTTGATATAATTTTATTAAGATTGAGTCTGACTGTCTAGTTGATTCTCTTAAAAAGTATATTGGAGTTAGTCCATAGAGATTGCTAATCGAAATATTGGGTGTGGTTGTTAGACCCCCGCTTTTTCAATTTTGATTTCGCTCCTCTTATTGATGATGATGTGTGCTTCTATAGACCTGTTCTTGTCGAGAGAATGGTGCTAACTGCAAATCAAACTACAAGAAGGAGGCGCCTTTCATCTATAGACGTCACCCTCATGATTGACAAAATTAGCACGCAAGACATCAAAAATAGTGCTGAAAATGCTGTGAAATTGGGTAGCTCACCACTCTACCCGAAATTAACGTACGGTGACACACATTCAAAAGAAAGCTCTTTAGTCATCTACAAAGAATTTTTTGGTCTGGTGCCTCTGTTGATATGAATATGGGTAGTCTCCACTAATGATTGATCAACAACTCTAATACTGCATTTCCCCTTGCTCCTGATTTGCATCACCGACACGATTATATCCATTATTTAACACTCTAACAAGTAAGGAATCCGGACGTAGTTCCCTAACACTTCCAAGTTCAGTTATGTCGGTCAAAAATCTCTATGTAAACATACCTAAAAGTATGCTAGTGCCTCTAAAATCTCTATAAGTTGGAAGTTTGTATACGTCAATTTTTTAAGGAACCCTACCCCCACACTTAAATCAAACATTGTCCTCAATATTTCAAACCATTGCAAAAATAATAATAGGAATACTTGAAAATGACAAGGAAGTAAGAATTGGAATTGTTCACCTGATTGACGCATATGAGTAACGTTTAGAAAATATATTCCTCATATATCAACAATCTGAAAAATTAGGGATCCACCCATATAAAAATCTGCATATATAACAATAACTTCATAAAAATATTAGCAAATGGTGGTAAAAGTAAAACTATCTTCTTTAAAGAGTTACCCCCACGCTTAATCTTTTCTACACTCGGAAGTGCATACAAAACATAATTGGATAGAACTTCCATTGACTCCTCTTGGATAACCTGCATGGTGTTAGACTCAATCACATATGGTGGATACTTAGAAAGCAAGAAATTCGGATAATATTTTAGAAGCACATAATTTCATCCCCAAATGAGGTATCTTCCTAAAAGTCGGGTTAACAACTCTATGAGAAACTACTTCAAGTTTGGGAGGATCATCATTAGATAGAAATTCATATAAAGGGTTAGACAAACCTTGCAAAGCCTCATGTATTATCGGATCCTCGATACTGCTGGATAATTCCGTTCCACATCATAAGTATCATTCAACCGTTCTTCATCAGTTTCTTCTGTATCTATAACTTGCAAATCTTCATCATCAGAATCGAAATCTGCTCCAAGTAAGTCATCGTAATCCTTACGGTCTTCATCACAAGTTGACTTCTCATTCAAAGTATTCTCAATCACTGAACTAGGTTTGTTCTTCACAAAAAAGTCATAATCATCATCGCTCTCATACGCAACATAAGTTTTACCATTAATAACTGTAGTGTTTCTGAACTCAAATTCTTCCTTTTGAATAAGAGGAAGATCATTATAATCATGAGTTAAGCTAGTAACACCGTCATTATCAACATATAAGTATTTGTCTTTTACGGAATCATCATACTCTATATTGGCATCCATGGGAATGTTAGAATGAGTTCGAACCTCTTCCTTGTTCCGCTCTTCTTGAATTTGATTCATGCCATTTCTGATATTATTGTCTATATTTCGTTGAAGTTCTTGGAGTGATTCATTGTAACTCGGCTGAAATTCACAAAATTGTTTTGTTGTTTGAAGCACTTGTTGCATTACGGAATAGAAAATTCAACAAAACTATCAAATTTCTGATTTGAAGATTGCTCCGCCAAACTTGGATGAACACCACTTTCACTCAATATATAGTTTCCATCCCAAGTCTCATCCCTTTAAATGGGTGAATGATCATAAATACGATCAGGAGTTGGGCTAGACTCATTGTATCCAGGTCCATTTGGTTGTCCACCAAGTTATTCCATTGTCTTTAGCTCACAAAGAATGTTATCGAGCATCTGCACATGTCTAGAATTAAACTGATTAAAAGTACAATTATCCTCCCATCCTTGTGATCGTTCATCATATCCAAAAGATTGGTTTTGATTATATCCCAAGTATGGTTAGAAGTCATGAGAATAAGGTTGAGAGTTAAATTGATAACCATAATATGCATGGTCTTGTGAACCATATGGATTACTCTCAAAAGGATTCATCTTGCACACAACTAGTTTAGAGACTTACCTCTTGTTCCAATTGTGCACGCGCAAAAGCGAGTGATTTACTGTACTTGAAAATAAGATTCTACAAAAGATAAATTAGTAAAAGCAAAATATGAATAAAAAATGCGAAAACAGAAAATTAAATAACAACTCAAACTACCTACTGCTCCCCGGTATAATCAAAAGGTACTCGACTAAATGCCCGAAAGAATGGTTAGTTTTTTTGTAGCTCCTAATGCTCACTGAACCAAGCTTTTCCATGAACGTCTGTAAGTTATGTCCAAATAGTTAAATGAGATTAATTTACTTTCCAAACAGAAACGGAACAAGGATCAAGTTTGGGTATTTTGGGCTCGAGCTGAATTTCACTAAGACAACAAACGAGGTGATTCTGTATCTAGTTCTACCTTGGTTCTGTGCAGCTATTAACAATCATTCGATGGTCATGTTTGAGGAGTTTTTGGAACTGGCTAGGTGATGTTTCAACACCGACACAAGAACTGGGTTAATGTCTAAGATGGAAAGAGTTTCTCCGAGAAGTCACGAAAGGAATGAATTTCTGCTGCCATTGAATGAAGTTGTCGCCGTTGGTTTTCTCATGATAAACGGCTGAAGATTGATAGTAATTTTAGAAGTCGCAATGGTTTAGGAACGTGTGTGTCTATCTTTTTAAAGTTTACAGGATTGTATAACAAGAAAATGGGGATAAAAAGGGCCTAAGCTACAGCAACCCATATCAGATCCCATACCCCTCGCGTCTGCACACGACATCTCAACATAGAGGATCTTTAGCTCCTCTCCAACCTTTCTACATCATCACCAGCACACATCCATACCACTTGCACTTCACCAGCTCCATCACCACCTGCATACACTCCATTGCATACATATCCACCTGCACTATCACCAATAGCATCATCATCCATTCCATATACACCACCAGCACTTCACAGGCAGCATCAAGTTTCAGTAGTTCACAGACTATTACAAGATTACAACATCAAGCCAACACCAGTTCTACTTTGCAGTCACCATTCCATCCGCAGACAACATCAGCACAACACCATCGCCATCTATCTGCCGCAGTAACACCCTTCCACAAGTCCACCTGCTGTTTGCTTGGGTTTGCTTAGTTGTAATTCAATATCTTTATTTGAATTTAGTTGTTGTGAATGTTAGAACATTGCTCGGTCGAACTCGCATGCGTTGCTATCTCAAGCATGTTTGTCAATGTTAGTGATCAACACTATAAGTCTTGATTTCTAGTCTACTATAACTAAGTCTCGGACTAGGATATAAAGTGTGGTTGAGCTCAAGGAATTCATGGAGATTCATCATACAAGAAGAAGAACTACTCAAGGAACCGGTGGAAATTCTCGACAAAAAGGTATGTGAAGACTTGAACTTATCTATCACTCAAAAGTCTATCTACTCTATCTCCTACTTCTTGAGACAGAAAGTCGTATGCTATATATAGACTTAGATTATACACATTTGGTATTTCGAGCCGAGTATACCTCGCCTATCTATATCTCGAAATATGTGTTAGTAAGCCTTTCGCTTCGACCAGGTTTATTTTTACTTAGTGACGAAAGTCATGATATGTTTCAATCACTTTGAAAATTGCTTTGACGAGAAATGGTGTAACAACTATATAACGTCCTCTAAGAATGTTTCAATGATTGGAATGAGAGTTTAGATTACATAACCAATGATGGACATGTGCATAAGTCTTATCCCTTGAACCAAAGTTTGTGAACTTTGTTGATCAAGAGAAACCGGAAGAATGGCTTGTTTCCAAGTCCGCGAACTGCCGAACTTCTCATCCCAAGAAATTCTGCTGGAGTTGACAAACTTGTTGCGTGAGTACCAGTCCGCGAACCGGCGGAAAGTTTTTGCCGAGATTTTCTGCTGGAGTTTGTAAACTCTGCCCAGTTTCTTAAGTCCGCGAACCTAGTGGGCGAACTTAAGAAGGTTATATATCTGAAGATGATTTCTGAACTTAAACTTATAAAGACTAAGGAGTGCAATTTGCAAAAAACTGTGGCTATAAAAGTTCATGAACCGATTCAAGTGAATCAAATCATCTTTTCTTCAATTGTGTCTTGTTTAGTACATTAGATTTCCTTGCAATTGAATAACTCTCTAACTAGTTCATTTGAAGTCATTTGAACTAGTTATGGTGAAGAAGAATATGGTTGGTATGAAATGCTCATACGGCTAACCTTTTGGTTAACTATTGTTGAACCAACAATGTACACGTTTGGGTACGGTTAACAAACCTAGAAGCGTGCATTTCATCTGTGTATAACAAGCTAAGTTTTCGATCTAACGATTGAGAAATATTAGCTCTAATCTAAATCAGGTTTTCATCTAACGGTGGATATTGTTTGCTTTGTGACCAAGGAGAAACCCTGATTTCAATGACTATATAAAGGAGACATCTAGTATTGTGCAAAACTAATCCCCACACCTCACGTGTGATACTAGTTTGCGTGCTAGAGTCGATTCTCCTTTAACCTTTGGTTTTCATCTTCTAAAACTAGGTTAACGACTTAAAGAATTCATTGGGATTGTGAAGCCAGACCGATACTAATTTTATCATAGTTGTGTGATCTGTTCTTGCATCTTCTATCTTACGAGTACAATTAGATTGATTGTCTTGAGATTAATATCTCCGACAGGCAAGATATAAACAGTAGTCACAAACATCTTCGTCTCATTATTTGTGATTTCGCAACATCTTGTTTCGCTACCATATGATTAAGATTTTTGTGAGGTGATTGATTTATCTATGCTGTTCTTCGGGAATATAAGACTGGATTATCAATTGGTTCCTGTTCACCTTGATTATTATCAAAAGACGGAACAAAAACTTTAGGATTTTTCTGTGGGAGACAGATTAATAGACTTGTCTGTGTGAGACAGATTTATTTATTATCAAAGCCTATGATTTTGGGTCGTAGCAACTCTTAGTTGTGGGTGAGATCAGCTAAGGGAATCAAGTGCGCAGTATCATACTGGGATCAGAGGTGTAGGGAGTACAACTGTACCTTGGATCTGTGGGAGACTGATTGGGGTTCAACTACAGTCCAGTCCGAAGTTAGCTTGGAGTAGGCTAGTGTCTGTAGCGGCTTAATACAGTGTGTGTTCAATATGGACTAGGTCCCAGGGTTTTTCTGCATTTGCGGTTTCCTTGTTAACAAAATTTCTGGTGTCTGTGTTATTTCAGTTTCGCATTATTGTTTTATCTTTATAATTGAAATAATACAGGTTGTGCATTAGATCATCAATTACAGTAATCCAATCTTTGGTTTTTGATTGTCAGTGATTGATCCTTAGATATTGGTCTTTGGTACCATCCAAGTTATTCCTTGTATTTGATTAGTACTCGCAGTTTCTGTTTTAGGAAATCAAGAGAGAGAGAGAGATATAAACTCGTTGATGTATTTTTAATTGATTGAGTCTTGTTGATTCTCTTAAAAGTATATTAGAGTTTGTCCATACAGATTGCTAAGCGAAATATTATGTGGTGTTGTTAGACCCCCACTTTTTCAATTGGTATCATAGCAGGCAAACACGTTCAATACCTTACAAGTCTGTGCTTGTAGTAATCTGAGTCTGAGGACAGAATCTCTTACGCATACCAGGATTCCTCCTAAAGCTTTCAACTATGTCAGTTGTCTCGAGAATACCTCAAAGGATTTTTCCTTAGTTGATTCTTCCGAATCTCAATGTAGGAAGATTGTCTCATCCTGTATTGATCACTCTTCCTCCAATGAGATATTGGACACAATGGCGAAAGCTGAAATGGAGCTCATCAGAATCGAAAAAAATTCTACTGAGTTTGTTGATCTTCAGAATCATGATCAACTCATCGATGAATTTGAAAAGTCTATTGATCGAGAATGTGTATTCTATAACATTATTGAGTCATTCTCTAAGGATATTGAGAAACTTCTTCAAGAGAATAATCTACAGCGTGAAAAGATTTGTGATCTTGAAAAGGTTATCAAAGAAGTCTCAAGTACAGAAAAACGTTTGATCAAGACGCATTCATCTTATCTTGACAGACTTCGTGTTGAAAAAGAGAAGCTCGATGCATCACTTTCACTAGCCCAAGAACAGTGTATAACCTTGGAAAAGGAAAACTCTGTCTTAAAGAAAAAAAAAATTGTTCCAAATGTTCCTCTTGACATACAGTACATGAAGAAATATCCTCCAAAAGAATATTGTGTCAAGAAAAGTTTATATAACTTATAATCTTCTCACAGGCTGTAAAGTTAAAACAAATGCCGTCAGTTGCGTCTTCTCCACGAACCTGTACTTTCTGTGGAAAAGGGAATCACTATGTTATCCGTTGTTTTTCCAGGAAGAAACGAATTTCTAAAGTGATAAACGTTGTTACACCATTTCTCGTCAAATCAATTTTCAAAGTGATTGAAACATATCATGACTTTCGTCACTAGGTAAAGATAAACGTTGTCGAAGCAAAACGCTTACTAACACATATTTCGAGATATAGATAGGCAAGGTATACTCGGATCGAAATACCAAATGTGTATAATCTAAGTCTATATATAGCATACGACTTTTTGTCTCAAGAAGTAGGAGATATAGTAGATAGACTTTTGAGTGACAGATAAGTTCAAGTCTTCACATACCTTTTTGTCGAGAAGTTCCACCGGTTCCTTGAGTACTTCTTCTTCTTGTATGATGAATCGCCATGAAGTCCTTGAGCTCAACTACACTTTCTATCCTAGTCCGAGACTTAGCTATAGTAGACTAGAAATCAAGACTTATAGTTTTGATCACTAATATTGACAAACATGTTTGAGATAACAACGCATGCGAGTTCGACCGAGCAATGATCTAACAATCTCCCCCTTTGTCAATTTTAGTGACAAAACTATCAATACATATGAAATACAAAAAAGATAAAGAAACTTTAGTAGCTCCTATTCCACATGTATAATCTTCAACATTCCTCGAAATCTTTGTCACTTCCAAGTACTCCAATGATCCCAAAGGTTGTAAGTTTAGCATCACCGTTGTTGAAGATCCGTAGCTATAACAATGAGAAAGCATCGGTCTCGATCATTGTTATACAATGTCATAATATTATTACACAGTGGCAAAGTCCAATTGTATCACAACTTCAACAATAATACTATGGTGATATGTATCACTCCCCCTTAGTCAATACTCCATCTCACATGGAAACCACTCCCCCTTACACAATGATCTGAAAACCATATGTATTTGTAGTATGAACTACATATTAATTATCCCCCTTTTTGTCAATAAAATTGGCAAAGGTACAAGAACGGGATCATAATGAAATTTCTGTAAGAGACCTTCATGACTAAAAGAAAAATACATACCATCTAATTTATATGCAATCATATAGCCGAAGCTAATAGCATTCATCAAGGATTTCATGTATTGCTGGTACTCGATTTTTGTACTAATATTGTGTTTTTATGTATTTTTAGGAAATAAAAAATTTCGGAAAAATTGGCTAGAAAAAGTGTTAAAGGCAACCCGGAGGACATTTACTATTCGGAGCTGCGTTGAGAGATTATCCTGTCACGAGTTAGAATAAATATATTTCGAGAAATATGCATGTTGGAACACGTCAACATTAAACAGACGCGTGATAAGCTAAAACATGGAACAAATATATTTTCGTTTCACTTACTGTTGGTGTTACTGTGGGAAATATACGTGCAGAAAAGAAAAAAATAGGAAATTATTCCCGAGAATAATATTCCTTCACTGTGAAGATTTTGAGGAGTAATTGGAGATATTTTAAAACTCATTCATGCGTGCAGAAAAGAAAAAAATAGGAAATTATTCCCGAGAATAATATTCCTTCACTGTGAAGATTTTGAGGAGTAATTGGAGATATTTGTGGTTACTGCTGGGTTATAAATAGCTCCTGAGATGTAAGAGAAGAGGGATGAGTGATTAGGGGAAGAGTTTTAAACACAATGATGAGCTAAACCCAATCCTTGGGGCTATGGAGGAAGCCGTTGTTTCGGTAAAAGTGATATATTTCTATTAATTAATTACAACAACTCTATTATGATTTTTGCATTGAACTAAAAATTGTTTATATGATTTTGATTAGTTAGGTGTATTTTCTATTGATAGAATATGCTTGCTTCAGGGTTTTGATATTCTATGCTTGGATTAACATCTATTATTTTGGAAATCTACTTGTCTAGGCAATACTATTAGAATCAATTTGAATGTTGAGTTGCATAATTATTATTTTATTAAATCTCTAATATCAACCAATGGTGGAATCCTAGCTCTATTCTATCCATAATTTTCACAACATCTTTTTAAATTAGTTCGCTATTTTTATTTATTAAAAAAAAATCTAAAAATACGCCTTCACAAGTCTTGAACGAATCATATTACTACAACAACTTTGAAAATCACATAAATTTTTGGCGCCGCCGACGCGGACTTGTCTTTAGGCTAGAGTTTTTAGATTTTTTTTTTTTTGGTTTTTATTTTTATTTGTTCTTCTTTACGTTTTTGGGTTTTTTTGACTTTTTCTTTCAGATTTTGGAATTTGGAGCGAAAGAAAATTTTGCCAAAGCTTTTGGTGAATACTTAAAGACTGGAGTAAAAGGCAAAGCGAAAGGAGCGAAAGAAGAAGATTTTTTTTATATATAAAAAAGAGAGACATTTTTTTTTGTAGATTCTTTTTTTTTTTAGACTTTCTTTTTCTTTTGCGCTTTATATTTTTGGACTTTGGACTTTAAATTTTGGGACATTATTTTTAAACCCTACGGAAGGGTAGTTTAAATATAAACTGTTTGCAGAGAAGGACGGTGATTACGATATCACCTCGGCCCCTCGGGTTCGTACATGACATAGAAGTCGTGGCCCGAGTCGAATACAAAGGTTCATCCCCCGTCTGGTACAGGAGGTAAGTTTGTTGAAACACTCGCGAATCCCCTGTCAGCGAGTTACTGTCTTCCTTCGTATGCATATATGTTGAGGACTTGAAAACGGCTGCTTTAATTTCCTAGTAAAGGGCAAGGAATGGCCATACAAGATAAGGGTTCGGATTTCATCACCGTTCTCTTCTTGCCCTCCTTAGGAAAACGACACCAAACGCGAACCTAAGCCTAAAATTTTGACTAGAACGAGACCGATAGGGTAACGAGCTTAACAGGAAAGTCATTCGAAAGATATTGGTTACTATTTTAAGCATACGTCGAAGTTCTTGACGGTTACTGTAAGTTGAATGCGTGACTGCGCCGCCTTGTAATACCGGTGAGGCCTTGGGTATCAAAGCTCCACCGAGCTTCCCTCGCCTCTATTCAAATTACTTTAACTCGGATTGATTCCAGAGGGGTTTGCTTAAATTGTAACGAATTCCCGTTCGAAGGATTAGAAGCTGGTCTAGAAACAATCTAAGTGGAGCCATCATGCTTTTTGTTTGCTAGAAATCAGTAGGTTTGTTGTGGTGGAGTCAGCCTTGTTTGTGTTTGCATAGAACATCCCTTCCTTTTTAGGGCTTTTATTTTTGATTTTGTTTTTCTAGTGTATGCCCGAAGTTTTTAAACGGGCTTGGAAAAGAAACACTCTAGGTTGTTTGATTAGTGAAAAACCTAGTAGTTCTTCTTGTGAAGGCGGGGAGCTCGAAGACTCTTTTTTTGAGAGCCCCGTTTTTGGAAACTTCAGTTTTGAGAATCTATCTCTTCGTGAGGAAAGTACCCCTAGTACTCCTAGTCCTTTGGTAGTGCCAGAAATGACAACTTTGAAAGCTTTGCTAAACCTAACTAGGACCTCTCGTCCGTCTTGTATCAAGTTAGCTGAAACCGAGGCAAATTATGAACTGAAACCTGGGACTTTACAGATGCTCCCAATGTTTTTAGGGAAGGATAATGAGAACCCCTATTTTCATGTTAGGGAATCTGAGGAAGTTTGTAGTACTCTGAAAATTAAAAACCTAAGTAATGATGCGTTGAAACTTAGGTTATTTCCCTTTTCCTTAAAAGATAAAGACAAATCTTGGTTGTATAGTTTGGACTCTGAATCAATTGAAACCTATGACCAACTTACTTCTGCCTTTATGCATAAGTTTTTCCCAAGGCATAAAACATCGTCTATTAGGACACAAATATGTACTTTTGCCCAACAAGAGGGAGAATATTTATATAGGTACTTAGAAAGGTTCAATGACTTGATATCTCAATGTCCTCATCATGGTTTGGAGAAGGTTAGGTTAGTTCAGATCCTCTACGAGGGTTTAGATTATTCAACAACAACCATGGTTGAGTCCTTATGCACAGGTGGGTTTGAGAATAAAACTGTTGATGAAGCGATGAATTTTTTGAATGAAATCGCCGATAAGACCCAACAATGGGAAAATAGTAGGGACCCCAGAAAAAAATTCTTCTAAGTAGAGGAAATGTTAATAGGGTAGAAGGATCTCATGAGTCAGATGCCAAAATAACAGCTATATCCAAAAGGTTAGAAACCTTAGAATTAGTTCATTCTAGTGGTAGTAGTGGAAGAAATGAGCCTTTTTGGGAAGGCCATGCTGTTGAAGAGCAAGCCAATGCTATTTATAACAACACTAGGTTTGATAACCGACAGAAGTTTGACCCATATTCAGAAACCTATAACCCTGGCTGGAGAAACCATCCAAACCTTTCCTGGTCTAAGGGCCTGAATCAAGGTCAGTCTAGTAATGCTCAGGTTCCCCCAGGTTTTGGCTATACTAAGAATCCTTCAGCTCCGCACAGTTTCAGAACCCTTCGGATAAGAAGATTATGAGTTTAGAAGAGTCTCTTGCTTTGTTAACTCGTAACACTGTGCAGTTTCAGCAATCTGTTGCTCAAAGTTTAGAAGAAAATAAGAGAATAGGTCAGGCTAACTCTCAGGCTATTTCCGAGTTGAAAACCCAGGTTAGTCAGATAAATGAGACATTTTGAGAAAAAATAAAGTTTCCTAGTCAACCACAACCCAACCCTAGGGGAGTCCATCAAATATCTTTAGCTGGTGAGAAATCATCAAACCATGTGAACTCGCTAACAACCCTTAGGAGTGGTAAAACGGTAGACAATAAGGTAGCCATGCCTAGTGGACATACTGTAGTTCCACCTTCTACTTCCCAAGAGGAGCCCGTAGACGAGGAAACTGAAATAGTCTCTAAGTATTCCCAAGAAATTCCTGATAGGTCTACCCTTGTGTCTAGAGCCCCATATCCACATTTGTTAGCCCCAAGAAAGAAGGAGTCGACTTTCAACGAGATAATGGAAACATTTAGGCAGGTGAACATCAACATTCCGCTATTAGAAGCAATTAGGCAGATGCCTGCTTATGCCAAGTTCCTTAAAGATCTTTATACACGAAAGCGTAAGCTTAATGTCCATAAGAAAGCTTTTTTAGCTGGTCAGGTAAGTTCCATTCTTCTGAACCAAACACCCCCTAAGTATAAGGATCCTGGATGCCCCACCATATCTTGTGCGATTGGTTATCACATGGTCGATAAAGCTTTACTTGACTTAGGAGCTAGTGCTAACTTACTCCCGTATCATGTATACACCCAGCTAGGTCTTGGTAAGTTGAAACCGACTAAAATGACACTACAATTAGCTGATAGCTCTGTCAAAGTCCCTCATGGTATCATAGAGGATGTTCTGATTGAAGTTGATAAGTTTATCCTGTGGATTTCGTTGTTCTAGACACCCAGCCTGTTCAAGACCCAAGTCGTCAAATCCCAGTGATTTTAGGTCGCCCATTTTTAGCCACAGCTAACGCTGTCATCAACTGTAGGACTGGGCTTATGAACATATCCTTTGGTAATATGACCATTGAACTAAATGTCTTTAATGTTACTATACAACCTTCTGAGAATGATGATTTACAAGAAGTGAATATGATTAGCACTTTAGTTCAGGATTTGGTTCAGGATAATTGGCTTGACACTTTACTGGTAGATTCTTTAGATGATTTTGAGGAAACCATTCTCTTAGATCAGATATGTGATCAATCTTTAGAAGAATCTCTTGAGTATTTTAAAGATTCTATGGACCCATAAATTCAGGAAATAGTTTTAGGTTTTTATGAGAATAATGATGACCCTAAGTTTGGGGGTAGAGAACTAGAAGAATCTCTTGAGTATTTTAAGAACTCTGAAGATCCGGAATTTCAAAAATAGTTAGAGGTTTGTCTGTGAACCCTAAGTTTGGGGGTAGTGATGGTTCTTGTGATTGTATCGTACCCCTAATTAGAGTCCCTAACTTGGGACTCGAGCCTTGTACATCTGAGATATTACTTGAGTCTTTTCAGACTCTGCAACCCGATCCTCCTGATACTGTCCAGGAGGTATCCCAGGTATTAGAGACCCTTTTTTCGGATGAATCTATTTATCGAGACACACATATGAAGTTCAATTACGCGCAGCAGATAAACCCAGTTGTCTTGACAGAAACCTTAGATGAGGACGTGCTCCTTCTTTTCATTTTTCTGAATCAGTACAGTTGTCTCATACTGGTGTCAGCTCTATTTGGTCTTATGGACCCACAATTATTTCGACTATTGATATATGACTTTGGAAGGTGACAATCCTTTTTGAGGTATTTGATGTCTAGCTAAAGACTTTAAATTTAGCATTTCCTGGGAGGTACTCATGCTTACGGTAATATCCTTCCTTATTTATTTTTCCATCCATCAAGTGGTAACAGTTTCTTATTGTTCATGCTTTTAATTTCATCTTTATAACATTGAGGACAATGTTAGATTTAAGTTTGGGGGTGGGGAAGAAACTTTTTGTTATCTCTTAGCTGCAACAAATAAACTCCAGAGCCTAGAAATTTATGCTTATTAAGGTTGGAACTAACCAATCTAAGTGGATGGGAATATCTTGGTTGTAGGAGTTGAGGAACCAATCTGATTAGATGAAAACATCTAAAGAGTCTATTCATAAAAGCACAGAGCTCAGGTGTTAGAATTAAAAAAAAAAACATGGTAGTTTCGCCATATCTCGTTGAATCCTAATCCTTCTGTTTTTATTTTTTAAGTGATTTGGTGGGGCACACGATTCAAGTTGTTACCTTTGCTAGGGTGGAATAGAGTGATTGAGATACCAACATAAAAAAAAAGAGACCAGACCATTAGACCAACCGGAATAAATTCAATAAAGTCGACCACTGGTGCCCTTGTATATGCCAGTTGTGTTGACCTAGAGTTAGGTTTATCGACCACTGGTCCCCTTGTATATGCCAGATGTGTTGATAGTAGTCAGACCGGTATCTCATTCCATTAGGATAGGTTCACCTTGGCAGAGGCCTTCAGACAGATATGGGAAACACCGTTCACTTGTAACCATCTCTTTATCCATCTTCTTAATCTTTCCATGTGATTGGTTGACTCCGGTTATGATGTACAGAAACTATCTGAGTAGAGCTCTGTCACTTATATATGAATTTTAGTATGCTGAGTGCAAACTCGTGAACAAAAATTGGAATTTCGCATCAGGGTACTTCCTCCTATAGTCAATGTTTGTATGCCAACCAAGGAGATTATTTAGTGCCTTCCAAGGTTCTGCGTAGATAGCTAGGGTCTGGAGTAATGGTTTTGTGGGTGCATCTCTGGTAAACCCTACAGGGACAACACTCCGCCACTAGGGCCACCTAGCGGTTTAACGGCTTGCTGCACGTGCTAAGTGTAGTCATTTTATTTTCTAGATTAGTTTTTCTCGAGGACTAGCAAATAATAAGTTTGGGGGTATACGTTGTCCTTAATTTCATGTATTGCTGGTACTCGAATTTTGTACTAATATTGTGTTTTTATGTATTTTTAGGAAATAAACATTTTCGGAAAAATTGGCTCGAAAAAGTGTTAAAGGCAACCCGGAGGACATTTACTATTCGGAGCTGCGTTGAGAGATTATCCTGTCACGAGTTAGAATCAATATATTTCGAGAAATATGCATGTTGGAACACGTCAACACTAAACAGACGCGTGATAAGCTAAAACAGGGAACAGATATATTTTCGTTTCACTTACTGTTGGTGTTACTGTGGGAAATATACGTGCAGAAAAGAAAAAAAATAGGAAATTATTCCCGAGAATAATATTCCTTCACTGTGAAGATTTTGAGGAGTAATTGGAGATATTTTACAGTTCATTCATGCCTGCAGAAAAGAAAAAAATAGGAAATTATTCCCGAGAATAATATTCCTTCACTGTGAAGATTTTGAGGAGTAATTGGAGATATTTTACAGCTCATTCATGCGTGCAGAAAAGAAAAAAATAGGAAATTATTCCCGAGAATAATATTCCTTCACTGTGAAGATTTTGAGGAGTAATTGGAGATATTTGTGGTTACTGCTGGGTTATAAATAACTCCTGAGATGTAAGAGAATGGGGATGAGTGATTATGAAGTGATTAGGGTAAGAGTTTTAAACACCCGATTTTCATCATATTCTCTCCATTTTTTTTATCTTTGTAAACAATTTTTGAAGCAATGAACAAATAATTTGAGCGTGTTTACACAATGATGAGCTAAACCCAATCCTTGGGGCTGTGGAGGAAGCCGTTGTTTCGGTAAAAGTGATATATTTCTATTAATTAATTACAACAACTCTATTATGATTTTTGCATTGAACTAAAAATTGTTTATATGATTTTGATTAGTTAGGTGTATTTTCTCTTGATAGAATATGCTTGCTTCAGGGTTTTGATATTCTATGCTTGGATTAACATCTATTCTTTTGGAAATCTACTTGTCTAGGCAATACTATTATAATCAATTTGAATGTTGAGTTGCATAATTATTATTTTATTAAATCACTAATATCAACCAATGGTGGAATCCTAGCTCTATTCTATCCATAATTTTCACAACATCTTTTTAAATTAGTTCGCTATTTTTATTTATTAAAAAAAAATCTAAAAATCCGCTTTCACAAGTCTTGAACGAATCATACTACTACAACAACTTTGAAAATCACATAAACGGACGTAAACACTAATATCCCATAACAAATTGCAATATAAAAAATCATAAAGATTAAATACTGCAAACCACCATCCTCCAAATATTTTTAGAATTTAAACCAATAAACCTAAAAAAGAACAAGAAGATGAAAAATAATATCTATGTGTAGTCACAATCATTGTTATTCAAGCACTAGTTATTTTTCCAACTAAACCAAAAAGAAGACATACTAGGCAACAATATCTTTGAGAAATTCCTTATCATTCCCGAACTCCTTGTCATCAACAGCTATCGGAATATAATGTTCATGGAGGAAGGAGTCAATATAAACAAACCGTCTTGACTGATGATGTCGAACCAGGTCCTTTTGAATTTCCGAAGATATTAAACGCAAGCCTTTATTTCACTAATCTCCTTTCTTACTTCCTTCAACTCATCAAGAGCATCGGAAAACTTCTGAGAGTTAGAAGGGACAGCCCTTGGCTTTCTTGTATTCCTCCTCTTTCTTTTCAAGGAAGGAGTTACTAGAGATTTCTCTTTTTCCTTGATTGATGGCTTAACAATCATATTGACATCTTTTCCATCCAAAGACATGATGCTTAGAGAACAATTATAAACAACTGGTTTTTGTGAGTGGAATTCACAATCTCATCAAGCAGTCTTAAGATATAAAAGATATCAGAGAGGAAAAAGGAATGTAGGGTTCGCAACCTTTAAACAGGTTCGTGGACGCCCAATTCTAAACCCTATAAAGAGTAGAATTGTCGATAATAACCCTTTACTTTATTTGATAGACATGAAAAACAATCCTAAGAAAAAAAAACTTTTCCTAAAGCCTGAGCGGTACACAATCTTATCTCTTTTTGATCAGGCACATGAGACAAGATTTACCAAACAACACAATTAATTTGTGCTTGTGGTGAACAACAATTTTTCCACCATTTTCCTCTTGAGAGGAATCCTCATACATCTGTCTATCAAAGATATTTGACCATACCTTCTTCTCTAATGGTCTTATTTTGTCTTTGGAAACCAACTTCTTAGACGAAGATAAAATCCTACATACTTCAGCAGTCTTCTGAGCAAGTTTAAGCTTCCTTGCCAATCGATTTGATCTTCATTGAAGTTTGTTGGCGTGCCTCACTTGATGTTTGTACTTGTAAAATGTTGATAGTTCATGAACCTTCTGAGAACAAAACGAGCACGTCAAACTTGGATAGTATTCAGGCATCTGTGGTGTGAAAGCATCCAGACACATAGTAGATCATGAAACATTATGAAAGCAACCAGAGTTTCCAAATGATGGGTAAATTGATTCTTCCAGGTTGATTGGATTCTCTTCTTCACTGAAACCATCGAGGTTGATATATGTATTGATACAATTATCAAAATCAATGTTTTCACATAGAAGGCCAACACTTGATTTCCTATCTTCATCAGAATCATAAATCTCAGACATCTCATTAAGTGTTACAGCAAGACCTTTGTTCCCAGTATATTTTCTACGATTTGGGCACTCGTTTGCAAAATGACCAAAACCTTTACACTTCAAGCACTGTGGAATATCCTCGTCATCAGCCTCGTCAGTATCCCTGTTTTTAGGAGGAACGCGATTGTGAGGTTTGTCTGACGACCTAGGTTTGTCTCTTGAAAACCATTTACTTCTCTTTAATAGAAGATACCTAAACTGTCTTGTGATCAAGGAGACTGATTTGTCAAGATCTTCATCCGAAAATCACCCTCAGACTGATCATCCTCAAAGACATAAACACTTTTACTTTTATCAAGTAACTTAGTGTTTTTCTGTGCTTTAAAGGAAACACCCTTTCCGATTTTGGATGTATGCTCATGATCAAAGATCTTTAGCTTTCCAACCAATGTATTTCTGGAAAGATTATCAAGGTTATTTCCCTCAACGATGGCATGCTTCTTAGATTCGTATCTAGATGGCAGCGATATGAGAATTTTCATCACAATGTCCTTTTCAGGAATAGTCTTACCCAATGCAAAAGATGCATTAACAATTTCAGACACTCTATGATTAAACTCATCAAATGTATCTTCATCTGCCATACGAAGGTTCTCCCAATCGGAATTAAGGTTTTGAAGCCTAACTTCCTTTTCACTGGAGTTTCCTTCAAATACGGTTTCTAAGATATCCCAAGCATATTTAGACCTACTGCAATTTCACACATGGTGCTGAAGATTTGGGGTAATGGCATGTATGATGGCATTCAAACTTTCGGAATTTTTCTTTGCAGCAAGTATCTCGGCAGGATTATATTCACAAATATTCTTGGGAACGTTTACATCTCCAACTACCACAACGGGAGATCATATCCATTAACAACATATATCCATGATTGAAAATCACGCGCTTGAAGAAAAGCTCGCATAACAATTTTCCACCATAAGTAGTTAGAGCCATCGAAGACTGGTGGTACGTTAATAGAGATAGCACCTCTGTCCATAGAGTCAGATCGCTACAAACACAGACTAGTAAGGTCTTGAACGTGTTTTCCTGCTCTGATACCAATTGAAAAAGCGGGGGTCGAACAACACCACCCAATATTTCACTTAGCAATCTGTATGTACAAACTCGAATATACTTTTAATAGAATCAACAACACTCAATCAATTAAAAGTACATCAACGAGTTTATATATCTCTCTCTTGATTTGACTTCCTCAAACAGAAACTGCGAGTACTAATCAAATATAAGGAATAACTTGGATGGTACCAAAGACCAATATCCAAGGATCAATCATTGACAATCAACAACCAAAGATTGGATTACTCTAATTGATGATCTAATGCACAACCTTTATTATTTCAATTATAAAGATAAAACAATATAATGCGGAAACTGAAATAACACAGACACCATAAATTTTGTTAACGAGGAAACCGCAAATGAAAAACAACCTCGGAACCTAGTCCAGATTGAACACACACTGTATTAAGACGCTACAGACACTAGCCTACTCCAAGATAACTTCGAACTGGACTGTAGTTGAACCCCAATCAGTCTCCCACTGATCCAAGGTACAGTTATACTCCCTACACCTCTGATCCCAACAGGATATTGTGCACTTGATTCCCCTAGCTGATCTCACCCACAACTAAGAGTTGCAACGACCCAAAATCGTAGGCTTTGACAATAAACAAATCTTTCTCACACAGACAAATCTATCAAAGGATCAATCTGTCTCCCACAGAAAACCCCTAAAGTTTTTGTTCCGTATTTTGATAATAATCAAGGTGAACAGGATCCAATTGATAATCCGGTCTTATATCCCAAAGAACAGCCTAGATAAATCAATCATCTCACAACAATCTTAACCGTATGGTAGTGAAATAAGATGTTGCGGAATCACAAACAATGAGATTAAGATGTTTGTGACTACTTTTTATATCTTTCCTATCGGAGATATTAATGTCAAGCCAATTAATCTGATTGTACTCGTACGATATAAGATGCAAGATCAGATCATTCAAATACGATAAAAGTAGTATCGGTCTGGCTTCACAATACCAATGAAGTCTTTAAGTCATTAACCTAGTTTTAGAAGAAGAAAACCAAAGGTTAAAGGAGAATCGAATCTAGCACGCAAACTAGTATCCCACGTGAAGTGTGGGGATTAGTTTTGCGCAATACTAGATGTCTCCTTTATATAGTCTTTCAAATCATGGTTTCGCCTTGGTCACAAAGCAAATAATATCCACCGTTAGATGAAAACCTTATTTAAATTAAATCTAATATTTCTCAACCGTTAGATCTAAAACTTAGCTTGTTATACACATATGAAATGCACGCTTCTAGGTTTGTTAACCGTACCCAAACGTGTATATTGTTGGTTCAACAATAGTTAACCAAAAGGTTAGCCATATGAGCATTTCATACCACCATATTCTTCTTCACCATAACTAGTTCAAATAACTTGAAATGAACTAGTTAGAGAGTTGTTCAATTGCAAGGAAATCTTATGTACTACACAAGACACAATTAAAGCTGATTCACTTGAATCGGTTCATGAACTTTATAGCCACGGTTTGCAAATTGCATTCCTTAGTCTTTATAAGTTTAAGTTCAGAAATCATATAAAAATATATAAACTTCTTAAGTTCGCACACTAGGTTCGAGGACTTAAGCAACCGGGAAGAGTTTACAAACTCCAGCAGAAAATCTCGGCAAAGACTTTCCGCCGGTTTGCGGAATGGGTTCGCGGACTTGGCAACAAGCCATTCTTCCGGTTTCTCTTGATCAACAAAGTTCGCAAACTTTGGTTCAAAGGATAGGACTTATGCACATATGTGTTTCCACAACAATACTTATGTCCATCATTGGTTATATAATCTAAACTCTCATTAAAATCATTGTAACATTCTTAGAGGACGCTATATAGTTGTTACACCATTTCTCGTCAAAGCAATTTTCAAAGTGATTGAAACATGTCATGACTTTCATCACTAGGTAAAGATAAACATGATCGAAGTGAAACGCTTACCAACACATATTTCGAGATATAGATAGGCGAGGTATAATCGGCTCGAAATACCAAATATGTATAATCTAAGTCTATATATAGCATACGAATTTTTGTCTCAAGAAGTAGGAGATAGAGTAGATAGACTTTTGAGTGACAGATAAGTTCAAGTCTTCACATACCTTTTTGTCGAGAAGTTCCACCGGTTCCTTGAGTAGTTCTTCTTCTTGTATGATGAATCGCCATGAAGTCCTTGAGGTCAACTACACTTTCTATCCTAGTCCGAGACTTAACTATAGTAGACTAGAAATCAAGACTTATAGTTTTGATCACTAACATTGACAAACATGCTTTAGATAGCAACGCATGCGAGTTTGACCGAGCAATGCTCTAACATCTACTACAACATACCAAAAGGGCGCATCAACCGGACATACGAGCTGAAAGATATGACCTCCACTCTCAGGTTCATAGAATCTGAAAACTTGCATGGGATTACAAGTTACGAATGTGCACGTGTCATTGAATTCCCTAAGACATCTCCAAATTTAAGGATTCTTTTTGCGTATGATTCCTGAGTCTCTTGGCTCCTAAAGTTGGGGTCAAACATCGAATTCCGACATCGTATGAAGTCTCATAGCTTCCAGATTGGACGACGTGCAAGAAGAAATTTCTAGACGGGATTCATGACACTCATAGTCGATCGACGTCCACCTAGGTATTTTCAAAAAGTCCTTAAACCTCGGTATTTTCACCTTTCTATAAATAAGATAGAATAAATAAAAGGAACGAAGAGAAAAGCCCACCAATGTTGGGGATTGAAGACCATAACTGAATGTCTCTCCATAACGGATCCAGAAGTTTCGAAGATGACATTTCCATAGATAGTCAATTCACAAAAATGGACGCGATCATCTATCATAATTTTCAGAGCATGGATAGACTAACAACATCTGTTATGAAATGTTCCACACACAAGCAAATGGATGTTTATGCAGCAAGCCCGTCTGTCGAAATTTTACACTGTTTTGCACAAAGTAGAGAGCAATTTGTGAAGAATCTAAGGACATGTCATATATTGTTTTCTTTTGATGTTCGCTTCAACATACTCAATATTCACAGTAATCCGATAAACAAGTTAAAATTTTTCTGAAGAAGAATCGTACTTCTTCAGGCATATGAACGTTCATACATTTCAATTAATAAGTGACAAGCAAGGTTTCTAATACTCATGAAGAAGAAATGCTTGAACAATGTTAACTCGGGATTAAGTCACCTCAATGTATTCAAAAGAAATATCTTCATGAACCTGAGATGCAAAGACAGTTGTATCACCACTTTGGTTCACAAGATTTCTCAGGTCACCATTATCAGTTCCATCATCCTTTATTCCATCGTTTCACACATAATGTGACAATTACATGAATTAGAGTGCTTCAAATATAGAATTCAAGGGTCAATTAAAAAATTCATAATGTAAGTGATTAATATTATTATTAGAGCATTGCTCGGTCGAATTTGCATGCGTTGCTATCTCAAGCATGTTTGTCAATGTTAGTGACCAAAACTATAAGTCTTGATTTCTAGCCTATTTATAGATGTCTCGGACTAGGACATAGATTGTTTAGTTGAGCATTAGACTTCATGACGTTCATCATTTGAAGACGAAGAACTACTAAGGGGATCTTGTGGAACTTCATCAACAAAAGGTATGTGTAGACTAAAACTCATCTATCACTTGGAAAGTCTATTTCTACTCTATCTCCTATATTGAGACATAAGTCGTGTTACGATATAGTTTTCTATTATACACATTTGAGATTTCGAGCTGAGTTTAACTCACTTACATATTTCTCGAAATATGTGTTGGCGAGCTTTTGCTTCGACCAAGTTCATCTTATATTCTTGACGAAAGTCAAAAGATGATCATGTGACAATTTCTGAGTAACATCTTACATGGTTTGTGTGAAACAATCATTTGGTGTTGCCTTGGAATGTTTCGCTATGATTATTTCAATAACTTTAAAATTGCTTTGATGCTAATAGTGTGTGAAAACGGCTATTGTCATCCTCTAAGAAATTTTCAATGATTGAATAAGAGTTTAGAATACTTAAATATTATTGGATATGACATGTTGTGTACTCTTGCACATATGTAATCCATGTCCGAGAACTATATATGCGTACCCGTACACGTACCTGTTAGTTTGTAAATTCCGGGAACCTAAGTATGCGTACCCTTTCGCGTATTGGCGAGAGGTTCAGATCCGTGAATTTCTGCTGGGATTGGAAGCACGCGCACCCGTTTGCGTACTTCCGGAAACCAATCTTGGTCCGGGTATTTCAAGTATGCGTACCCGTTTGCATACTTGAAGGTTAAAGTTCTTAAATTGGTTGTGTACATGAACTTAAACATTTATATAATAAGGAATGCAATCTTTGCAAACCGTGGCTATAATGTTCATGAATTGATTCGAGTGAATCAAACCGATTTTTCTTCAATTGAGTTCTTGTATACTTCTATGAGAATATAGCAATTGAACGACTCTTTAACTTGTTTTATTTGAGTCATTTGAACTAGTTATGATTAAGATGAATAAGGTTGTTACGAGAGTAATCATATGGCTAAATTCGGTTAACTATTGTTGAGCCAACATGGTGACACGTTTGGGTACGGTTACATAAACCTAAATGAGGGTACATTTCATTTGTGTGTAACAAGCTAAGTTCGATCTAAGGGTTAAAAGATATTATCTTGGTTGAATCAGGTTTTTCATCTAACAATGAATATTGAATGGTTTGTTACCAAGGTAACTTAGATTGCAAACCATGATTTGAATACTATATAAAGGAGAACTCGAGCAACTGGGAAACCTAATCCCCACACCTCTTGTGTGTTACTAGTTTCATAAGATAGAGTCGATTCTCCTGTAACCTTAGGTTTCTATCGAGACCCTGTAGGTTAACGACTTTAAAGACTTTATTGGGATTGTGAAGTCAGACCCGACTATATTCTTTATAGTTCCGTGTTCTGATCTTGCTCGATTCTATCCTTTGAGTACAGTCTTCTCTAAGATTTGATAGAGATTTAATCTCCGATAGGCAAGATAAAAAGTAATCACAAACACCTTCGTCTCATCGCTTGTGATTCCACAATATCTAGTTTCACCATCATACTATTTAGATTATTGTGAGGTGATTGATAATACTAGGATGTTCTTCGGGAATATAAGTCTGGTTTATCAATTGGTTCCTATTCACCTTGATTTATCAAAAGATGGAAAAAAACTCATAGGTATTTCTGTGGGAGAAAGATTTATCTATTCCAATAGAATTTTCTGTGTGAGACAGATTTGTTTATCAAGTCTTTGACTCTGGGTCGTAGCAACTCTTAGTTGTGGGTGAGATCAACTAAGGGAATCAAGTGCGTAGTATCCTGTTGGGATCAGAGACGTAAGGATCTCAACTGTACTGAATCAGTGTAATATTGATTAGGTTTCAACTACAGTCCAGTCCGAAGTTCATTGGTAGTAGGCTAGTGTCTGTAGCGGCTTAATACAGTGTGGTGCTCAGACTGGACTAGGTCCCGGGGTTTTTCTGCATTTGCGGTTTTCCTCTTTAACAAAATTCTGGTGTCTGTGTTATTTATTTTCCGCATTACATTTTTTTATATAATTTAAATATCACAGGTTGTGCTTTGAATCGATCAATTGGGAAATCCAACCTTTGGTTGTTGATTGAAATTGATTGACCCTTGAATATTGGTCTTTGGTACCGTTCAAGTTACTTCTCTAAAATTCAACCGGGCTCGCAGATTTCTATTTGCTGATTGCATATTGAATAGAGAGATAGAGATATAAACTCTTGGATATACTTTTCTTATAGATTGAGTCTGACTGTCTAGTTGATTCTCTAGAAAGTATGTTGGAGTAAGTCCTTTCAGATTTCCAAACGAATTGTTGGGTGTGGTTGTTAGACCCACATATTTTTAATTATCAACATCCTTTATTAATCATTTTAGACACAAGCAAATGGTTTAAATACACAAAAGGGGTGTTTTGCAACAAGCTCGTCTGAGACGATTTTACACTGTCCTGCACAAAGAAGAGAGGTGGGAATAATTGGAGGATAATATATGGATTATGAATACGTAATTCTATTTGTATGTATGTCTTCTACAACATATCCAAAATTCACAGTAATTGGATGAATGAGCAAAAAGACGTGACCGAAACATCGAATTACATGACAGCTGAAAAGTTTCTGAAGACTTCCTGGAAGTTTACTGTTTCATTGATTTCGACCCTTAACCGGGCTGAAAGTTCAAAAAGCTTATGTGTTAAAGCTAGGAAATTTCCTGAGCATCAAAGAAGTTAGGTTAGATCATCAAAAATGGACATCGTATGAAGATTATACGGCATTTTCAACGAAGACCTAACTTCTAAGTTTTCTGATGAAGAATTCCTCATTCATCCACTCAACCATCAAGTGAAGATTTCATGTAGCTATCAAGATGATGCAATATGAAGACTTATTTGGATACTCCACAAGTTATTTGGGGATTTAGAACAGCAGCGAAAACAAGTCCATCGCAGTCGGTGATACATATTGGTGTTTCAAAGACCAACAACTCGGTGGAACGATGATTTCATCTTTCAAGCAAAGGATCACAAGTTCTAAACCCACCAAGTTGGTCATTTCATTACCCAAATCAGCGTTGCTTTATTAGTTCACTCGCTGGACGTTTCTCTATCATCTTACCAGGATTTGCATTCAAGGAATTACTCGTACATGACACCATTGGAGCAAATCGAGAATTCTGGTAACATCTCCTATGCGTAAGTTCAATTGCTTATTTCATTTACAATCAGAAAAATCACCATCCAATGCTTACTTTGGAACATGATTGGCCCCCACTATGCAAGGGACTTAATGTTGATGGGGGATTTTCGACAAAGGCTAAAATCATAAAATCGTGATCTTTCATATTTCTGACACGGCTTCGGACATGTATGTGAAACTCATAATTTAGGATTCGTGAAAGCTCGTTTCACAATCTCTGACTGAGCGTACACCCTCCTAGATCCCTGCATGAATATGTGATTCGTAAAGCCTCTCAACCAAGCCTTTCGACACTTCGCATATTGCATCAACACTTTTGTATAGGAATTGATAGTGATTGGACGGATCCTAGATATATTGCATGCTAGTATAGAGCGTTAACGTCTTCAGGATGTCTCAATGTTCCCTGACTATACAGAATTCATATTCAGAACGAGTATGATGTCTTTACCATATCATACCTCGATTCTCGAATAAACGCTCCTAGACATATTACATGCTAGTATATAGCAATTCCCATATTACATTCATCAATTGAATTCCTACAAAATAATCTATTTTATCCCATTACTCCGTTTCATGGCTCATTCTCAGCTGGATTCCATGGATTAGTAATAGATATTCAATCTATCTCATTACTCCGTTTAGTGGCTTATTCTCAGCTGGATTCCATGAATTAATAATGGATATCCAATCTATCTCATTACTCTGTTTCATGGCTTATTCTCAGCTGAATTCCATGGATAGTAATAGATATTTACTTTTCGGGCATTTGGGCCACCACCGAGTAAGCCCCGAGAAAATGGTGCGAGCGTACTTAACAATAATGCACAACCGAGCACCCAAATATGCATAAGTGAGCACCCAAATGCATAAACGAGCATTCAAAAATATGGACGAACGAGGAAACCTATGCAAAATATGGAAACAAAATAATATAAAATAAAATAAATAAGAGGCGCAGGGACCGGGCCCACTGGCCGCTCCCGCCTCTCCCTTTATTTTATTATTTTCCTTGTCTCATGAAAACTCCTTTGTTTGAGCAAACTTCCTCGTTTGAGCAAACCTCCTAATTTCTCCATATTTCCTCACATGATGAAAAATAATAATAAAAAATAAGAAAGAGTACGTGACTGGGCGCACTGGCCGTCCGGCCATGCCTTGGTTGTGGCCGGTCTCACCCCTCTCTGATTCCTTATGTTATTATTATTATTTCTTCTCTCATCTCATGAAACTCCCTCAAAAAACCTAATTTTTCCATATTTATCAAGTATTGTTCAAACTACCAAAAAGCCAAAAAGTCAAATGGTTACACGACCATCCAGGCTTCTCACAGTAAATATTAAATTATTATTATTTTAATATTATCAAAATATTGCTCGCATGATCAAGTGTTTAATATATTGCTCGCATTATTTTAATATTCTCAAAATATTCTCAAAATCGAGTGTTTCAGTCAAGATCAAACTCTTCTGAAAATCCAAAATATTGCTCGACACGTACCAGAAAATATCAAAATTCTCAGAATTGAGTCACGGGTAACATGGTGACACGATCATGCTACCTTGACCGACCAAGGTCGGCCCTTTGGCTTGCAAAAGCCGGTCCCACACCCTTTTATGATTTTGACCTAATTAATCTTCTATAATTCATATTGGGTTTAAACTCTTTCCAAACAAGTTGGAATTTGATCAATCGACCATCAGTTGGTCCCACGACCACCAAGGTCCGGTTTCATACCCCTTGGTCGGTCCTCTCTTCATAATCAGGTTTTACCACCTAATGCTCAGCGAGCACTATTTTAATAATGATTAAACGAGCTTTTAATCATGTTTTTCCCAACTAGTCTACAAAGGACTCTGGTACATGGTCTGGCCATCATCCCATTTAGCCGGTCCCTCTCTCACTCATTGGTTGATTTTCAGTAAATCATTAATTAATCAACAATCGATCTAAATTAGGGTTTCAAACCAAATGCTCTCAAATCATAATTCTGAGCAAGTTCAAACTCTAATAATTTTATGTTGATCCAGCAGTCAACATCCTAATTAATTATACAATATTCGGCCCAGCTACTAGTATTATAATTAATATTTTATTTGGTCCCTCTACCAATAATTCATTAATCGAGCAATATTTATTTTGGCTGCATTAAATTGCTTAAGTTAGCAAAATACACGATCAACTGGGTTCAAAACTCATTGATTCAACTATTAGTTTCTCGACCGAGCAATATTCCTCGTGCTGATTCAACTATCAACATTCGAGAATTTTATTGATCCAACAGTCAATATTCTAATTTGATATTTGGTCCTTCTACCAACATTTTTTCTCGACTGAGCAACATGGTTCGAATGGATGACCATCCAATATTTGTGATTCCTACTTTGTCATTTACTCATTCATGATATATTAAATCAGAAATGAGCATTCTGCATAATTCAACAATATTTTTGGTTTCCTGTCGAATACTCGACATATCAAAGTAAATCATTGATCGAGCAATCTCATCAGACGCTTGATCCAAACTATCAAAATATCATTCTTACCTCGACTGGTAAAATGATATATCACAATTCATCAAGACTCAACGTTTTTCGATTATTCTGTCTCAGCGGACACCTTATGCTCAATCCATGAGTCTCAGAGTATACCACATCCATTCATTATGCTCGAACCATCAAGGCTAAAACTCATCGTCTAGTCAAGTCAACAACTGACTAATTAAATACACGCCTGCCTTGCAGACTCCACATTCATGAGACATCAATCACATCACATGGGGGGATATTCACTAGGGTTTTGGTCTGGCATCCTACGACACGTGTGTACACCCACGATGATAAATGTGAGTAAGTCGTGTAAGCAGTTGAGGGAGTTAGAAAAAGAGTGGATGGATAATCAACCAAGTCTCCGCACAATATGAAACTTGTTTAACCATGTTTCCCATTTTCCAACTCTTTCGCTCCAGTAATTGTCACGCTTACTGGGATCAATGTGTCTATTGTTCTTGCAATATAAATAAGTTCCTGAATATACGATTGAACAACAACAATTTTGATCCACAAGATATTATCACTCAATCGATCGGTTTTATCTCATCCGAACTCAATAGTTCACAAACTTGCAGAAACCTTCAACACATACACAATCCTCGATCATCATTGATCTCACACACACTTCTCATGAAAAGACGAGGGTACCCAAATACACCATAATCTTTAAATTATCCACCTATAAGTCCTCTTACCAAAAGTGATTGTCTATGGACAAAGTCGAGACAATACGACAAATCGGTATTCACACTTTGTGTGATCGTCTATGGATACGAGATCGAGACAATACAACAATCAAAGTGTGATTACTTAATAATAGGTTCGGACTTAACCAAACTCTATAGGATCACTATCAAATAATACGAATTTAACGTTTGTGTATTTTACTTTTAATTATAATAAACAATTATAATTGGGGAAATAGAAAAGTAAAAGACACAACAAGATTTTGTTAACGAGGAAACCGCAAATGCAGAAAAACCCCGGGACCAAGTCCAGAATTGAATACTCTCAGAATTAAGACGTTATACAAAATCTAAACCAAACTTCGTATAGTTGAGACCAAGCAACTAAACCTAGTTCACTTAGTTTCTTCAGTATCCCTGCGCTTCCGACATCCAATAAGTGCAAGCACTGGAATAATTCCTTTGGATCGTATTCCAAACAATAAAGGAACAACAAATATGTTTGGTAACAACTCTATTGATTCTTTCCAGTAAAGATATCTCAAGTCATATGCAAAGGCTTTTCCGTTTAAACTAATAAACTCATTTACCTGGTTAGATCAATCTATCCAACAACTACCGAAGTAGCAGATTTTACATTTGTAATCCATCAATGTAGAATCTAACAAGAGAATATAAAGTGATGCCGATCTCACGCAACTGATCAATCGAATAAATCTGATTCTAGTTGGATCCCAACCCATCAAGGTTTGTGCTACACAAAGATATGAGAAACCAATCAGAAATCTTCTTCATCTTCAAATTTTCTTTAATCTTTAATTAAACCTGCACAACACCACTTGAATCTCTTGTGATCAATCATGCATAGAACGGAGTCTGTTAACAATGGATTATCACAAGATGTCTTTGGATCTACAAACAGTTCTAAAGATCCCGTCGACACGTCGATATAGTTTGAATGAATCTTATATCAGAAGAGAAGATTCTCAAGAATAATTAAACTAGGTGCAATCAAAGTTCAACAACCGTTAGTCAATCAAATCAATTGAAAACTAATAAACTGCAATTATCTAGTTTCCCGCCAATGGTACTCGTAGAGCTTCTTGATCCCACAAAAGTCTTTAAATGAGCGGTCGTAAGAGATTTCGCCTAATTGGGGTACTTTCCTCTCCGGATAGACGGCTCCACCAGAAACAACAAAAAGACGAAGTTTTCCTGGCTCTTAGGATAGTTTTCTACAAATGCAAACTTAGGTATTTATAGACCAAGAATGTTTGGACACCAAGGAATTTCCAAAACCGAATATTCTCAAGATATGAAATAAATGCCCAAATCGGTTTTCATAATTCCTGGAAATGCTTTGTCCAATATTTTTCGAAATCTCTCAATTGAAAATCTTCAATCAGTAAATGCACATTACTAATTTTTATTTTTTAGAGATACGCATTTTATTGCTGGTAATTAAAGCATATAAAACTAACAACCTTAGTTAAAAGATTCTTAAATTATTTCAGACCGGGATCTCCTTGAGTAATTAAGGAATAACTTTGAACAATAAAAGATAAGAGTTATTGTTAGTGTTCAAAGTATGTTGACATCTTTTTTTTTGTAAATCCTCTTTCATATTTACAATCTTGGAATCGATTATACCACACTTCCAAACAAGTTTAGAATTGGTTCATCTATATTCCAAGACAACTATGTGATTGATAAAATATCAAAACACAATCATGGGTTCAATCGGTTCTACTAATCACAAGGATCAGTTCTATCTTAATATGGATTACTTGTGATCGAACACACAAGTTACCAGGACCGATTATGTCAGTTACCAGGAATTGTTACGTCAATTACCAGGACCGGTTACCATATACTCATGGTATTGCTTGTGATCGGTTACACAAGTTACTAGGATCGATTACACCAATTACTAGGATCGGTTACACCAATTACTAGGACCTGTTACACCAACTACAAGGATCAATTACACAATTCTTTTGTGATCGGTCACACCAATTAGTAGGATCGGTCACACCAATTACAAATATCGATCATACCATCTCAGGTGATTAATTAGGATCAGTTACACTAATTAATAAAAACCAGTCATACCAAATCATAAATCAGGCATTGTGATTAGTTATACCAAGATACATAACAAGTTATGATCGGTTCTACTAACTCACACATATTGGTAATCCAAAGATATGCAATGAATGACAATACCAATAAGCCTAACAATTTCCCTTTCGATTCATAAAAAAAGTTCATGAATGTACTTCCTTTAAACAAATGTAAACATTGTTTCCTAGGATGAAATCTTCATCTTTACCCACACACATAATAACAATAGCATTCATACGATTATGCCAATGTCATATATACGAAGTTCAAAAGATAAGAATTATACTTTATATTCTAATTCCTTAACAATATGATCATGACTCACTACTAGAGTATAATCATTCACAGCTTCGCAGTTATGTTTTCAATATAGCACGACTTGAAAGATACGTTAGGAATGAAACAGTTCAAGTAAATATTACTAACGTCAACATGAAGGATGATGTCGTCGTCGTAGCTCGTTACTTCTTCACATTCTTCAGGTCTTTGAGTAATACTTGTATGTCTCATAATCCTAGACTTTTTAGTCTAACCTATACGAAGTTGTCTCTAGTACATAATCAAGCTACTCTTAGATAAGTTTTGATTCAATAAAATATGACAACCAAACTTGACATACCAATGCTTGGTGGGTTCAACCGAAATATGCTCTAACATCTCAGCTTCCCTCCTACAGATCGACCTCATCCCTCTTTGTGACTGAATTGACTTTAGAACCACCATTATCTTGGTTTAGGCCAGAGTCCTACAGATTGATCCCTCGAACTCAAAGCACTCCCGTGCAATGTATCTGTTTGAAAAAGGTTTAAGAAATTTGCTTAGTCGAGGAGTCTCCGCCCGCACGCTTGTCTCTTCACTTTCCTAAAAAACCAGCAAATCGTTTTTACCCATCAACTAGAACATCGACTTTCACACCATTATTAATATAATTTATTATAATATTTGAAGGATTCAGCATCCTCCGCTCATTGCATATGCAAAACTTAAAATCATCAATAGTAGATGCGAATGTAACAAGACGAGGAATGTGATGGTGCTTGTAGTAAACATATGCATAGCACATAATGTTTGGAATATCACCAGAAGTAGAAATTTTAAACCTGTGAAAATATATAACCCCCATAAATACACAAAATAGTTAAGGCATAAACTTAGTCGGAGTACTAAATAAAAGAGTACGTTGAACATACACTGTTGAGTCTACATGCATTGTGCAGTGTAGTATCGTGTATATTCGTTGTACCATCATTGGAATCATTTTATATTCAAGATTATAATGTACATACTATTCAATACTATAGCCTACATGCATTATAACATTATAGAAAAAAAAGACAACATAAATAAAGAAAATATATTCACATAACTAAACTTTTATCAAAGAGTATATCTTATGCACCATCAAATCATAGAAAAAAAGGAACAAAACGAACAAATGAAAATATTAACATGCTAGAACCTCTATTGAACAAGAGTATAACTTATATGGACTGTTGGATTATATATGAAACTGAAAAATAAAAAAATAAAAAAAAATAAAAAACGCTACCGAACTTCAATTTCATAACCAAACAATGAAAACAAAACAAAAAACACACTAGTTAAAACTGATAGTGAACAGTATATGCTAGATGCACTATCAGATCATACGCAAAAATAAATGAAAAACAACAATAACGAACCTTGAAATACGATAATCTCTCTAAGTGAAATCAAAGAATAAAACCTGCAAACAAAACAAATATAATATGTTCATTGAATCATATTATATATGCAAAAACAAAAATCAAAAAACGAAAGTCAGATAAACAATAATTAGAAAATATGAATTTTAAAACCAAATCATCAACAAAATATAAAATCAGTAAAAACTCTTGAAAGATTAAGATGAATCAACTGATTAAACGATATCAAAATAGAAGAAAATCAAAACCTAAAATTTTCATCATAACACAAGATTATAGATTAATGAAAATCAACTAATAAGAGGAACAATATTGAAAATTAAACCTAAAATCATCATAATACATACGAGGAATCAGCTTATTAAAGAACGCGCGATTGGGGGATATAAAAACAATTGGGGGATATAGATTACTTTCCCCAACCAGTAGTGTCTGTTAAGGGGCAATTTTTGGGTATGAAAATACTAAAATATCCTTTGGTTAATCAAAACACATAATGAAAAGACCATAATACCCTTTCTACTAAAACTTAAAATCAAAAAACCAAATTCATATATCCCCCATTCTCAAATCAGTACCGACACTCTTTTAGGTTTAGGTTTTTGAATTTTTTTCTTCTTCCATCTTCTTCTTCATCCGTTCTTCATCGACGATTAATCGTCGATTCAAAAATTTCTTCGTCGATTAACCTACCCGAATCATAACAATGCCTCCACGAAAGAAACCAAATGCCCAATCGAAATCAAACTCGATTGCTCAACAAAAATTACAGGAAAGGCTTACTTTGATTGCTCAAGAGCAAGAACAAGAATAAGCAGCCAACTCGGACAATCAACCTCTCGTAAACATGGCTTCTGTGAGAAGGTAAGAGATTTTGAACTACTTTATGAGTGTTTAAATCGATTTATAGCAATGGGTTTAGGTTAGAATAGCAAACCCTAACTCAAACAATTGAGTTTCAGTGAGTACCGGCATTGAAATTTGTATGAATACCACGCGGTACTCAATTACGGCATTCAATCTAGAATGAAGGCAGTGCCGATATTAGGTTACGGCATTGATTTTAGTATGAATACAATGTCGTTTTCAAACTCAGAGTCTCCTGAATCTGAATGTTCTATACCGACATTCAAATTAAGTTGAATACTATGTCGGTATTGGGTTACGGCATTACTTTAAAATTGTTCGATGTAGATGGTGGATTTTCGACAAAGGCTAAAATCGTAAAACCATAATTGTACATACTCCTGATCCATCAATCAGATGAGTATTGAGCCTCGTGTCTCTCATCGAAGAATGAAAGTTCATGCCGCAAGAACCTCTGACTGAGAATACTGTCTCTCAGAGCATATGCAGATGTGGAGTCTCTCAACTGAGACAACGGCATATCTCATGAATACTGAGCAATTTCAGTAATCACTTTTATATAAAATCGAACGATTGGACGGATCCTAGATAGCTTGCCTTCTAGTATAGAGTGATAACGTCTTCAGGATGTAACAATTTTTTCCCTGACTATATAAAAGACATGTGTATAGAATCATTATGATTGGACGGCTCCTAGACAGCTTGTCTGCTAGTATAGAGCGATAACGTCTTCAGGATGCAACAACGTTTTCCCTGAATATACGTAATAAATATGACGCTTCAACAAGCTCATATTACTCAATTGTCAGATAATTAATGCTCCTAGACAGCATGCCTACTAGTATAGAGCCATATATTAAATATCTCTAATCCTTAAATTCATTAACTGAATATTCAGGAATATTCTACGTTCTTCATAATATTTCGTTACTTCAATTCGTGGTTCTTCCCAGCAGAATTCCATGGGTTAGTGATAAATATTCAACGTACGGGCATCTGAGCAGCTATCGAGTAAGCCCCGACTAAAATGGTGCAAGTGTGTTCAGAAATAATGCACAAACGAGCATTCCAAAACACGAAGGAACGATGAACCTATGCAAAATAGGATGAAAAATAATAATAAAAAAATATTGGCAAAGGCGCTGGGGGACTGGGCCCACCGACCGGCCGGTCACGTCGTGGCCAGTCCCACACCCAATTTATATTTTATCATGTTTTATTTTTTTCCCCTGATCTCATGAAAATCCCTTCATTTGAACAAATCTCCTTCGTCTCAAGGAAACTCCCTAATCTCATGGTGTTTCCTCGTATCAAAGAAATAATAAAAATTAGGAAAGGTGTCGTGGGACCGGGCCCACTATCTGTCCGGCCATGCCTTAGCCGTGGTCGGTCCCACACCTCATGGTTCCTTATTATTTTGTTATTTCTTCAACCCATGAAAACTCCCTAATTTCATGATATTTCCCCCAACTCATGAAAATTATGTAAAATTAGGAAAAAAACTCACGGGACCAGGTTCATTGGCCGGCCGGCCATACCCTAGCCATGGTCGGTCCCATACGCCCATGTCTTATTATTTTAATATTATTTTTTTCCCTCATCTCATGGAAACTTCTTCACTTCAAGGAAACTCCCTAGTTTCAGCAAACTCCTTGATTTTATGATATTTCTTTAAAATCATAAAAATAATATAAAATTAGGGAAAATGTCGTGGGACCGTGCTCATTGGCCGGCCGGCTATGCCTTGGTCATAGCCGGTCCCACACTTCATGACTCCCTATTTTATTATTATTATTTCCATAATCTCATGGAAATTCCCTAACATCATGAAATTTATCAGTTTCATGGTATTTCCTTCACATCAGGGAAAATACTTAAAATTACATAAAATTGGGAAAGGTGTTGTGGGACCGAGATTGCTAGCCGGCCGGTCATTCCCTAGCCATAGTCGGTCCCACACCTTACAATCTCCTATTTTATTAATTATTTTTCATCATCTCATGAAGATTCCCCAGTTTCATCGAAACCCTGAATCCTTCATATTTTCTCAAAATGTTGCTCAAACGCGCATCAGAAAATATCAAGCTCTCAGGACTGAGACACAGACATTATGGTGGCATGGGCATGACTCCTTGACCAACCAAGGCCGGCCCTAGGGCTTGCAAATAGCCGGTCCCGCATGTTTTAATAATTTTGACCTAATTTGCTCAATTGCTCATATTGGGTCCAAACACTTCTCAAACAACTTGGAGTTTGCTCAAACGACCATCAACTGGTCCCACGATCACCAAGAGCCGGTCCCATGACCCTTGGTCGGTCCCTCATCTCTCCATAATCAGGTTTTACCACCTAACGCTCACACGAGCATTATTTTAATAAGTGATTAAACCAGCATTTAATCATTCTTTCACCAACTGGTCTTCAGGAGACTTTGGTATTTTGCTCATTTGAGCATCCGGGCCTTACCTGGTCGACTTGTCATCCCATGTAGTTGGTCCCTCCTTCACTCTGTGGTTGATTTTCAATAAATCATCAATTGATCAAAATTAGGGTTTCGAGAGCTCTGCAAAAACATAATTCTGAGCAGATTCAAACACCAACAATTTTACGTCGATCTCGTGATCGACACTTTTATTATTATGCTCGGCCTAGCTGTCAGTATCTTAAATTAATACTTTATTTGGTCCTGCCACCAACAATTCATCAAATGAGCAACATTTCCTCAGACGAGCAATATTTGCTCAGACTAAGGATAATTGGTTCAACTATCAATATTCAACAGTTCAGCAATATTTACTCACCTTAAGTCATCAACATTTATTCGAAAATATACCTTTGTATCAGCAGACATGTTCAATTCATGAGTCTCAGAACATTTGCAAATCACGTTCGACTCAACAATACGAGAACTCATCGTCCCATAAAGTCAGCAACTGACTCCATAATTATGAGATGTCAATCGTGTCACATGGGGGGATATTAACTAGGGTTTTGGTCTGGCGGTCTATGACACATGTGTTCATACACTCGATGAAAATGTGAGAAAGTCGTGCAATCAGTTGGAGGAGTTAGCAAAGTAGTGGGTGGAAAATTAACCAAGTCTCCGCACGATAAGCAACTGGTTTTGACACGATTTACCACTTCCCCACTCTTGACTTCAGCAACTGTCACACTTCATGGGATCAAGGTGTTTACAATTCTGGCAATAGAAATAAGTCTCTGAATCATTATTGAGAAAGAGGACAATCTTTCATCAAACAGACAACACGAGATTAACAACTCAACGTCTGAGCAATTACTCTTAACAGAGCAAATTCAATCAATTAGAGCTTATCTTATTTCTTCACGCATAACCATTGATCTCACACGTTTCTCAGCTTGTCTCATACAGATCGACCCATCCTCTCTTGTGACCGAATTGACTCTGGAACGGCCATTGTCTTGGTTTAGGACGGAGTCCTACAGATTGATCTCTCGAATTCAAAGCACTCCCTTTTTCAGTGCATCTGTGTGAGGTTCAACAGTTCGCTCGGTTCAAGGAATTTCCTCCGCACGGTCGTCTCCACAATTCCTTAAAAACCAGCAACTCGTTTTTCCCCATCTACATTCGTGTATGCCGATAGTGAAGTTTTGGTATCCAGGAACATTATAGGAATTACCGACATTGGTTTGAGTTAGCATTCTGTAACGGTACATGGCTACGACATGGAGTGAACTATTAATTGTGTGCCGGTAGTGTTCATTTTATATCCAGGAACAATCTAAAATACTACCGACATTGTCGATATTTATTGTACATTGCCGGAAATGTGTTCCGGTATACTATATTTGCTTGATGACCATGCCGTTTCTGGTCCCGGCACTGTTTTGTTTTAGTGATTTTATGCCGGTATTAATAATGAAATTATGTTGTATTGTATTCATTTCGTGTGTCTTTTGATATAGGAAAAAATCCAAGGAAGCTAACAAAGGAAAAACTAAAGATGTTGTCATTAAGAATAGAAGGAAGGACGGTCTTGATACTCCTCAGTCTCTGCCTCCTCGAGGGAAAGACAAAGGTCGCAAAAAGCGTTTGGGGGCTGATATAAGAGGGATAATTTGGGAGAATGGTGGTGACCGTAGTTGACTTGTAATCCGTGAACCTACTGGAACAGTTGAGGACGATGAACATGATGAAGAGGAAAGTGAGGAGGAAGATGATGAGGTTCATCCAAGTCAATTAGCAAGCCAAAGAGAAGTTTTTGGGCCAAGTCAACAACCGACGCAAGGCAAGGCCAAAGGCATAGTCAAAGTAAAAGTTAAAGGTTCGCATCTTCCTCATAAGGATGACATGATACTTGACCTTGCTCGTGGTAGAATTTGGGGTGAAGCCCCGGAACCGAAAATTCTATTTGGATACAAGGACTCGTGGGCTCGTACTATCTATCAAACCTATGTAAGCATTTTTTATCTTGTGCATATGTATTGTTGTGTATTTATGTAAAATCTCTTAATTGTATTGTCCACCTAATTGTAGGATCATAAGAAGGCTGTGCATGTTTACCGAAACCAAGTCGTGGATGGTTGGAATTTGTCTGAGGAATGTGAAGAGGTCCAAACAATAGTAAGGGATTCTGGTCTAAATGATTTGGTTGTAAATTATGTGAAGCCTGATTATGTGACTGTCAATTGCTTCGTCGAAAGATATCATGGTGAAACTGATACCATGCACTTCCCTTTTGCGGAGATGACCTTCATCCCTGAAGATGCTCAGAACATTCTAGGCTTGAATGTTATCGGCAAATCAATTGCAGAAGAAGATAAGTCTCCGGACTTAGAATGGTCGAAGTTGCACGCCTGACTAACAATCTGTTTGGATGGGACTACAAAACTTCTGTGGAGAGATTCTATGTATCTAAGGCTAGTAGGACAAAAATATCCAAGCTGACGCTGCTTAAGAAGAAGTTTGAAAAAACAAAGGAAAGAAGTTTGGAGGATGGATGGGACCCTGCGCAAATTCGTTATACAGCCGCTTCGTACCTGTTATACATCTTGGGAAGTAAGGTATCGCTGACACAAGTGGCAACAGGGTTAGTGCAAACTATCTTCAGTACTTAGATCCGTTGGAAGATGTCTATAACTATTCTTGGGGCACCGTGGTAATGGCACATTTGATGACGGAGATGAGAAGGGCCTCTAAGAATAAAACAAACCAATTTGTCCATAATTTCACTCTAGTGCAGGTAATTTTGTTTTTAAACTTATATTCTTATGTATATTGTTCACATATACCCTTATTATGAACTTAGAAACAAAATTTACTGGTTCTTTTATGTATCATTCCACATTGGTATAGGTGTGGGTTTATGAACACTTCCCAACATTGTTCAAGGACTACCCCTTCTTGAAGATCACACACATTGATGATCCCGAGGAGCCTAGAGCCAAGAGATACGAGTTCAACAATATTCTGAAGCCCGGTAACAATCGTCGACTGATCGATATGAGATTGGCTCTGGACGCGATGAGTACCAAAGATGTTGTGTTCGACCCTTACAGGGAGGCTAGAGGAAACCACCAACTTTTGAGGTTTAGTAACGTTGCATTTTACCATGGGACGTTGTTCCACCCAAAGGGATACATTATGGCTGATCCTCGACGTGTGATGCGGCAACTTGAATATAAGCAATTACCACCTTTGAGATGACCTATCCTCAAGGTTATGTTCTTGACCTTTCTCGGTTCTTTTCAACTCCCAATAGGTTACAGGTGGAGTATGATCCAAATTCTAAACTAACACATTGGACGGAAAGGGAACCACGTCGTTTGGTAGATATTAGTAAGTGGGAGATTTCATAAAACGGTGATGAAGTTGATGCAGACTACATGTATGATTACCTGGAACGGTCACATCCTTATGTCGTGTGCCCGGATGAAGTCCAAGTTCCACCCCAGGAAAACCCTCCCGTTCCAACTCCTGTAGAGGCACCACCTGCGATGGCCCAACTTAATATGACCGCTGGATTGCTAGTAAGTATTGTTAATTGCTTAGTCGTTTAATGTACACATAATATTATATTAGAATATATATATATACTAATTATGTGTTTGATGTATGAAACTAGCGGTGTCGGCTTGGCAAGTTGAAGAAGATGTTAGGTTACAAGTACCAGGAAGGAGAGGTGCTATCCCTTGAAGAAATGAAGGAAGTCGAGGAAAAGCTTGATAGAATTGAAGAAAACGACTCTAGTGCAAAGGATTTGTTCAGGGAAACGAGGTTGAAACCGGCCCAAAAGAAGCAAAAGACCAAGCGATTAACTCTTTAGTTGTGTTTATTTATTTGGATGGTGGTTGTTACGTCTTGATCAATTCCGAACTTGTTTTTGTTTGTACCTCATGGTTAACTCTTTAGTTGTTTGATTTGCTTTTGGTTTATGATACCTGGATTAAGAACATTTAAGCACAATCCAGCTGTTTGGTTTATGTTGAACATGTTTAGATTTCTAGTGAAATGTTTTCTTTGCAAGTTTTCGTTACAACAGGTGCCGGCATTGAAATATTTAGGTTATACATCGCCGGTACAGATTCCGGCATGAAGGAGTAATTATGATCCATGACGGTTTCCTGTACCGGCATTGGAATTGTTTTATAAAAGAATACCGGAATAATAAGTTGAAAGGGTACAATTTCCTGTATATATATTGGAAGGTACCAGCACTGTAGTATTTTATAAAATCTATGCCGAAATTATGTTTTTCTTAAACTTTCATAGTTTTTCAGAAAACTAGCACTGTAATATTGATTGACTCTATGCCGGAATTCTGATTTTTCTAATACGCTGATAGTTTTTCTAGAAACCGGTATTGATTATAAATCCGTTCTGAATGCTCTTTTATTTCATTCCTAAGTAATCTTCTATTACATTGGATTTGAAGTTTTAAACTAAAACATACTAAAAAACATGGAATGGAGTAACTTTGGTTAGAGATGATCTCATAATCTATTTCCATACCTTTTCAACAATTTCGAAACCTTTGAGCCTTTCGCGAATTTCTTCGAATACATCGTCCGGAATGGGGGTGTCAAGGACCATCTTCATTGGTTCTTCTTCTCTTTCAACATATTCCTTTCCCTTCATATAACACCCATCATACCCATCGATAGGCTTGCATTGGCCCTTGTGGTTTTCTCTTAATTCTGCTAGTTCAACAGCTTTCTCAAACCATTGAAACTCATCGCACTTTGGGTTATTCAAACACCTTAGAAACATTCTTCCATTTTCAGCATCATCAGTTTTTGCAATCCAAAACCGGCGTGTCCCATCACAGCTTCTACACTTTGAATAAATAAAAGGACGGTCCATGGCTAGATGAGAAGGTGACTTGCAAATTTGACAGCTGCAATGATGACTCTATAAGAGAAGATTATATTAGTGATACGTCATAGTAGAGCAGATTTTAACTATCCATATATTGTTAGTAATGTTGAATCTACTTACTTTGCAGGTAGAGTTTTATGGTGGTTTGTATATAGAGTTTGATGATGAATCTCCCAATGCTTGTGAATCTTGAACCGTGCTTGATTGATCTATTTTTTTAGGCTTGCTTTCTTGAGAGAAGAATTTTTGTTATTTGGTGGGTGCTTTGTGTAGATTTCTCCAAAGGAATGGGGGAGTATTATATAGAAATGAAGCTCCAACAGTCATATTTTTCAAAAAACTGTCCGTTTTTTTTTTTTGAAATTCACCAATATCGGCATGGTCGCAATTATACAATCAACTCTGGTAGTCTGTATCGGCGTTGAACCATGTTATTCAACCATGCCGGTAATGATTAAATATTTGTCCCAATCTCTGTGAAAAATTTCACTTGTACCGGCATGCACATCTAATGGTAGACCATACCGGAACCAAGTGTCAGCGTCCTATGTCACATTAACTTCAATGCCGGAAGTTTAGGTGATTTCAAAAAGGCCGTTGAGGTTTTTCTCTATAAAGAGAGCTAATACTTGGACCCAAAAGCCCAAAAATCGTGTGTTATTATATATATCCTTGAGACTCTTAACTTAGGAAATCCTAAACCCTAGAATAGTCATCTATAAATAGCTTAGTATAGTACCTAATCTCACATACAACAAATGGCATTGTTTGACTCCGAGGAAAATTTAGCAATCACTCAAGCATGGTACACCGAAACTCGTCCTTCAACTATAGATAACAGTATGGGGGATTCCATGTGGTTGAAGATTTTTAAAAAATTTACTCACGATTACGGTAACCCGAAAGGAAGAACTGTTAAATAAATCGAGGAACGACACGACATCATCCTGAATGCGGTGGTTGAGTATTTAAAAATGAAACACCGGATCGAGCACGCTACACCCAATAGATTGTCCCCTCCACAACTCGTAAGAATCTTCATGATTAATTCAACACAATCCACTCTTTTCAATTTTAATGTAACAAACTAAGTTTGTGTGTTGTTTTTGTAGCATGAAGCCGTGAAAGCGCGTTACTTACAGGAAGAGGGGGAAGCATTCATGTTTGATGAAAGCGTGAACCACATGGTAACCAAAGTCACGGAGTACCATCAGTTGAGTGAATCGGAGACGGATTCTTCTTAAGAAGACTGATAGGTTTAGTGGTTTTTGGTTAGGTTTTTAGTGGTTTTTGTTTAGGTTTTTAGCGTAGTTTTTGCTAAGGTTTTGAGGGTAGATCTCTATGTAAACCCTCACGAGACTATAACTCGTCCACTTGGGTCACCAAGTGGTTTAAAGTCTTTATGAACGTGCTAAGTAGATTCGTGATTCCTGCGACAAGGATTACATTTGAAATAAATTATAGTTCCGGCTTACTTATGTTAACATAATTCAATACCGTCAAGATTCCGGCATATGTATTGAAAAAGCGGGGGTACAAAAACCACACCCAATATTCCGATTAGCAATCTGTATGGACTAACTCTAATATACTTTCAAGAGAATCAACCAAACTCAATCTTAATAAAGTATATCAAAGAGTTATATCTCTCTTTCTCGATTAAATTCTTACTCAAGCAAATAGTAATCTACGAGTCTAATTGAATACAAGAGAAATCACTTGAACGGTACCAAAGACCAATGTTCAAGTATCAATCAACAACCAAAGGTCGGATTTCCAATTGATTGATTCTAACGCACAACCTGTGATATTTCAATTATATAACAAAATATAATACGGAAAGAAATAACACAGACACCAGAATTTTGTTAACGAGAAAACCGCAGATGCAAAAAAACTCCGGGACCTAGTCCAGATTGAAAACACATATTATTAAGCCGCTACAGACACTAGCCTACTACAAACTAATTCCGGTCTGGATTGTAGTTGAACCCCAATTAATCTCACACTGATCCAAGGTACAGTTGCGCTCCTTACGTCTCTGATCCCAGCAGGATACTACGCACTTGATTCCCTTAGCAGATCTCACCCACAACTAAGAGTTGCTACGACCCAAAGTCGAAGACTTTAATAAACAAATATGTATCACACAGAAAAGTCCACAGTAATAGATAAATCTGTCTCCCACAGAAATAGCTACAAGTTTTTGTTCCGTCTTTTGATAAATCAAGGTGAACAGGAACCAATTGATAACCCAGACTTATATTCGCGAAGAACAACCCAGTATTATCAATCACCTCACAATAATCTTAATCGACGCGGTGAAAGAAGATATTGTGGAATCACAAACGATGAGACGAAGACGTTTGTGACTACTTTTATATCTTGCCTATCGGAGATATTAATCTCAATCCAATCATTATGATTGTACTCAACACGATATAATATGCAATATCAGATCACACAACTACGAGAAAGTAGTATCGGTCTGGCTTCACAATCCCAATGCAGTCTTTAAGTCGTTAACCTGGTTTACAAGAAGAAACCTAAGGTTAAAGGAGAATCGACTCTATCTAATACAACTAGTATCACATAGGAGGTATGGGGATTAGGTTTCCTAGTTTCTAGAGTTCTCCCTTATATAGTCTTTCAAATCAGAGTTTGCAATCAATGTTAGCTTGGTAACAAAGCATTCAATATTCACCGTTAGATGAAAACCTAATTAGATTCAAGCTAATATCTTTCAACCGTTAGATCTAAAACTTAGCTTGTTACACACAAATGAAATGCACGATTTTAGGTTTGTGTAACCGTACCCAAACATGTACATTTGTTGGTTCAACAGTAGTTAACCAAATGGTTAGCCATATGGTCACTTTCATATCAACCATATTCTTCTTCACCGTAACTAGTTCAAATGATTCAAATGAACTAGTTAGAGAGTTGTTCAATTGTATAAATCTTATATAACTACACAAGACACAATTGAAGCAAAAATGATTTGATTCACTCGAATCGATTCATGAACTTTATAGCCACCGTTTGCAATTTGCATTCCTTAGTTTATATAAATATAAGTTCACACATAATCGTCTTTAGATATAACCAACTCAAGTTCGCGGATTTAATTTCCCGAAAGGAGTTCACAAACTCCAGCAGATATTCTCGGATGAAAACCTCCACCAGTTCGCGTACTGAGCTCACAGCTCTTGTTCCAGTTTTCCTGATCAACAAAGTACGCATAATTTGGTTCAAGGAATAAGGACTTATACATATTTGTGTTTCCACACAATGCTTATATCCAACATTGGTTATATAATCTAAACTCTCATTTCAATCATTGAAACATTCTTAGAGGACGTTATATAGTTGTTATTCACAAACCATTTTTCGTCAAAGCCATTTTCAAAGTGATTGAAACATAACATGACTTTCGTCACTAGGTAAGTATGAACTTGGCCAAAGAGAAAGCTTATCAACACATATTTCGAGAAATAGATAGGCGAGATAAACTCGGCTCGAAATAACAAATGTGTATAATCAAAGTCTATATAGCAAAACGACTTTTGTCTCAAGATAGGAGATAGAGTAGATAGACTTTTGAGTGATAGATAAGTTCAAGTCTCCACATACCTTTTAGTCGATGAAGTTCCACCAGTTCCCTGAATAGTTCTTCGTCTTATATGATGATCGCCATAGAGTTCTTGATCTCAACTACACTTTCTATCCTAGTCCGGTACTTAGCTATAGTAGACTAGAAATCAAGACTTACAGTTTTGATCACTAACATTGAAAAACATGCTTGAGATAGAAACGCATGCGAGTTCGACCGAGTAGTGCTCTAACAATCTCCCCCTTTGTCAATTTTAGTGACAAAACTATCAATACATATGTAATACAAAAATAATTAAATAAACTTTTGTAACTCCTATTCCACATGCCTAATCTTCAACATTACTCGAAATATTCGTCACTTACAAGTACTCCAATGATACCAAAGGTTGTAAGTTCAGCATCATCGTTGTTGAAAACTTGTAGCTATAATAATGATAAAACATAATTCTCAATCATTGTTATATATTGCCATAGTATCATTATGCAACATCAAAGTTCAATTGTATCACAACTTCGACAACAATACTATGGTGATATGTATCACTCCCCCTAGTCAATACTCTATCTCACATGGAAACCACTCCCCTTACATAATGATCCGATAACCATATGTATTTGTAGTGTGAACTACATATTAATTCTCCCCCTTTTTGTCAATAAAATTGGCAAAGGTACGAAAACGGGATCCTAATAAAATTTCCAAAAGAGACATTTCATGACCAAAAGAAAGCATATATCAACTTGTTTAGATGCAATCATAAAGCCGAAGCTAAATGCATTCATCAAGGAGTTTATAAAGATACAAGATAACCCATATAATATTCCACAGCCGCACTCCCCACAAAGATTTGGCAATTACGCACAAGTTCAATTAAGAACTCTTCCCCATAAAATGTCATTCCTGAAAGAACAACAAGAGCGACCTTATTTCAAAAGAAAAGAAGGATTTCTTTGGACACAACTAGACCTGGCAATTAGGATCAAAACCCGCGGGTTGGACCTAACCCGGATCGTGTAAACCCGAACCTAACCCTACTTGTTAGTTAATATGGCCGGGCTAGAGTTGAGGTTTCAGAACTCGTGGGTAAATAGGGTTGACCCGTATAACCCGCGGGTTAACCCCCCGACCCGTCTGATCTCCTTGATTTTTTCAGTTTCAGTGTTTCATAGTGAATTGAAAACTGGTTTTCCATATATCATGAAATTATCACCCGATTTATACTCAATAATACCCTAGCAACTTGTGAATTTATCTTCCAACTACCCAAATCTTCATAAATATTCCAAATGATCAAATGATTCAGATCTAAATAAAAATAAAAAACTAATCACAATAATTTGGTCATATAATCTTATATAAAAAAATAATCAAAAGATTAAATCCTTAGTATTAATCAATTTTGTTTGAAAATCATATGTATTATTCAAGAGATCCCCGAGAAAATCATCATCAACTAATTGAAATAACAGACTGCACAAAATATTCAAAATTTAGTCAAGGGAAAAGAAAAAATAAATATTGTTGATCTTCTCCCTGGTCATGATAATCATCTTCTTCATCCTTCAAAACAGTTTAATCAGTATTAGTTTTCTTCTCTTCTAAACGGGCAGCGAGGGATTCTCTTGCATCTGAGAGTCATGGAGTTTGTTAAAAATGAGAGATTACACAGAGATAAATATGATAAAGGAGAGATGCGGCGGTGGTATGTGTATAAGATCTACTTTTTGCTTTTGGCCTACTTTAAGGCCCACAAACAGAGTTAACTACCTGCAATAAGTAAGTTGTGCACGAACTCGCTACTTAGTGCAGTGGTTCGACTTTGTCTAAATAAGTTAGACGTCCGGTTTTCGAGCCAATCTTATTACACATAATTTTTTGTGATTTAAAAACGTGTAACTTCAACTATTATCACCCTTGCTACAAAATCACGGGTTAACCCACCAACCCGCCGACCTAACCCGTTTAGGGTTAGGGTTGACTACATAGAACCCGTAGAGGAAATGTTCCGGGTTAGGGTTGACTACTTCAAACCCGCAACCCGTCTAACTCGCCACGGGTTGACCCTAACCCGGCCCGTTGCCATCTCTAGACACAAAACACTAAAAAAAAAACGACAGAAAATCAACCTACAGAAACAAATGCAGAATTAAAGTAAACGCTTACTGGAGTTCCAAACTCAATTGCCCAAAAGATCGAGATAAGCAGAGGAGCAAGAGTCAGGGAAACAACTAATGAACCAAAGCAACACCAATAGATTGTCATAAGTGTTGAAATGTAGCAGCGTCTAAAGGTTTGGTGAGAATATCAGCCAACTGTTGTTCGGAAGGCACAAATTCCATATTTATGATACCATTTTCATATAGATCTCGAATAAAATGGCACCTTATAGCAATGTGCTTTGTTCTTGAGTGCTTGATAGGTGTCTAAAACACCTAATTTACTATGTAGTAGTTATTCTTTCTTTGCTATTTTTTTCTTGTGAATTTTGTATTTTACGTTTGTTTTTTATTTATTAGGTACTGTGGAAGTCATACAGAGAAAAAGAAGAAGAAATCATCCAAAGTTGAGCGAAGGGCGTAATTGTTATTTTATAGACGAGTGATATTTGGAGCCCAGATAAGGTTAAGGAGTAGCCAGTCTTTTGTTAGCAGGAAAGTGTTAAATACACCCAGGAGAATTTTGGGTTGACAACTTGAGTGACCCTTATATGAAACTATGGGTTGTCTTAATCCATCCTACATATGCCCTAAAATCGAGCGGCTCATTCATTCTCATTTCTATCAATCATTAGTTCACTCATTTCCCTAAACCTGAGAAAAGAAAGAGAAAGCAGCAGCGACTGCTATTGTTGCCGAGAGATCGATATGAAGGCATAGACAGGGAGACAAAGCTATTGGGAAATTGAAGTTAGAAACTGAAGCTGATATAAGCAGAGGTCTAGATTTAAATGAATTTCAGGAGCTAGGGTTTGAGAAATTGATGTTGCTGTTGATCTCAGAAATGGAAGTGTTGTTATGAATTGAACCTGGGAAGAAGAAGGAATGAAAGCAGATCGAGAGATTGATTAAGGGTTCGACTTTATGCAGCTGTTGGTGGTTTCCGCCATGAATGATTGAAGATGATGGTGGTTGTGCTAGAAGAAATTGGTTCCTATCTGAATCTGTTTTTGAGATCGATTAAATGGGTTCAGAAAATGATTAGGGTTCTGAATTAATGAAGAAGAACAACTAGTTGTTGCCATGGATTAGAAGGGTTTTTGGTTGAATCTGTGGTGGCCAAGACAACAAGAAATTGAAGGGGTTTCTGTGAATTTGTGAGATTGTGAAGCAGTTATGAAGAAATAAAGAAAATGGGATTTGGTGCAGAGACGAAGATGAATTGAGGTTAGGGTTTAGGAGATTAAACAAGGAAGATGGGTTCTGGTGGCTAATTGTTGTGAATTGAAGAGAGGGTTGTTTGAGAACAAGGATTGAAACACAGAGGGAAGAATTGATCTCATTCTTGAGTTGTTATGACATACAAGGAAAGAGGAGGACATGGTGGATGAGCGCAGGTGAATGATGGTGGTCTAAGGCTGCTGTAGATGAAAGTTGTTACTGCAAATGAAGTTACAATAGATGTATGCTAGGTTTCTTAACAAGAGAAGACCAAAAAATAGGCCTGAAATTGGCCTGGAAATACACCTGAAACAGAGGAAACTCTGTCGGATTTTCTACCCTGACGAGTCGACTCGGTGCCGGCGATGACCGTTCCAGACGAGTTCGATGACCGATCCATCCATGTGACTCAGTAATTCAGCCGACTAAGACCGAGTCAGAGCAGCTGATTAAGTAGCTAAATATCCTACCTTGACCCATATGACTAACGGGTTGACCTTCTTGGCCGTTTAGTTTAACAGAACGTCGACGACAACATAACTCAGGTGGCCGACGGCGACATTTCAGGCGGAATTCTGGTGATCCCGAGAAATTTTCAGGCGACCAAAAGTACAGAAATTTGTGAAGAATTCTCTAGACTCATGGGTTTGAGGAATTGGACTTGAATTTGGAAAGTGAAGATGGAAGGTTTGAGAAAGACAAAGACTTGGAAAGTGGAGCTATAAAGGGAAAGGGATTCTATTCCTAAGAGGATACAAGCAAAATTGAAGTTATAAATAGAGAAGTTCTCTACTATTCTACACACTTCTACATCTCTATACACACAACACTTGTGTTTTTGCTTGCTTTCAAAATTCTTATTTTAATTATTTGTGTGAACTTTAAAAATTCTCCCTTTAATTATTTGTGTGAATTTCAAAAACATGAGTAGATAATTTTCTTATTGATTGAGGATGAATTCCTAGTTCTTAACATGTTTTGAGTTTCGTTTTTAAATCTACTTTGAAGTTTTTCACATGATTATCGTTTGTTTTTACTAATAGGAATGTTTATACATTCATGGTTGATTGATAGATTGTTTAGGTGGCCAACTAAATTGATTTTTTAATTGATCTAAAGCTAGTGAAAGTTAGGGGATAAGTAATCGTTTTTTGACTCTTTACACAAGTAATAAAGACGAGACCTTGGCGAAGGGATTCCGTTGAGCAATTGTGTGTGGAAACAACGTTAGCAAGTAAACCTTGAGCTAAGAGTCTAACTACTAATATCAACCTAATAAATTCATAAATCTTAATGCATTTAACTAAATTACATCTTGAGTGAGCTACTACTAGGTGGTTTGGTGAATAGAATCCGGTAGTTGAGAACTTCCATATCCGGTGATACTAGGGATTTAGGGGTTTAGCACTGAGCTAGCTGCTTTACCTACGGTTGGTGATAATCTGTGACTAATAAAAAGTGGAAAAGAACATAACTTGATTTATTGTTTTGCAACGAAGAAGGATTCCTTGATCTAATCTCTCTTATTGATTTCAACTTAAACTTTTAATTGCGTTATTTACTTTCTTTTGTTTTTAAAATCTAAAACCAATCCCCCCCTTTTGTGACAACTTTACAACTAAAAATCTCTTGCTCCTCGTGGGAACGAACTTGACTACACTATATTACTTGATAATTAGGTGGAAAAGCATTATTTATTTGTTGTGGTTACGACACGCATCAAATTTTGGCGCCGCTGCCGGGGAGCAGCGGACGATTTTAGTTGTTTTATTTTTCTTTTTGCTTTATTCTTGCTTTGTTAGATTATATACCGTATCTAACTTAGTTTTCGAGAATCTAGTTTCAGATACTATATCTTTGGTGAATGCTTAAAGAGCGCAGACTGAGTCCAATTGGTATACGTCTTCGATCCGGCACTCAACTAAAGGACCTCTTTCGAGTGGTTAACACTCCACTTCCTCCTTCTTCATCTAGTCAGTTTGCAGATTCCGATATAGACGAAGAAGAAATGGCTGATCTTACACTCAAGGATCTAGCTTCTCACAAGCTCGATACATAAAAATGGTGTATCCAAACTAACTCAACCTTCGAGATCAAGCCGGGGTTGATTCGAGAGTTACCAAAGTTTCATGGCATGGTGAATGAAGATCCAAACAAGCATCTTATGGACTTCCAAAGCATAGTCATGGCTATGCTTCCACCGGAAACTAATGCAGATGTAGCAATATTGAAATCTTTCCCGTTCTCTTTGGCGGGCAATGCTAAGGAATGGTTGTATTATTTGCCTTCCGTAAGTATCACCACATGGAATGGGATGAAGAAACTTTTCCTCGAAAGATATTTTCCTGCATCAAAAGCTACTCAATTCGCAAGGAGATTTGAGTGATGAAGCAAAATGTAGGAGAGTCATTGTATGAATGTTGGGAACGATACAAGAGATTGGTGGAAAGCTGTCCACACCATCAATTCAGTGACATCATGATACTCCAATACTTATACGAAGATCTCTACCCAAGTGATAGATCTCTTCTTGACGCCGCAGGTGGTGGTGCACTAATGAACAAGACGTTGACCCAATCTAGAGAGTTGATTGAGAGTATGGAGGCGAACTTGCAACAATTCTACACAAGAGAAGAACCAGTGGTTAGGCGAGTGCATGAAGTTAGTGATTCATCATCATACCTTGAACAAAGGATGGGGAGCATGGAAAGGGTAATGCAACGAATGGCCGCGGTAATTATTCTGGATGATGAGACCGAACAAGTAAATGCTTTATATCCAAATCAAAGGCCAAGGTACGATCCATACTCCAATACTTACAATCCCGGTTGGAAGGATCATCCCAACTTTAGTTATGTGAACAAGCAAGCGGCGGCTCCTAATCCATATGTGCAACAAGGTGGATTCCAACAATCACGCTTCCAACCTCAACAACAATTTCAACCACAACAAGTCAAGGAGCGTGATTCTTCGAGTAATGACAAGCTCAATGCGTTAATGCAAGGCATGCAAGGTCTTACTTCTATGTTACAAAAAATCCAACAAAGCCAACAAAAGAATGAATCGGCCATTAAGGCTTTGGAAACCCAAATGGGACAATTGGAAACCGATGTGCATCTATTGAAATCTCAAGCATCCACAAAGCTTCCTTCACAACCATTTGTGAATCCAAGAGAGAATGTTAATGCGGTTACTTTAAGAAGTGTAAGACAAGTGGAGATTCCAATTCACCATGAAGAAACTAGTGAAGAGGTAGTCAAAGACAAGGAGGAAGCTGAACCAAAGGAGAGTTCAACACAAACCGACCAATCCAAGGAAACGGTTCATACTTTCATTACTCCACCTCCTTTTCCTAGTCGTTTTGCTAAATCTAAGAAATAAGCTCAAGACAAGGAACTGATGGATATCTTCAAGAAGATCTAAATGAACATTCCATTCATCGAGGCCATCAAGATAATGCCAAGGTATGCTAAGTTCATGAAGGAATTATGCACAAAGAAGGATAGGTTGCTTGATAATGAAATTACTAAAGTTGGCGACAGTGCGTCGGCCATGCTACTGAAGAAGATGCCGAAAAAGTGCACGGATCCCGGTGGTTTCACGGTGCCAATTACTATTGGTACTAAAAGGTTTTAACATGCTTTACTTGACTTGGGAGCTTCCATAAGTGTAATGTCGGCCGATATATATGACTCCTTGAATCTTGGACCTTTAAAAGAGACAAGAGTTATTATCCAATTAGTAAACAAGTCTAACATATATCCTAAGGGACTTGTAGAAGACGTGATAGTGCAAGTGAATGAGCTAATTTTTCCGGTTGATTTCTTCATGGTGGATATGGACAAAAATGAGAATCGGTCATCTACTTCTTTCCTTCTTGGGAGGCCATTTATGAAGACCGCAAAGACGAAGATTTACGTTGGTAAGGGTACACTTACTATGGAATTCGATAAGGAGATAATACACTTCAACATATTTGAAGCCATGCGCTACCCAAGTGATGTGCATTCCGCTTACTCCGTTGATGTGGTTAGTTCGTTAGCGCAACAAATGGTGGAATTGAGTCAAAAGGACGAACTTGAGGTGGTGTTGCAAAAGGGCATTGAATTGGACGTCTACGGCTTGTCTAATTTGGATGTTGAAATCTCCAAGGAATTGGTGGAGATGTGTGGTGACTTGACGGCATTGGTGGAGATGTGTGGTGACTTTACCCATGGATGATGAATTACTTGTACCATCTATTGTGAAGGCGCCTAAGCTAGAATTGAAGCCACTTCCGGACCACTTGAAGTATGCTTTCTTGGGAGATGAAGATGAGCTTCCGGTGATTATTGTAAAGAACCTCACACCAGTACAAGAAGACCGTTTGCTTAGAGTTTTGAAAGAGCACAAAACGGCTATTGGGTGGAAAATTGCGGACATCAAAGGCATTATTCCATCCGTGTGCATGCATAGAATTCTAATGGAAGAGAACGTGAAGCCGGTACGTGATGCTCAACGTAGGCTTAATCCTCCCATGATGGAGGTTGTGAAGAAAGAGATACTCAAATTGATAAGTGTGGGGGTGATCTACCCAATATCCGATAGCAAATGGGTTAGTCCGGTACAAGTGGTACCAACGAAGTCCGGTGTTACGGTTGTCAGAAATCAAGACGATGAAGTTGTTCTTACAAGAGTTCAAACCGGTTGGAGAGTGTGCATTGATTATATAAAGCTTAATTATGCAACTCGAAAGGATCACTTTCCTTTACCTTTCATTGATCAAAGGTTGGAGCGGTTAGCGGGGCATTCTCATTATTGTTTCTTGTACGGTTATTCGGGATACAACCAAATTGTTATTGCATCAGAGGACCAAGAGAAGACCACTTTCACTTGTCCGTTTGGAGCGTTTGCATATAGACGGATGCCGTTTGGTCTTTGCAATGCACCGGATACTTTCCAAAGATGCATGCTAAGTATATTCTCGGATTATGTGAAGCGCATCATCGAGGTATTTATGGATGATTTTAGTGTTTATGGCAATTCTTTTGATAGTTATTTAGACAACCTTGAACTAGTTATTAAACGATGCATAGACACAAACCTCGTCCTTAATTAGGAGAAATGTCATTTTATGATAAACCATGGAATAGTACTTGGTCACATCGTGTCCTATCGAGGGCTCGAAGTGGACAAGTCAAAGATAGATTTAATAAAGAACTTACAATATCCCACTTCAGTGAGGGAAATCCGTTCATTTCTTGGCCATGCAGGTTTCTATAGGCGGTTTATCAAGGATTTCTACAAAATCTCCATGCCGATGTGCAAGTTATTACAAAAGGAGGTACCTTTTGACTTCAACAAGGAATGCAAGGATGCCTTTGACAAATTGAAGGAAATGTTGACAAGTGCGCCAATTATTAAATCACCGGATTGGAATTTTCCATTTGAATTAATGTGTGATTCTAGTGATTATGCTGTTGGAGCCGTTTTGGGTCAAAGAGTGGACAAATTGTCCCATGTTATCTATTATGCATCGAGGACCCTTAATGATGCACAAATCAACTATTCTACCTCGGAGAAGGAGTTATTGGCTATAGTTTTTGCATTGGAAAAGTTTCGATCATACTTGGTGGGCACAAAGGTTATTGTACATTCCGATCATGTCGCACTTAAATACTTAATAAATAAGAAAGAAGCTAAGCCAAGGCTAATCCGATGGATCCTATTGCTACAAGAGTTTGACATAGAAATTCGAGACAAGAAAGGTGTGGAGAATACAGTTACGGATCATCTCAGTAGACTTGTTATTTCTCAAGAAGAACATCCATTACAAGACCGCTTTCCGAACGAACAACTTTTATCCTTGGAAAATTCTACACCTTGGTGACAAGGAAGGTACCTAATACAATGTATAACTTCCAAAAGATGAAACTTAAGAAGATAGCCAAGCAATATATGTGGGATGAGCCATACTTATGGAAATATGGCGTGGATCAAATAATACGAAGGTGCGTGCCTAATTCCGAATTTCAATCTATTCTCTCTTTTTGTCACACTCTTGCTTGTGGTGGCCATTTTGGTTCTAAACGTACCGCTCTCAAAGTTCTCGAGAGTGGCTTTTATTGGCCCACCTTGTTTGAAGATGCACATGTTTTTTGTAAATCGTGTGATAGATGTCAAAGAACGGGCAATCTAGGTGCTCTAAATCAAATGCCACTTACACCAATTCTTTCCGTTGAGATTTTTGATGTGTGGGGTATTGATTTTATGGGCCCTTTTGTCAATTCAAATGGAAACTTTTATATACTTCTTGTCGTAGATTATATTTCGAAATGGGTGGAAGCTAGAGCCACCAAAACTAATGATTCTCAAGTTGTTTGTGATTTTGTAAGAGAAAACATATCCACTAGGCATGGTACACCAAGAGTGGTGATAAGTGATGGAGGCTCACATTTAAAGAAGGCTTTCCACGCTCTCCTCAAGAAGTACAACATTACACATAAGATTGATACACCTTATCATCCACAAACTAGTGGACTAGCGGAAATTTCAAACCGGGAAATCAAGTCCATTCTTGAGAAAACGGTGAATACTACAAGGAAAGATTGGAGCTTTAAGCTTAATGATGCACTTTGGGCGTATAGAACGGCGTACAAGACACCAATTGGAATGTATCTATATCGGTTGGTTTATGGTAAAGCTTGTCATCTTCCTGTTGAACTTGGACATAAGGCTTATTGGGCGATAAAGAAGTGCAACATGGAGTATGACGAAGCGGGAAAGCAAAGGAAGCTACAACTAAATGAGCTAGAGGAGATATGTAATGATGCATACGAGAGTGCCCGTATTTACAAGGAAAAGACCAATCTTTTTCATGATAAGATGGTTTCTCGTAAAAGCTTCGAAGTGGGACAAAAAGTCCTTTTATATCATTCTCGCCTTAAACTATTTCCTGGAAAGTTAAGGTCCCGTTGGATTGGACCATATGTTGTTACTAATGTTTTTCCTTATGGTGCAGTTGAAATTACTAGTCTTAGAGACAACTCGGTTTCCAAGGTCAACGGTCATAGATTGAAGCCATACTACGAGAACATCACATATGTGAGTGTGGATGAACTTTCATTTGAAGATTCACTCCCTCTGGAGGAGTAATGTGAAGCAAGAGCTAAGTCGGGCCGTCGACTTTAAAACAAGCGCTTAATAGGAGGCAACCCATAGGTTTTGTATTTCTTATCCTTTTACTTTTTATTTTCTTTTTGTTTCCTTTATTTATTTTTCTTGTTCCATATCATGTTAGTATTTCCCACCTTGACTTTACTAAGATGATTCAATTACATTGAGGACAATGTAAGGTTTACGTGTGGGGGAGTGATTTAAGCATATTAAAAATAAAAAAATAAATAAAAAATTGCATAAAACCTCCAATTTTAGAGTCACTAGCATACTTCTAGGTATGTTCACATAGAGAATTCTGACCGACATAACTGAACTTGGAAGTGTTAGGGAACTACATTCGGATTTCTTGCTTGTTAGAGTGTTAAATAATAAATTTAATCATGCCGGTGATGCAGATTAGGAGCAGGGAGACATGCATTATTAGAGTTGCTGATCAATCATTAGTGGAGACTACCCTATTTATATCATGCGAGGCACCGACCAGATTTCTTTATAAATAACTAAAGAGCTTTCTTTTGAGTGTGTGTCACCGTACGTTAATTCTGGGTAGAATGGTGAGATACCCAACTTCCCACCAATAGAAGCATTACTTTTTGATCTCTTGAGTGCTAATATTGTCAATCATGAGGATGACGTCTATAGATGAAAGCCTCCTTCTTGTAGTTCGATTTGCAGTTAGCACCATTCTCTCGCTCGACAACAACGGGTCCATAGAAACACCATCATCATCAACAAGGGAGCGACATCAAAATCTACAAGTAAAGTTGAAAAGGTTCAAGGTTTACAAGCAACGGAACAAGAAAAGAGTAAATTTCATATCCAAGTAAAGCAACATATAATGAGCGTAATTTTATATCCAAGTTGAAAACTTATTTACAAGAGCAAAGAAAATAAAAAGGTGAGAATTATTAAAGTTTATGATTTCGAGACGATACAAGTTGTGAAGAATCAAGCGATAAAGTACTTTTCCCACGACCATGGTTTGTTTTGTATTTTATTTCTCTTGCCTCTAAAAAAAAGTAAAATGAAAAAAAATAAATGATGACAAGAGAATTTTTTATTATTTTTGGTTTTATTTATTTAATAAGCCGTGGAGAAGGAAAAATATATAAGGAAGTTTCAAGCGACAAGGATTTAAGGTAAAGAGTTACAAATTGTCAAGGATCTACGAAGTTCAAGAGTTTACCATCAATAGTTGAAGCCGAAGACGACGACCAAGAAGATGAAAACGAGGAGCGAAGACGTTTCTATTGGATGTCGTGAGAGTGGTGTTATCATAATTGGCGATCGGATGTGAAGGTGAGTAAGTAATCTCATCCTCAATAATAGTGGTTGATTTCCTTTCTTAGAGATCGTCAGAAAAATGGTTTTTCAAAATGTTAAAAGATGTGGGTTTTTAAAATATTTCGGAAGTTTTCCTTCCCACCATTCAACGTGTTGCAAGAATTCTCTCTTCATTCCTACCTGCACACAAGTGAGAACCATAAAAAGTACGTCTTTTGAGTGCAATTTCATAAAACCCTTTTTGGTGAGGTAGAAGTCGAGGCGAAATGCTTATTGATCGCTCTTAAACACGCGTTCTCTCATTATGGTGTGGTTATTTCTCACTCAACATTTAAGAACGAGAATATGTTCTGTAGTATTTCTAACTTCTTATTACTAGCATGCAGAAACTCTATGTCCTCATAGCTCTTTGGATGCTTGGGACGCTGGAAAGATTTGAAATTGGAGTAGGTTTTATTTGATTTGCTCGAGGACTAGCAAATTTTAAGTATGGGGGAATTCGATAGGTGTCTAAAACACCTAATTTACTATGTAGCAGTTATGCTTTCTTTGCTATTTTTTCTTGTGAATTTTGTATTTTACGTTTGTTTTTGAGTTATTCGGTACTGTGGAAGTCATACGGAGAAAAAGAAGAAGAAATCATCCAAAGTTGAGTGAAAGGGTGTAATTGTTATTTCACAGACGAGTGATATTTGGAGCCCAGATAAGGTTAAGGGGTAGCCAGTCTTTTGTTAGCAGGAAAGTGTTAAGTACACCAAGGAGAATTAGGGGTTGACAACTTGAGTGACCCTTATCTGAGACTATGGGTTTTCTTAATCCATCCTACATATGCCCTAAAATCGAGCGGCTCATGCATTCTCATTTCTCTCAATCATTATCTCACTCATTTCCCTAAAACTGAGAAAAGAAAGAGAAAGCAGCAACGGCTGCTATTGTTGCCGAGAGATCGATATGAAGGCACAGACAGGAAGAGAAAGCTATTGGGAAATTGAAGTTACAAACTGAAGCTGCTATAAGCAGTGATCGAGATTTAAATGAATTTCAGAATTTCAGGAGCTAGGGTTTGAGAAATTGATGTTACTGTTGATCTCAGAAATGGAAGTGTTGCTATGAATTGAACCTGGGAAGAACAAGGAATGAAAGCAGATCGAGAGATTGATTAAGGGTTCGACTTTATGCAGCTGTTGGTGGTTTCCGCCATGAATGATTGAAGATGATGGTGGTTGTGCTAGAAGAAATTGGTTCCAATCTGAATCTGTTTTTGAGATCGATTAAATGGGTTCTGAAATTGGATTAGGGTTCTTAATTAATGAAGAAGAACAGCTAGTTGTTGCCATGGATTAGAAAGGTTTTTGGTTGAATCTGTGATGGCCAAGACAACAAGAAATTGAAGGGGTTTCTGTGAATTTGTGAGATTGTGAAGCAGTTATGAAGAAATAAAGAAAAGGGGATCTGGTGCAGAGACGAAGATGAATTGAGGTTAGGGTTTAGGAGATTAAACAAGGAAGATGCGTTCTGGTGGCTAATTGTTGTGAATTGAAGAGAGGGTTGTTTGAGAACAAGGATTGAAACGCAGAGGGAAGAATTGATCTCATTCTTGAGCTGTTATGACATACAAGGAAAGAGGAGGACATGGTGGATGAGTGCAGGTGAATGATGGTGGTCTAAGGCTGCTGTTGATGAAGGTTGTTACTGCAAATGAAGTTACAATAGATGTATGCTAGGTTTCTTAACAGGAGAAGACCAAAAAAAATAGGCCTGAAATTGGCCTGGAAATACACCTGAAACAAAGGAAACTCCGTCGGATTTTCTACCCTGACGAGTCGACTCGGTGCCAGCGATGACAATTACAGACGAGTTCGATGACCGATCCATCCATGTGACTCAGTAATTCAGCCTACTAAGACCGAGTCAGAGCAGCTTATTAAGTAGCTAACTATCCTACCTTGACCCATATGACTAACGGGTTGACCTTCTTGACCGTTTAGTTTAATAGAACGTCGACGGCAACAGAACTCAGGTGGCCGGCGGCGACATTTCAGGCGGAATTCTGGTGATCCCGAGAATTTTTCAGGCGACCAAAAGTACAGAAATTTGTGAAGAATTCTCTAGACTCATGAGTTTGAGGAATTGGACTTGAATTTGGAAAGCGAAGATGGAAGGTTTGAGAAAGACAAAGACTTGGAAAGTGGAGTTATAAAGGGAAAGGGATTCTATTCATAAGAGGATACAAGCAAAATTGAAGCTTATAAATAGAGAAGTTCTCTACTTTTCTACACACTTATACATCTCTACACGCACAACACTTGTGCTTTTGCTTGCTTTCAAAATTCTTCTTTTAATTATTTGTGTGAACTTTAAAAATTCTCTCTTTAATTATTTGTGTGAATTTCAAAAACATGAGTAGCTAATTTTCTTATTGATTGAGGATGAATTCCTAGTTCTTAACATGTTTTGAGTTTTGTTTTTAAATCTACTTTGAAGTTTTTCACATGATTATCGTTTGTTTTTACTAATAGGAATGTTTACACATTCATGGTTGATTGATAGATTGTTTAGGTGGCCAACTAAATTGATTTGTTAATTGATCTAAAGCTAGTAAAAGTTAGGGGATAAGTAATCGTTTCTTGACTCTTTACACAAGTAGCAAACACGAGACCTTGCAGAAGGATTCCGGGGAGCAATTGTGTGTGGAAACAACGTTAGCAAGTAGACCTTGAACTAAGAGTCTAACTACTAATATCAACCTAATAAATTCATAAATCTTAATGCATTTAACTAAATTACATATTGAGTGAGCTACTACTAGGTGGTTTGGTGAATAGAATCTGGTAGTCGTGAACTTCCGTATCCGGTGATACTAGGGATTTAGGGGTTTAGCACTGAGCTAGATGCTTTACCTACGGTTGGTGATAATCTGTGACTAATAAAAAGTGGAAAAGAACATAACTTGATTTTTCTTTTTTGCAACGAAGAAGGATTCCTTGATCTAATCTCTCTTATTGATTTCAACTTAAACTTTTAATTGCTTTATTTATTTACTTTCTTTTGTTTGTTTAATCTAAAACCAATCCCCCTTTTTGTGACAACTTTACAACTAAAAATCTCTTGCTCCTCGTGGGAACGAACTTGACTACACTAAATTACTTGCTAATTAGATGGAAAAACATTAATTAATTTGTTGTGGTTACGACACGCATCAGTGCTCAACGGCATTCTATGTGATTCGAATCGCACTAGAGTTATCACAAAAGATCTTATTATTCCAGTATCAATTCCATAATCAGACAACATTTGTTTCATCCATAGAAGTTGAGTGCAACATGACCCGGCAGAAATATACTCTGGTTCGCATGTAGACATGGATTTTGAATTCTATTTCTTGCTATGCCAAGCCACAAGATTCAGTCCTACATAGTAGAATTCCCCTGATGTACTTTTTCTGTCTTCTACACATCCTGCCCAATCAGCATATGAATAAGTAGAAAGGTCAGTGTTAGTATCAAAAGTGTAAGATAGACCATACCCGAGAGTGTGATTGGCATATCGTATGATCCTTTTTGCATCTGCAAGATGAGATTCATATGAATTATCCTGAAATCTAGCACAACAACAAACACCAAAAGAAATATCAGGTCTAGTGGATGTAAGATATAAAAGGCTACCAATAATAGATCGATATAATTTTTGATCCACTTTTACTCATTTCTCACCTCTGTGCAGTTTACCAGTAGTGGGCATAGGTGTCAGTTTTGGAGTTTGTTAGAGCATTGCTCGGTTGAACCCACCAAGCGTTGGTATGTCAAGTTTGGTTGTCATATTTTAGTGAATTAAAACTCATGTTAAGAGTCGCTTGATTATGTACTAGTGTCTACTTCGTATAGGTTATCTTGAAAGTATTAGGATATGAGACATTACAAGTATTGCGAAGTGAAGAAGCAAGGAGCTACAACGACAACAATCATCCTTCCACTTGATATTAGTGATATTTTAATTGAACTGTTTCATTCCCTAACGTATCTTTCAAGTCGTGCATATTGAAAACATAACTGCGAAGCATATTTGAACTCTAGATAGACATAGTATTAAGGAATACAATACGAGGTTTATTGCTTAACCATTAAACTTTGTAGATAAGACATCGCCATAATCATTTGAATGCTATTGTGATTATGTATGGGTATGAGGTGAACCGAAAAGGAAATTGTCAGGTGTTATTGGTTTTGTTATTCATTGCATATCTTATGAACAACCAATATGTGTGATTGAGTATAACCGCTCACAACTTGTTTGTGTTCTTGGTAGAACTATTCACAAAGGCCTGACTTATGTATTGGTATGACTTTAATCACCTGAGATGGTATGATCGGGTTTGTGTTATGTCTGACTAAATTTGGGAACCGATCCTTGTATGAGGTGCAACAAGGTTTATAGCAGAAAGGGGAACCGATCTTGTGGACACGTGCAACACGTTTTTAGGAAAAGGGGAACCGATCCTATGGACATGTGCATCACATATAAGTTAGATACCATATATATGTGGGGAACCGATCCTAGTACCTAGTCAACTGAATTTTTGGAAAGCTAGTGTGACTATGCACAATACTCACATGGAGGTAGAACCGAAACTTGTTTTGGTAGAACCGTTAAACCCATGATTGTGATTGAATGTTTGTTTGATCAATCGCATAGTTATTGAAAGTCAGATGAACCAATTCTAAACTTCTTTGGAAGTGTGGAAAATCGGTTTCAAGGTTGTAAGTGTGAAAGAAAACTTACAACATAAGGATGTCGACATACTTTGAACACGTGACGTGAATGTTTATTTCTTTAATTGTTTAAAGATATTCCTTAACGGCTAAGGGAAGAGAATCCCAGGATCGAAACATAAGTAAGTTAAGAATCTTTTAATTAAGGTTATTTGAAAAAGCGGGGGTCTAACAACACCACTCAATATTTCGCTTAGCAATCTGTATGGACTAACTCCGAAATACTTTATAGAGAATCAACTAGACAGACAGACTCAATCTAGGTAAAAGTATCTCAAGGAGTTAATATCTCTCTCTTGTTTTGATTTACTCAAGCTAATAGAAATCAGCGAGTCTTTAATCAAACACAAGGAATAACTTGGATGGTACCAAAGACCAATATCAAAGGATCAATCAATGACAATCAACAACCAAAGGTTGGATTACTCTAATTGATGATCTAACGCACAACCTGTATTATTTCAATTATAAAGATAAAATAATATAATGCGGAAATTGAAACAACACAGACACCAGAAATTTTTTTAACGAGGAAACTGCAAATGCAGAAAAACCCCGGGGCCTAGTCCAGATTGAACACACACTGTATTAAGCCACTACAGACACTAGCCTACTCCAAGCTAACTTCAGATTGGAATGTAGTTGAACCCCAATCAATCTCCAACTGATCCAAGGTAGATTTATGCTCCTACGCCTCTGATCCCAGCAGGATACTGCGCACTTGATTCCCTTAGCTGATCTCACCCACAACTACGAGTTGCTACGACCCAAAATCGCAGGCTTTGACAATAAACAAATCTGTCTCACACAGACAAGTCTATCAAAGGACTAATCTGTCTCCCACAGATAAACCCTGAAGGTTTTGTTCCGTCTTTTGATAATAATCAAGGTGAACATGAACCAATTGATAATCCGGTCTTATATTCCAGAAGAACAACCTAGAGTTATCAATCACCTCACAACAATCTTAATCATATGGTAATGAAACAAGATGTTGCGGAATCACAAGCAATGAGACGAAGATGTTTGTGATTAATTTTTATATCTTGCCTATCGGAGATATCAATCTCAAGACAATCAATCTGATTGTCAACTCCAGCGGAAATTCTCGGGTTTGAGAACTTCCGCAGTTCGCGGACTTGGCTCACGCCATTCTTCGGTTCTGTTGATCAACAAAGTTCACAAACTTTGGTTCAAGGAATAGGACTTATACATAAATGTTTTTCCGCAACAATTCTTATGTCCACTATTGGTTATATAATCTAAACTCTCATTTCAATCATTGAAACATTCTTAGAGGACGTTATATAGTTGTTACACCATTTCTGGTCAAAGCAATTTTCAAGATGATTGAAACATATCATGACTTTCGTCACATGGTAAAGATAAACTTGATCGAAGCGAAAAGCTTACCAACACATATTTCGAGATATAGATAGGCGAGGTATACTCGGCTCGAAATACCAAACGTGTATAATCCAAGTCTATATATATATAGCATACGACTTCTTGTCTCAAAGATTAGGAGATAGAGTAGATAGACTTTTGAGTAATAGATAAGTTCAAGTCTTCACATACCTTTTTGTCGAGAAGTTCCACCGGTTCCTTGAGTAGTTCTTCTACTTGTATAATGAATCGCCATGAAGTCCTTGAGCTCAACTACACTTTTTATCCTAGTCCGAGACTTAGTTATAATAGAATAGAAATCAAGACTTATAGTGTTGATCACTAACATTGACAAACATGCTTGAGATAGCAACGCATGCGAGTTCGACCGAGCAACTCTCTAACAATCTCCCCCTTTGTCAATTTTAGTGACAAAACTATCAATACATATGGAATACAAAAAAGATAAAGAAACTTTAGTAGGTCCTATTCCACATGTCCAATCTTCAACATTCCTCGAAATCTTCGTCACTTCCAAGTACTCCAATGATCCCTAAGGTTGTAAGTTTAGCATCACCCCTGTTGAAGATCCGTAGCTATAATAATGAGAAAACATAGTTCTTGATCATTGTTATACAGTGTCATAGTATTATTACACAGCGTCAAAGTTCAATTGTATCACAACTTCAACAATAATACTATGGTGATATGTATCACTCCCCTTTAGTCAATACTCCATCCCACATGGAAACCACTCCCCATTACATAATGATCTGAAAACCGTATGTATTTGTAGTATGAACTACATATTAATTCTCCCCCTTTTTGTCAATAAAATTGGAAAAGGTACAAGAATGGGATCATAATGAAATTTCCGAGAGAGACATTTCATGACAAAAAGAAGAAAATACATACCAACTAATTTAGATGCAATCATAAAGCCGAAGCTAAATGCATTCATCAAAGAGTTTAAAGATACAAGATAACCCCTCTAAAATTCCACAGCCGCACACCCCTCAGGATATGACCATTAAGCACAAGTTCTAAAGAACTCTCCCCCATTAGATGTCATTCCCGAAAGAACAATAAGAGCGACCTTAATTTCAAACGAAAAGAAAGATTTTATTGGACACCAAAAACCATGAGAACGATTTTCTATATCCAAAAAACTCAATCAAATTAATCACAAGTAAACCCATGATTAATTTAATCGGAATACACAATCAAATTAAACACAGAAGGTGATCAATTCAATTGATTATGCTCAACATGAGAGAACTTATGGAGACACGAAAAAAATCAACTAGATTAATTACAAGAGAACCCATAATTAATCTAATTGGAATACACAACCAAACTAATCACAAAAGTAATCAATTTAATTTTCATTTGTTTTGCTCGACATAATAAAAATTACGGAACAATAACTAAATAACCAAACAAGATGATTAATTTAGTTCAATATGCTCGACATAACATATCTCACGGAACACCAACGAAGCTAATAAATCAACTTGGTTGTATAGTGCTCAACATAAGATGCATTACGGAGCCTCACAGTAATACATAAAATATGAATCAGGGATGATCAATACTACAGAATACACAAGGATTCATTCTATATTCAATCACTATTTGTATAATGATAATTAATAGATATAATCCTTGAAAACAAAATATTTTAACCTATCTTCCATCAAAGATTGACAATATAAGCTTAACTTTTGTATTTGTCAAAAGTCCATTCATTCTTTTACCAGTACGTGAATACCGAACACGAACGACTTTACTTTTGACAAAGTATGGGACAAACATAGTTCACGGACGTAAACACCAATATCCCATAACAAATTGCAATATAGCAAATCATAAAGATTAAATACTGCAAAACATCATCCTCCAAATATTTTTAGAATTTAAACCAATAAACCTAAAAAAAGAAAAAGAAGATGAAAAGTAATCGCTATGTGTAGTCACAATCATTGTTATCCAAAGCACTAGTTATTCTTCCAACTAAATCAAAAAGAAGACCTACTAGGCAACAATAAATAAAGCAAGCTAAAAACAGACTCCGGTGCTATCCCGAACACGAACTAAGATCATATGTACAGTTCAGAATCCTCACGAGACAAAGGGTCTTTTAGCTTGTAATCAAAAACATTCATTGCAACATCAGATAGGTGATTCTCTTTGCGAAGATCATTGATGTACGACTTTATGAGACCAAGGTCAGCAATAACCTTTTCCAACTCAGTTTTCAATGCATCAAGATTTTTTAGAGTAACAATGAGCTCTTGTTTTGCTTCCCCAAAGTACTTAAGAAAGTCATGAACAACTTCAGCAGAGATCATATCATCCTTTTTAGCATCCTCATGAATATAGGAAAAATAACATGAAGCATTAGGATGATCTTCATCTACAAGGGTTCTTTTCTTCTTGGACTCGACATCACAACCTTTGTCAAGGAATCCTCTTGCAAAACCACCATAACAAGATGAAGAAGAAGACATTCTTAACAACCCAGAAGCTAACCTAGAGTATGCGTACGTGACTTTCTTAACCCAATAGGTTGATATTTAAGGGTCTCTTAGGGAAGGGATTCTAAGGTTTTCTTAAACAATTGACTCATCCCAGAACACGGGTATCCGTTCGAGTACAACATGACCCCCAAAAATAAAGCCCAAAAGGGACTTTTGCAACAAAAAACTCAAAAAATTCCATAACTCAGGAAAGCAATTTTGAGCATAGTTGTAGCAAGAAACAAGACTCAAACGAGGACTTCCTAAAGAAAAAGAGAAGCAAATTTAGACAAAACAATACTTTTAGCACATCAAAAAGTTTAGATATGGATGATAAGAAGATAGCTTAACTCGACAGACGCAGATGCCAAAAGTATACCTGATTATTAACACATCTTACTCAACAGGGTTTTTATGAGTAAGCTCTTCAAACCTTGTGATTAATTAGCACAAGTATGATCCACGATCTCATCAAGAGATTTGTGTTTATGTTCAAGTCTCTTTTCCTCCTTAATCTAGAGAGGGGTCCCTTTTTATGTGAGAAATTATCATAAAACTTACTGTCATCAAAATACGAGACATAGTTTGAGTTCTTACCGGAAGAATCTTGGTTTGAGGAGGAAGACAACTTGTTGACGAATTCTTTATACCCTTTAATTATCTCTTTCAGATTATTTCTCATTTCATCAATTTTTCTTTTTTCTTCTGAACATCCTCTCATCAGGGGAAGCGGTATTTCCAGAGACCATGACACGATCTTTCTTTAGACGATGTTTATTAAGACGTCTGTTTTGTTCTTGAGTGTTCGAGGAACTCATTGAACTGACTTTCCTAGTAACATACACAGGGTAGGTACGAAAACCAATTGGTTTAGTCATAAGAATGTCAGTTACACCTTTAAGAATTAAATCTAAGGTGTGTTGAAGTTGAAACAAGGAGTTTTTCTTCAACCTATAGGTTCCCTTTCGTTTAACAGAACTCTTTGTCTCGCAGACAAGACATACTTTCTAATCATCCGAATGATTAGATAGCACAATCTTAATATCATCGTTAGAAGATTTCTTCCCTCCATTTGATGTGCAACATCCTTGAGTGATGGTGACTTCAGGCACATCCGTTTTACTAGAAGAGGCTTCTGTCTTTACTTATGAGCATGAACCATCTTTAATTGTGTTAGAAGTACTTGGCATATTGGATTGCTTTGAGCATCCTTGAATAGAGAGCTTACTCAAGAGATGTTCAATTTCCAAGGCATCCTTTTTGAGGCTAGCCTCAAGTGTCGTGCACGAAGACCGATCTTCAGCATTACCTTTGGATTTGTAATCACTTACTACACCAAGAAGAGTATTGACATGGTGCTTCAACCGATTAAATCTAACAGCTTGAATTCTAACAATATTTAGAACCACTTCACTCTCTTCAGCTGAATCCGTTCATTGCCAGAGAAGCTCTCTTTTGAAGGGTAATCGGGATCACACATGTCGATGTTAGTCTGTCTCGTCAGAACACAAGGTTTGTCTATATTCGAGATTGAAGAAACTTTCTCTTTAATAGAACTTGACGAGATAGAACTTTTATTTTTGGCGACGCGTTTATCAGAGATAATACTCTTGTCTATATAGTCAGATCGCTACAAACACATACTTGTAAGGTCTTGAATGTGTTTGCCTGCTCTGATACCAATTGAAAAAGCGGGGGTCTAACAACACCACCCAATATTTCTCTTAGCAATCTGTATGGACTAACTCCGAAATACTTTCTAGAGAATCAACTAGACAGTCAGACTCAATCTAGGTAAAAGTATCTCAAGGAGTTAATATCTCTCTGTTGTTTTGATTTACTCAAGATAATAGAAATCAACGAGTCTTTAATCAAACACAAGGAATAACTTGGATGGTACCAAAGAAAAATATCCAAGGATCAATCAATGACAATGAACAACCAAAGGTTGGATTACTCTAATTGATGATCTAACGCACAACCTGTATTATTTCAATTATAAAGATAAAACAATATAATGCGGAAATTGAAATAACACAGACAGCAGAAATTTTGTTAACGAGGAAACCACAAATGCAGAAAAACCCCGAGACCTAGTCCAGATTGAACACACACTGTATTAATCCGTTACAGACACTAGCCTACTCCAAGCTAACTTCAGACTAGACTGTAGTTGAACCCCAATCAGTCTCCCCCTGATCCAAGGTACAGTTGTACTCCCTACGCCTCTGATCCCAGCATGATGCTGGGCACTTGATTCCCTTAGTTGATCTCACCCACAACTAAGAGTTGCTACGACCCAAAATCGCAGGCTTTGACAATAAACAAATCTGTCTCACACAGACAGGTCTATCAAAGGATCAATCTGTCTCCCACAGAAAAACCCTAAAGTTTTTGTTCCGTCTTTTGATAATAATCAAGGTGAACAGGAACCAATTGATAATCCAGTCTTATATTCCCGAAGAACAACCTAGAGTTATCAATTACCTCACAACAATCTTAATCGTATGGTAGCGAAACAAGATGTTGCGGAATCACAAACAATGAGACGAAGATGTTTGTGATTACTTTTTATATCTTGACTATCGGAGATATCAATATCAAGTGAATCAATCTGATTGTACTCGTACGATAGAAGATGCAAGATCAGATCACACAACTACGATAAAATTAGTATCGGTCTGGCTTCACAATCCCAATGAAGTCTTTAAGTCGTTAACCTGGTTTTAGAAGAAGAAAACCAAAGTTTAAAGGAGAATCGACTCTAGCACGCAAACTAGTATCACATGTAAGGTGTGGGGATTATTTTTGCACAATACTAGATGTCTCCTTTATATAGTCTTTCAAATCAGGGTTTGCAATCAATGTTAGCTTCGTAACAAAGCATTCACTATTCACCGTTAGATGAAAACTTGATTTAGATTCAAGCTAATATTTCTCAACCGTTAGATCGAAAACTTAGCTTGTTACACACACTTGACAATGCACGCTTCTAGGTTTTTTAACCGTACCCAAACGTATGCACTTGTTGGTTTAACAATAGTTAACCAAAAGGTTTGCCATATGAGCATTTCATATCAACCATGTTCTTCTTCACCATAACTAGTTCAAATGTCTTCAAATGAACTGGCTAGAGAGTTGTTCAATTGCAAGGAAATCTTATGTACTACACAAGAAACAATTGAAGCAAAGATGATTTGATTCACTTGAATCGGTTCATGAACTTTTATATCCACGGTTTGCAAACTGCATTCCTTAGTATTTTTAAGTTTAAGTTCAGAAATCATCTTCAGATATATAACCTTATGAAGTTCGCAGACTAGGTTCGTGGACTTAAGTAACCGGGCAGAGTTTACAAACTCCAGCAGAAATTCTCGGGTATGTGAACTTCTCCGGTTCGAGGACTGTGGTCGCGGACTGAGTTCGCGGACTTAGCTTCACGCAAGTAGTTTTTCAACTCTAGCATAAATTCTCGGGTTTGAGAACTTCGTTAGTTCGCGGACTTGTCTCACGCCATTCTTCCGGTTCTCTTGATCAACAAAGTTCGCAAACTTTGCTTCAAGGAATATGACTTATACATAAATGTGTTTCCACAACAATGCTTATGTCCACCATTGGTTATATAATCCAAACTCTCATTTCAATCATTGAAACATTCTTAGAGAACGTTATATAGTTGTTAAACCATTTCTCGTCAAAGCAACTTTCAAGATGATTGAAACATATCATGACTTTCGTCACATGGTAAAGATAAACTTGATCGAAGCGAAAAGCTTACCAACACATATTTAGAGATATAGATAGGCGAGGTATACTCGGCTCGAAATACCAAATGTGTATAATCCAAGTCTATATATATAGCATACGACTTCTTGTCTCAAAGAGTAGGAGATAGAGTAGATAGACTTTTGAGTGATAGATAAGTTCAAGTCTTCACATACCTTTTTGTCGAGAAGTTCCACCGGTTCCTTGAGTAGTTCTTCTACTTGTATGATGAATCGGCATGAAGTCCTTGAGCTCAACTACACTTTCTATCCTAGTCCGAGACTTAGCTATAATAGACTAGAAATCAAAACTTATAGTTTGGATCACTAACATTGACAAACATGCTTGAGATAGTAACGCATGAGAGTTCGACCAAGCAATGCTCTAACATTATTAATTTCATTTTGTAGGAATATATGAGAATTAGTAATGTGCATTTACTAATTAGATTTTCCAAGAGATTTCAATCACTATTTTTGGACAGAGCATTTCCAGGAATTATGAAAACCGAATCTGTGCTTTAATGAATATCTTGAGAATATTTTCGATTTTGGAAATTCCTTGTTGTCCAAACTTCCTTGTCTATAAATACTTGAAGTTTTCCTTCTAGCAAACTAATCCTTCGTAGCAACAGACTTCCTTTTTTGTTGCTGTTACTGGTGTGTATCCGCCTATTAGGATAGGAGAGTAACCTAATTAGGTGAAATCTCTTACGGACGCTTATTTCAAAGTCTTCTTTGGGATTGAGAAGCTCTAACATGTACCATTGGTGGGAAACTAGATAACTGCGGTGTGTATTTAGTTTTCGATTGATTTGATTGACTAACGGTGGTTGAAATCTGACTGCACCTAGTTTGTTTATGCTTGAGGATATTCTCTTTAGATATAAGATTCACTCAAACTAGTTCAGAGTTTCGACAGGGATCTTTAGAATGTTGTTAGTTCTAAATACGATCTTGTGATAATCCATTGTTAACAGACTCCGTTCTGTGCGTGATTGATCACAAGAGATTCAAGTGATTGTGTGCAGGTTTTTATTGAATATTTAAGAAGATTTGAAGACAAATAAGATATTGAAGATCTAACTTGGGTTTATAATCTTTGGTGTGCACAATACTTGATTTGGTAAAAGAGGATCCAATTAATAATCGGTTTATCCTTGTAGTAGATTAGATTGATTAATTGAGTAGATCAGCATCAACACAATTCTTTGGATTAAGAATGTTGTTGGCTTAATCTTAAACGATTACTTCGGTAATTGAACATAAGATAGATCTAAGGACCTGACGAAGGAGTTTATGTTAAGATAAACGGAAGAGCCTTTGTCCGACTCATATCACTTGGTTGAATAGAGTTGATACAAAACAGATTTGTTTTTCCTTTACTGTTTGGAATACGAACTAAAAGAACTGTTCCAAGTACGTGACTTATTTATAAGTTGGAGGCGTGGGAATACAGACGGAACTAGGTGAACTATAGGTTTAGTTGCTTTGTCTCAACTATACGAAGTTATGTGTAATTTTGTGTAGCGGCTCAATCCTGAGAGTATTCAATTCTAGACAAGGTCCCGGGGTTTTTCTACATTTGCAGTTTCCTCATTAATAAAATCTTGTTGTTTCATTTACTTTATATTTCCGCATTATAATTGTTTTATTATATTAAAATAAATTACACAAACATTAATTCCTATTTACTTGATAAGCAATCCTATTGTGTTTGGTTAGGTCCGAACCTTTGTATCAAGTAAACATACTTCGTGTTGCATTGTCTTGATCTCGTATCCATAAACGATCACACGAAGTGTGAACCGATTAGTTGTATTATCTCGACTTAGTACATAGACAATCACTTTCGGAGAAATGACTTATAGGTAGGAAAAGTTTTAGCTTGAGGTATATTTGTGTACCCTCGCCTTTTAAATTGTTATCAGAGCAGGCAAACACAAAAATATCTAACAATCTGTGTTTGATGCGATCCAACCTATAAGATATGGGCCAAAGCAAATTTTTAGAGCATTGCTCGATTGAATTGAAACTATGTTAAGAGTCTCTTGATTATGTACTAGAGTCAACTTCTTATAGGTTAGCTTCAAAGTAGTAGGATATGAGACATTACAAGTATTGCGAAGTCTTGAATATGTGAAGAAGCAAAGAGCTACAATAACAACAATCATCCTTCCACTTGAGGTTAGTGATATTTGACTTGAACTGTTTCATTCCCTAACGTATCTTTCAAGTCGTGCATATTGAAAACATAATTGCGAAGCATGTTTGAACTCTAGATAGACATAATATTAAGGAATACAATACAAGGTTTATTGCTTAACCATTAAACTTTGTAGATAAGACATCGTCATAATCATTTGAATGCTATTGTGATTATGTATGGGTATGAGGTGAGGATTTCATCCTAGGGAACAATGTTTACATGTGTTCTAAGGAAGTAAGTTCATAAACTTGTTTGTGGACCGAAAAGGAAATTGCCGGGTGTTATTGGTTTTGTTATTCATTGCATATCTTATGAACAACCAATATGTGTGATTGAGTATAACATCTCACAACTTGTTTGTGTTCTTGGTAGAACTATTCACAAAGGACTGACTTATGTATTGGTATAACTTTTATTAGTAAAACCGATCTTAAGTAATCACCTGTGGTATGATCGGGTTTGTGTGTCTGACCAAATATGGGAGAGGGGAACCAGTCTTAGTATGAGGTGTTGTACATCACAGGGGGAACCGATCCATTATGGGGTGCAGCAAGGTTTATAGCAGAAAAGGGGAACCGATCCTATGGACATGTGCAACACGTTTTTAGGCAAAGGGGAACCGACCCTATGTACATGTGTAACACATATAAGTTAGATACCATATATATGTGGGGAACCTATCCTAGTACCTAGTCAACCGAATTTTGGAAAGCTAGTGTGACTATGCACAGTACTCACATGGAGGTAGAACCGAAACTTGTTTTGGTAGAACCGTTAAACCCATGATTGTGATTGAATGTTGGTTTGATCAATCACATAGTTCTTGAAAGTCAGATGAACCAATTATAAACTTTTTTTTAAGTGTGGCAAATCGGTTTCAAGGTTGTAAGTGTGAAAGAGAACTTACAAAGTAAAGATATCGATAAACTTTGAACACGTTCTGTGAATATTTATTTCTTTAATTGTTCAAGATATTCTTTAACGGCTAAGGGAATAGAATCCCATGATCGAAACATAAGAAAGTTAAGAATTATTAATTTCATTTGGTAGGGAAATTCCAGAATTAGTAATGTGCATTCACTAATTAGATTTTCCGAGTGATTTCGATCATTATTTTTGGACAAAGCATTTCCATGAATTATGAAAACCGAATCTTAGCTTTAATGAATATCTTGAGAATATTTTCGGTTTTGGAAATTCCTTGGTGTCCGAACTTCTCTTGTCTATAAATACTTGAAGTTTGCCTTTCTAGCAAACTAATCCTTCGTAACAATAGACTTCCTCTTTTGTTGGTGTTACTGGTGTAGCCGCGTATTCGGAGAGGAGAGTAACCTAATTAGGAGAAATCTCTTACGGACGCTCAGTTTAAAGTCTTCTTTGGGATTGAGAAGCTCTAGTGTGTACCGTTGGTGGGAAACTAGACAATTGCTTTTTTTCTTTTGTTTTCGATTGATTTGATTGACTAACGGTGGTTGAAATCTGAGTGAACCTAGTTTGTTTATTCATGAGAATCTTCTCTTCTGATATAAGATTCACTCAAACTAATTCAGAGTTTCGATATGGATCTTTAGACTGTTCTTAGTTCTAAAGACGATCTTGTGATAATCCATTGTTAACAGACTCCATTCTGTGTGTGATTGATCACAAGAGATTCAAGTGATTGTGTGCAGGTTTTTATTGAAGATTTAAGGAGATTTGAAGACAAAGAAGATATTGAAGATTTGACTTGGGTTTTATAATCTTTGATGTGCACAACACTTGTTTCGGTAAAAGAGTATTCAATTAATAATCGGTTTATCCTTGTGGTAGATTGGATTGATTAATTGATTAGATCGGCATCAACACAGTTCTTCGGACTAAAGGTGTTGTTGGCTTAATCTTAAACGATTACTTCGGTAATTGAACATAAGATAAATCTAAAGACCTGACGAAGGAGTTTATGTTAAGATAAACGGAAGAGCCTTTGTCCGACTCATATCACTTGGTTGAATAGAGTTGATACCAAACATATTTGTTGTTCCTTTACTGTTTGGAATACGAACCAAAGGAATTGTTCCAAGTACGTGACTTATTTATAAGTTGCAGGCGTGGGAATACAGACGGAACTAGGTGAACTATAGGGTTAGTTACTTGGTCTCAACTATACGAAGTTAGGTGTAATTTTGTGTAGCGGCTTAATCCTAAGAGTATTCAATTCTGGACAAGGTCCCGGGGTTTTTCTGCATTTGCGTTTTCCTCGTTAACAAAATATTCCTGTGTCATTTACTTTTATTTTCCGTATTATAATTATTATAATTAAAGTAAATTACACCAACATTAATTCATATTTACTTGATAATCAATCCTATTGTGTTTGGTTAAGTCCGAACCGTTGTATCAAGTAAACATACTTCGTTGTTGTTTGTCTCGATCTCGTATCCATAGACGATCACACGAAGTGTGAACCGATTAGTTATATTGTCTCGACTCAGTCCATAGACAATCATTTTCGGAGAAAGGACTTATAGGTAGGAATTTTTTTAGCTTGAGGTATATTTGGGTACCCTCGCCTTTTCAATTGGTATCATAGCAGGCAAACAAGAAAAGATCTAACAATCTGTGTTTGGTGCGATCCAACCTATAAGAATGAACTCGAGTTCTCATGAATCGACTTCAATTAACGTACCGCCAAGATTTGACGGAACAAACTATCTATGGTGGAAATCTGCAATGAGATCTTTTCTTCAATCACGAGAATTTAATACTTGGTTATTAGTTGTCGATGGTAATATTCGTCCAAAGATAGAAAATTCATAAACTGAGTTTAAACGTTTTGTAGAGTTTTCATACGAACAAAAGGCACTTGCAAAGCAGAATTCAGATGATTTGAATGCTATTATTCATGCTGTAAGTCGTGATTTACAACATCATGTGTCAACATGTCAAACTTCGAAAGAAGCTTGGGCGAAAGAAATTTGTCAGAGAAAGAAGCTAGACTTGAAACTCTCACTTCTGAGTGGTAAAACCTTCGAATGGATGACAACGACACTTTTGAAGAGTCTCACATTAAACTCTCTGAGATAATTAATGCTTCTTTCTCGTTAGGAAAGACTATTTCTGAAAAGGATATAATATGAAAGATTCTCATATCGTTGCCATCTATATCCAGTTCTAAGAAGCATGCAATCATAGAAGCAAATGATCTTCAACTCTCTCACGAAGCACACTCGTTAGTAAGTTAAAGATCTTTGATCATGCATCACATTATATTTAAAGTAAGGGAATCACTTTTAAAGCAAGAATTCCAAAAATTCCAATGGAAAGGAATATACAGTTGGATGATTCAGATGAACAAATTGAAGAAAATTATGATGATGAAATTGAAAAATCATTGTCATTAATTACTAGACAGTTTTGAGATCTCTTAAAGAAAAGAAACAAGAGATTCGTTAAGGATACTTATCGATCTTCTCGACCGCATGATCGAGTTCCTGTCAAAAAAGATCATGAAGAAGATGATGAATATCAGCCGCACTGCTTCAAGTGTAAAGGGTTTGGTCATATTGCTAAAGACTGTCCCAATCTTAAGAAATACACTTGAAGCAAGGCATTAGTTGTAACTCTTGATGAGACCTCTGATTCATACGATTCTGAAGAAGAGGAAACAGCTAACATTGCATTAGTTGTCAATCTTATTTCTTCCTCCTCCATTAGTGATTTACCCATTTTAAGAATGGACATGTCTTCCGATGTTATTAAATCACTCAATGGTAAAGGGAAAAATAAGACAAGATGCAAATATTGTCTTAAAAATAGAATTGCTAATTGTTGCGCATGCAATTCCAGTCTATCCAAAGATACTTCGTTAGTTCGAGGTAACAAAAGGAGATCTTTTCATATTATACTAGATCAAGAATACTCTGGTTGTTCAAAATTCCATAATGAGAGAAAATCTCATACTAATGCCACCTGATCGGTATTAGAATTCTTTCCTCACCACATGTGCCAAATCTTTGAGTGAGGAAGAGGAAAAATCAAGGCACTTTTGTGTAGATTATGGAAATAATATCTAGTATTTGAAGATATTTGATATATTCGTATTTTTAGGAATATTATATTTTCGGTCGTATGAAAAATATAACAAAATTATTCTCCTATTTTGATCATTCCTTGTCCGAACTATGGGTCTGATTCAAATGGTTTCCCTGGAGAAGATGCAAGATCAGAAAGATCATCTTAAAACTAAGTCTGGGTTATCTCTTGATATTAAAGGGAAAAATCAGAAAGGGATATTGGCTTAGCAAGAAGGAAAGATTAGTGTATTGAGGCATTGACACACTTTTGTGTTCAATCAAAGACAGAATTGCATGCTCTTGCAGAGTCCTTCACAAAAATTTCTCATTTGCAAGAGATTCTATTCAAGCAACAAGGCTTTCTACTTGAAGAAATTCAAAAGCTGAAAAGTAGTAATCCACCTTCATTCAGTTCTGACATGAAGGACTACGTTGCAAAGAAAAATAGACATCTTTGATTTCTTTCATTGATTGTGTTGGTCTATTATGAATAAAATTATTTGATTAGTAATTTTTCTTGTGATAGTTTTCGGTTTACATAGACTGTGCTTGAATGCTTTTATCTTATTGCTATGTATGTTTATGGGATGTTTGATTTCGGTTTTATTACCTTAATATTCGATATCATATATTATGGAACCCTTATGGTTTGGGTGACTTTTTGATTTGCAGGATTAAGTTCTAGCCCATGTTGGTAGGCTTTATCAAGGTATCATGAGGGGTTCTGGTAGAAACAATATGTGAAAAAGTCACAATATGTTGAATCGGTTTTGGTTTAGCATAAAAGCATATGTGTTTCGACGGTTTTCAACTTTTGCTTGCAATTGTTAAAACCGGTTTTCAAACTTTCTCTGTTAAAGGTTGAGGGTTATTGTTATTCTTTTGTTTTGGCATAAGGATAACAACGTGATGATATTCGATATCAATTCTCCCTGGACGAAGATGCAATCATATTGGATAAGTGGATGCGAAATTTGAGGTAACAATCTTGTTAGTTAATTAATTTCTTGTTTAAGAAAATCCTGAGTTTATATTATATATATTTGTTGCTTTTGATTAACAAAATTTCGGTACAATAGATGTTTATTCCATGATGTGTGTGCGGATGTGTGATTCAATTGGTTCCGGTTAAGAAAAACTATTGTTATCTTGCTTTATTATGTGGTATCAATTGTTTAGTCTTACAAAATTTCGGTACAATTGATGTTGTGTGTGATTCAACTGGTTCCGGTTAAGAAAAACTATTGTTATCTTGCTTTTGTATGGTATCAATTGTTTAGGCTTACAAAATTTCGGTGCAATTGCGGTGCTTTTAATGTCTATATTGTTTCAATTGCTTTCGGTTGAGGTGAATAATTATGCAAGTTGATTTATTTTGGTTTGTATGAATTAGTTATGGCTTAACAAAATAAATTTTGTACGGGATGAGTTGTTTGGTCCAATTCGATTCTGGATAACAGAAACTAAGTTAATTCTGATCTTAGTTAGACTTATCGAAGTGATGTTTCGGTTATTCAAGTCTAATCGAATTCCTTAAAAAGAAACGCTAGTTAACTAACCTAGTACTTGTCTTGTTTAAAATTGAAAGGTCTAAGTTTATGAATAATTAGAACCTGATGAGAAAAATAAAGTTTATCTTTATTTTGGTCTTATCGAATTAAGCGGTTGTTTTTGAACAATCGGCTTAGCAAAGGGACTAAGGTGCTTAGTTGTTTTTTGGTTTGCTAAACTAAATTGGAAAAATTGTTTCGGACAATTGTTTTCTTGGTAACATATCAAAATAAAACTACTTGTAGTTTCGGTTTTGATATTGGTTATCAGAACATGATGTGTGGAACCCTCGTGCCTAACTCTAAAGGTTTGCAAGTCTATTCTGAGATTTGTAAGATTCTTTTCCTGTTGTCCTTTATTTTTTCGTTTCTTTGTCATTTTTGTGACAAAAATGGGGAGAAATAGGTGATACTGGCATTGATTTTATATTGATTGGTATCGCTAGGGAAAAGAATATTGATGCTTGAATGTTTATCTAACGAAAGAGTGAAACCACAGATTAAGGGGGAGTAACATGTCATACGAAGTGGATAACAAATACGTGCGGATTGAATATCTACCTATCTTCCTTAGGGGGAGTAAAATCTTTGTTATTATAATGTCAACAACGGCATTTTCAAGGATTGAATGTAAGCAGTTTTATTGTGATGTTGAATCGGGAATCAAGCGGATGTGTAATGAATTCTTGTAATTTGTTTATCCATATGATGTAAGAGTTTTGTCACTAAAATTGACAAAGGGGGAGAATGTTAGAGCATTGCTCGGTTGAACCCACCAAGCGTTGGTATGTCAAGTTTGGTTGTCATATTTTAGTGAATCAAAACTCATGTTAAGAGTTGCTTGATTATGTACTAGAGTCAACTTCATATAGGTTAGCTTGAAATTAGTAGGATATGAGACATTTACAAGTATTGTGAAGTCTTGAAGATGTGAAGAAGCAAGGAGCTACAACAACAAAAATCATCCTTCCACTTGAGGTTAGTGATATTTAACTAGAACTGTTTCATTCCCTAAAGTATCTTTCAAGTCGTGCATATTGAAAACATAAAAGCATGTTTGAACTCTAGATAGACATAGTATTAAGGAATATAATACGAGGTTTATTGCTTAACCATTAAACTTTATAGATAAGATATCGCCATAATCATTTGAATGCTATTATGATTATGTATGGGTATGAGGAGAGGAGAGGATTTCATCCTAGGGAACAATGGTTACATGTGTTCTAAGGAAGTAAGTTCATAAACTTGTTTGTGGACCGAAAAGGAAATTTCCAGGTGTTATTGGTTTTTTTATTCATTTCATATCTTATGAACAACCAATATGTGTGATTGAGTATAACCGCTCACAACTTGTTTGTGTTCTTGGTAGAACTATTCACAAAGGCCTCACTTATGTATTGGTATAACTTTTATTAGTAAAACCGATCTTAAGTAATCACCTGTGGTATGATCGGGTTTGTGTGTCTGACCAAATATGGGAGAGGGGAACCGATCTTAGTAGGAGGTTTTGTACATCACAAGGGGAACCGATCCTTGTATGGGGTGCAGCAAGGTTTATAGCAGAAAGGGGAACCGATCATATGGACATGTGCAACACATTTTTAGGCAAAGGGGAACCGACCCTATGTACATGTGCAACACATATAAGTTAGATACCATATATATGTGGGGAACCGATCCTAGTACCTAGTCAACCGAATTTTGGAAAGTTAGTGTGACTATGCACAGTACTCACATGGAGGTAGAACCGAAAATTGTTTTGGTAGAACCGTTAAATCCATGATTGTGATTGAATGTTGGTTTGATCAATCACATAGTTCTTGAAAGTCAGATGAACCAATTCTAAACTTGTTTGGAAGTGTGGCAAATCAGTTTCAAGGTTGTAAGCGTGAAAGAGAACTTACAAAGTAAAGATGTCGGCAAACTTTGAACACGTGCTGTGAATGTTTATTTCTTTAATTATTCAAAGATATTCCTTAACGGCAAAGGATAGAGAATCCCAGGATCGAAACATAAGTAAGATAAGAATCTTTTAATTAATGTTATTAATTTCATTTGGTAGGGAAATTCCAGAATTAGTAATGTGCATTTACTAATTAGATTTTCCGAGAGATTTCAATCATTATTTTTGGACAGAGCATTTCCAGGAATTATGAAAACCGAATCTGTGCTTTAATGAATATCTTGAGAATATTTTTGGTTTTGGAAATTCCTTGGTGTCCAAACTTCCTTGTCTATAAATACTTGAAGTTTGCCTTTCTAGCAAAGCAATCCTTCGTAACAACAAACTTCCTCTTTTGTTGTTGTTACTGGTGTAGCCGCCTATTCGGAGAGGAGAGTAACCAAATTATGCGAAATCTCTTACGACCGTTCAGTTTAAAGTCTTCTTTGGGATAGAGAAGCTCTAACGTGTACCGTTGGTGGGAAACTAGATAATTGCAGTTTATCTTTTGTTTTCTATTGATTTGATTGACTAACGGTGGTTGAAATATGATTGCACCTAGTTTTTTTATTCTGGAGAATTTTCTCTTCTGATATAAGATTCACTCAAACTAGTTCATAGTTTCGACATGGATCTTTAGACTGTTGTTAGTTCTAAAGACGATCTTGTGATAATCCATTGTTAACAGACTCCGTTCTATGCTTGATTGATCACAAGAGATTCAAGTGATTGTGTTCAGGTTTTTATTGAAGATTTAAGAAGATTTGAAGACAAAGAAGATATTGAAGATCTGACTTGGGTTTTATAATCTTTGGTATGCACAATACTTGTTTCGGTAAAAGAGGATCCAATTAATAACCGGTTTATCCATGTGATAGATTGGATTGATTAATTGAGTAGATCAGCGTACAGTTCTTTGGATTAAAGGTGTTGTTGGCTTAATCTTAAACGATTACTTCGGTAATTGAACATGAGATAGATCTAAGGACCTGACGAAGGAGTTTATGTTAAGATAAACGGAAGAGCCTTTGTCGGACTCATATCACTTGGTTGAATAGAGTTGATACCAAACAGATTTGTTGTTCCTTTACTGTTCGAAATACGAACCAAAGGAATTGTTCCAAGTACATGACTTATCTATAAGTTGGAGGCGTGGGAATACAGACGGAACTAGGTGAATTATAGGGTTAGTTACTTGGTCTCAACTATACGAAGTTAGGTGTAATTTTGTGTAGCGGCTTAATCCTGAGAGTATTCAATTCTGGACAAGGTCCCGGGGTTTTTCTGCATTTGCGATTTCCTCGTTAACAAAATCTTGCTGCGTCATTTACTTTTATTTTCCGCATTATAATTGTTTTATTATAATTAAATAAATTACACAAACGTTAATTCCTATTTACTGTGTTGATGCCGATCTACTCAATTAATCAATCCAATCTAGCACAAGGATAAAACGATTATTAATTGGATCCTCTTTTACCGAAACAAGTATTCTGCGCACCAAAGATTATAAAACCCAAGTCAGATCTTCAATATCTTCTTTGTCTTCAAATCTTCTTAAATCTTCAATAAAAACCTGCATACAATCACTCGAATCTCTTGTGATCAATCACACACATAACGGAGTCTGTTAACAATGGATTATCACAAGATCGTCTTTAGAACTAACAACAGTCTAAAGATCCTTGTCGAAACTCTGAACTAGTTTGAGTGAACCTTATATCAGAAGAGAAGATTCTCAAGAATAAACAAACCAGGTGCAATCAGATTTCAACCACCGTTAGTCAATAAAATCAGTCGAAAACAAAAGATAAACCGTAATTATCTAGTTTCCCACCAACGGTACACGCTAGAGCTTCTCAATCCCAAAGAATACTTTAAACTAAGTGGTCGTAAGAGATTTCGCCTAATTAGGTTACTCTCCTCTCCGAATAAGCGGCTACACCAGTAACAACAACAAAAGAGGAAGTCTGTTGTTACGAAGGATTAGTTTGCTAGAAAGGCAAACTTCAAGTATTTATAGACAAGGAAGTTTGGACACCAAGGAATTCCCAAAACCGAAAATATGCTCAAGATATTCATTAAAGCACAGATTCGGTTTTCATAATTCCTGGAAATGCTCTGTCCAAAAATAATGATCGAAATCTCTCGGAAAATCTAATTAGTAAATGCACATTACTAATTATGGAATTTCCCTACCAAATGAAATTAATAACCTGAATTAAAATATTCTTAACTTACTTATGTTTCGATCCTGGGATTCTCTTCCCTTAGCCGTTAAGGAATATCTTTGAACAATTAAAGAAATAAACATTCACAGTGTTCAAAGTTTGTCGACATCTTTACTTTGTAAGTTCTTTTTCACACTTACAACCTTGAAACCGATTTTCCACACTTACAAACAAGTTTAGAATTGGTTCATCTGACTTTCAAGAACTATGTGATTGATCAAACCAACATTCAATCACAATCATGGTTTTAACGGTTCTACCAAAACAAGTTTCGGTTCTACCTCCATGTGAGTACTATGCATAGTCACACTAGCTTTCCAAAATTCGGTTGACTAGGTACTAGGATCGGTTCCCCACATATATATGATATCTAACTTATATGTGTTGCATATGCCCATAGGATGGGTTCCCCTTTACCTAAACACGTGTTGCACATGTCCATAGGATCGGTTCCCCTTTCTGCTATAAAGATTTATGTACCCCTTACAAGGATCGGTTCCCCATGTGATGTACTGCACCTCTTACTAGGATCGGTTCCCCTCTCCCATATTTGGTAAGAAACACAAACCCGATCATGCTACAGGTGATTACTTAAGATCGGTTTTACTAATAAAAGTTATACCAATACATAAGTCGGGCCTTTGTGAATAGTTTTACCAAGAACACAAACAAGTTACGAGTGGTTATACTCAATCACACATATTTTTTGTTCATAAGATATGCAATGAATAACAAAACCAATAACACCTGGAAATTACCTTTTCGGTCCACAAACAAGTTTATGAACTTACTTCCTTAGAACACATGTAAACATTGTTCCCTAGGATGAAATCCTCACCTCATACCCATACATAATCACAATAGCATTAAAATGATTATGGCGATGTCTTATCTACAAAGTTTAATGGTTAAGCAATAAACCTCGTATTGTATTCCTTAATACTATGTCTATCTGGAGTTCAAACATGTTTCGCAGTTATGTTTTCAATATGCACGACTTGAAAGATACGTTAGGGAATGAAAAAGTTCAAGTCAAATATCACTAACCTCATGTGGAAGGATGATTTTTGTTGTTGTAGATCCTTGCTTCTTCACATCTTCAAGACTTCGCAATACTTGTAATGTCTCATATCCTAATACTTTCAAGCTAACTTATACGAATTTGACTCTAGTACATAACCAAACGACTCTTAACATGAGTTTTGATTCACTAAAATATGACAACCAAACTTGACATACCAACGCTTGGTGGGTTCAACCGAGCAATGCTCTAACAATGTCCACCTTCGTAAATTTTAGTGACAAAACTCTTACATCATATGGATAAACAAATTACAAGAATTCATTACACATCTGATTGATTCCCGATTCAACAGCACGGTAAAACTTCTTACATTCAATCCTTGAAAATGTCGTTGTTGACATTATAATAACAAAGCTAATACTCCCCCTAAGGAAGATAGGTAGATATTCAATCCACACATCTTTGTTATCCACTTCGTATGACATGCTACTCCCTTTTATTCAGTGCTTTCACTCTTTCGTTAGATAAAACATTCAAGCACCAATGTTCTTTTCCCTAGCGATACCAATCAATATAAAATCAATGCCAGTATCACCTATTTACTCCATATATTTCTCCCCCTTTTTGTCACAATAATGAAAAAGAAACAAAAAAATAAAGGGAAACATGAAAAGAATCTTACAAATCTCATAATAGACTTGCAAACCTGTAGAGTTAGGCACGAGGGTTCCACACATCATGTTCTGATAACCAATATCAAAACCGAAACTACAAGTAGTTTTATTTTGATATGTTACCAAGGAAACAATTTTCCGAAACAATTTTTCCAATTTATTTTAGAAAACCAAAAACAACTAATCACCTTAGTCCTCTTGCTAAACCGATTATTCAAAAACAACCGCTTAATTCGATAAGACCAAAATAAAGATAAACTCTATTTTTCTCATCAGGTTCTAATTATCCATAAACTTAGACCTTTCAATTTTAAACAAGATAAGTACTAGGTTAGTTAACTAGTATTTTTTGTTAAGGCGTTCGATTAGACTTGAATAACTGAAACCTCACTTCGTTAAGTCTAACTAAGATCAGAATTAACTTAGTTTCTCTTATCCGGAATCGAATTGGAATAAACAACTCATCCCGTACACAATTTATTTCGTTAAGCCATAACTAACTCATACAAACCAAAATAAATCAACTTGCATAATTATTCACCTCAACCGGAAGCAATTGAAACAACATAGACATTAAAAGCACCGCAGTTGCACCGAAATTTTGTAAGCCTAAACAATTGATACCATACAAAAGCAAGATAAAAATAGTTTTTCTTAACCGGAACCAATTGAATCACACACAACATCAATTGTACCGAAATTTTGTAAGCCTAAAAAATTGATACCACACAATAAAGCAAGATAACAATAGTTTTTCTTGACCGGAACCAATTGAATCACACATCCACACACACATCATGGAATAAACATCAATTGAACCGAATTTTTGTTAAGCAAAAGCAACAAATATATATAATATAAACTCGGGCTTTTCTTAAACAGGAAAATAATTAACTAACAATATTGTTACCTCAAATTTCGCATCCACTTCTCCAATATGATTGCATCTTCGTCCAGGGAGAATTGATATCGAAATATCATCACGTTGTCATCCTTATGCCAAAACAAAAGAATAATAACAACCCTCAACCTTTACCAGAGAAAAGTTAAAACCCGATTTTAACAATTGCAAGAAAAGTTGAAAACCGTCGAAACACATATGCTTTTATGCTAAACCATAACCGATTCAACATACTGTGACTTTTTCACATATTGTTTCTATCAGAACCGCTCATGATCCTTTGATAAATCCTACCAACATGGGCTAGAAATTAATCCTGCTAAATCAAAAAGTCACCCAAACCATAAGGGTTCATGAAAAAGCGGTGGTCTAACAACACCACCCAATATTTCGCTTAGAAATTTGTATGGAAAAACTCGAATATACTTTTAAGAGAATCAACAAGACTCAATCAATTAAAAGTACATCAACGAGTTTATATCTCTCTCTCTTGATTTGATTTCCTCAAATAGAAACTGCGAGTACTAATCAAATACAAGGAATAACTTGGATGGTACCAAAGACCAATATCCAAGGATCAATCAATGACAATCAACAACCAAAGGTTGGATTACTCTAATTGATAATCTGACGCACAACCTGTATTATTTCAATTATAAAGATAAAACAATATAATGCGGAAACTGAAATAACACAGACACCAGAAATTTTGTTAACGAGGAAACCGCAAATGCAGAAAAACCCCGAGACCTAGTCCAGATTGAACACACACTGTATTAAGCCGCTACAGACACTAGCCTACTCCAAGCTAACTTCGGACTGGACTGTAGTTGAACCCCAATCAGTCTCCCACTGATCCAAGGTACAGTTGTACTCCCTACGCCTCTGATCCCAGCAGGATATAACGCACTTGATTCCCTTAGCTGCTCTCACCCACAACTAAGAGTTGATACGATCCAAAATCGCAGGCTTTGATAATAAACAAATCTATCTCACACAGAAAAGTCTATCAAAGGATCAATCTGTGTCCCTCAGAAAAACCCTAAAGTTTTTGTTCCATCTTTTGATAATAATCAAGGTGAACAGGAACCAATTGATAAACCAGTCTTATATTGATAGACGCATTTATGTGTCTATTTTGTTCTCAATGTTCTGTATTGTTAGACTCGATTAAATACTTATTGTGTTATTTTATGTTTTTGTAGATGTTTTTGGAAAAATAAGCTCTTGCGGCGAAATTGGCTCGAAAAGTGGTGTTTTACACCCTAGGATAGAGTACTAAAGACACCCCATAAATGCACCGGAGGAACCCATAAAAATTACTAAAGGCACCCCAAGGGACAAGTGTTATTCGTACTCCAGCAACGGATAAGGGGGCGACCACTGGATAAGGGGTGACCTTCTTCAAAAATTCAAAAAAATATTTTGGCGGGAAAATATTTGCTCTTCACTGGCAGATTTTCTCGATTGCATTTGGACGTGATTTTGTGCGATTCAATCTCTGAAACTTTGTGGAAAGATGTGATATATCATAATAAAGATGGTATGGGTGTTTGGTTCGACCATAATTGGCTTGAATTGGCTAGGCAATCCACGAGCTGGAAAAAGGGGAATATGTGCAGGGAAGAATTGTTCGCGGGATTCAGCGTGTTTGTACGTGTTTGGATGGAGTTGGGATGGTGTAGAAACTTGTTTGGAGTGTGTTCCACATCAACAGAAGCGCGGAAGAGGAATTAAAGGAAAGAAAATCCCGTATTTCTTTGAAAAAGGAAAGAAAATATCCCGAGTAAAAGAAGATTATTTGGGATTAATGGAGGAGATTCAACGCGTGTTTTTGGTTTAAATAGGTTCCCTGGGAGTCCTAGAGGGGGTGTCGAGAGTTGGAGGTCGAGAGGATAGCTCAGAAGCAAGAAATCACGAGTTGATCAAACTCTGTTTCTGCTGCTGCTGATGATGAAGAACACCAAGAACACGAAGAACAGACTAGCGTAGACAGTCGTTAATCAACAGTGTCTAAGACGCACACTGGAGGGTCGCAGTGTAGTCTCAACATCAGCAACACCTGTCTCTTATCGTTCTTTTTGTGACGCCTGTTGTGGGTCGTACATTCACTGTTTTACTCATTTTTATCATTTTAATCAACTTTTGAGCAACAAACATGTATTTGAGCAAGTGATTAATATGAGAAGCTAAATCCCAACACTGGGATGACGGATGGAGCCCTATTTCACGCATGTGGTAATTTTAATAATTCTTTTTATGACTTTTGCACTTGTTTTTAATTGATTTATGGTTCGAATTAATTAGTTATCATTTTATTTGATGGGTCATGCTTGCTTAAATGTTTGATGTTCCATGCTTACGATTTATAACTAATATTTTGAGAATCTATATTGGCAAAGAATTAGAGTCCATATTTTTAATATTTGAGCTATAATTGCATGGAATTATTATTTGAATCACATGGATGGAATTTGGGGAAATTCTTAGTCCATGTACCTCTCACCATTGTTAATATTTTTTTTTGTATATAATTTTATTAAACCTTTAAATTTAATCTTCACAAGTCCGAGAGTTCGAATCCTATTTACTACAACAACCCCATCAAAAATTTGTGAATCATTTTGGCGCCGCCGACGCGGATTTGTACTTCGGTAGAATTTTTAGGTTTTTATTATTTTTTATTATTCCATTTGTTCTTTTTACGTCTCTTTGGTTGTGTCTTTGTATTACAGGTTTGAAGTTGGATACTAAAGACCTTGGAATCAAAGCTTAAAGCTAAAAGAGAAGGAAAAAAGACAAAGCAAAAAAAATAAAGAAAAAAGAGAGAGATTTATTATTTATTATTTTTTTAAGAGACTTTCCATTTTATTTATTTTTTTGTAATTATTATTATTATTTTTTGTATTTCTTTTCATTGGACTGGACTTTGGACAATTTATTTTAATTTTAAACCCTACGGAAGGGTTATATATATAAAAAAAAAATTAAATATAAACTGTTTGCAGGGAAGGACGACGATTACAATATCGTCTCGGCCCCTCGGGTTCGCACACTGACACCGGAGTCAGTGGCCCGAGTCGACTACAGCGGTTCTTCGCCCGTCTGGTACGGGAGGTAAACTTCTAAACACCCGCGAATCTCCTGTCAGCGGGTTTACTGTCTGCCTTAAGGTGATTATATGTTGAGGACTGAACCGGCTGCTTTAATTTCCTAGTAAAGTGCAAGAACTGGCCATATAAGATAAGGGTTCGGATTTCATCACCGTTCCCTTCTTGCCCACCTTAGGAAAACGAATCCTAACGCGAACCCAAGCTTAAAATTTGATTAGAACGAGACCGAGGGTAACGAGCTTGGTAGGAAAATCTTTCGAAAAATATTGGTTACTCTTTTAAGCATACTTCAAAGTTCTTGATGGTTTCTGTAAGTTGAATGCGTGACTGCGCCGCCTTGTAATACCGGTGAGGCTTTGGGTATCAAAGCTCCACTGAGCTTCCCTCGCCTCGATTCAACTTACATTAGCTCGGATTGATTCCAGAGGGGTGTGCTCAAATTGTAACGAATTCCTTTTCGAAGGAATAGAAGCTGGTCTAGACAACAATCTAAGTGGAGCCATCATGCTCTTTGTTTGCTAGAAATCAGTAGGTTTGATTTGGTCGAGTCATCTTTGTTTGTGATTGTATAGAATTCCCTTGTAATTAAGAATGTCGAACTGGTATGACAGAAGCCAATACAATGAGTATCGATCTGAATTTGAATATGGACATCATCATTTTTATGACCATGGTGGGAATAGTAGTTGGGAACGACAACCTTTTCAAGGTTATGGTTCATACCATGGTGAGCCCAATTACTATCCACACGCGAATTGGTCTTACGAGAAAGAAAATCAGGAACACTGTAGTACTGGTTACTCGTTTTTGGAAACTAGTCCTGATTATGATATTTCTGAACCTGTTCCATCTCTAGAAGAGACCCAACAACGGATTGAAAGGACGTATAAACGTTTAGTTGCAATGAATAGTTCAAAATAAGAGTGTACACGATATTCTGAGATGATAAACGAGAGTAGTGAACGTATAAGTGTTATGCTCAGTGAAATTCAGGCACGTCTAGAGGCAGAAAATGAACAGTTAGCTAATGCTGCTCGAAATGATCTAAATTTCCAAAATAGTGTTTATAATTCTATCCTTGATATCAATAGTGAATATTTGCCTAATTTAGAGGACGAGGTTAGAATAAAAGACACTACTTATTTAGATAAGGTTCAATCATCTTCGTACTATTATGATGAGGATAGTAGTAATGAAGAATCTGAAATGTGTAGGCATAGTGATCAGGAATCTATTAATCCAATTGAGCTTTATAATGATTCTAGTTCAAATCCAAATAATTTTTATGATTATTCACCTATTCAAAAGGAAGAGGATTTGATTAGGGATACCACCGTTTTAGACGATGTAGTTTTTCCTTTTGATTACGAAGCCGATAATGCTTTAGAGGAACGGGTTTATTCCGAAAATGCTGTTTTAGAGTCTAGCGACTTAGAACAATAGTCTTAGACGAAGAAAATGAACTCGTAGAGCTATTAAATATGAGTAAGGATGCGTCGCTTGAGTATAACCTCGAAGGAGCAATTGACTATTTTCAGGATTCCAATGATCTAGAAATTAAGGAGATTGTAACTAGTCTATCTAGAGACACTGAAAACTCTAAGTTTGGGGGTGATTATCACCTTCCTAGTGCCTTACCTTTAACTCTCAGAAAGTACCTTCACTTAGGACTTGATATCTCTGCCTCGACAATTTTACAAAATTACCTTCATACTCGTTTTCCCGAACCTAATGATGTCCAGGAAGAAGTTCAGTCGTTAGAAACCCATCCTATGGTTGATGTGGTTTTCCCAGGCTATGATCCCTAGATTGACTTTGTTTTCCCACCAAATAGTTTTCTTCCAACTGTGGGAACGTTTATATTCCAAATGTGTCGAATATTAAGTTGTGAGACTAAACCTAAATGCTTTAGGAAATTAGAATCGACACATTTGCTTAAGAATGACCACTACTCTCATTATGGTCAACTTTGTGAGTCAAATCTAATTGACTTAGAGGATCCCCAATTATTCAGGTTGTTGTTATGTGCTTCTAAGTTCTTAGTTGAGTTTTTCCAGACTCTAATACCTGAACCGGATCTTAGCTTTGAGGAAATCCAACCGATGAAAACCTTTTATTTAGACCCTTTTATAGAGCCTGAACCTGAACCACAACTAGATGTAGTTGTTTTAAGCAAGGGTATGTTCGGTATCTTCTTGGTCTGTTGCACTTTCCTCCTCTTGTGGGTAACACTTTTTAATCTGGATGACCCACAGTTATTCCGGCTACTACTATATGATTCTACGTGGTAACTAATCCTTGCTTAGTCTGGCTGAAGACTTTAAACTTAGCACTTCTTGGGAGGTAACCCAATATTCATGCGACACGGTAATATCTTTCCTTATCTCTTTTGCTTCATTGGTAACTGTTTCTCCTTGTTCATGCTTTTAATTTCATCTTTAGAACATTGAGGACAATGTTAAATTTAAGTTTGGGGGTATGGGAGAAAGTTCTTAGTTGCAATAAATAAGCTCCAGAGACTAGAAATTTATGCTTATTAAGGTTGGCACTAACTAATCTAAGTGGATGGAAGCATTTTGGTTGTAGGATTTGAGGAACCAATCTGATTAGATGGAAACATCTAAAGAGTCTATTCATAAAAGCACAGAGCTCAGGTGTTAGAAAAAGAAAACATGGTAGTTTCGCCATATCCTCGTGATGGAAACATCGAAAGAATCCTGATCACTTCTTTTCTTTTTTCTTTTTACCATTACTAGGGTGAAATAGAGTGACTGAGATGGAAAAAAAATTTGAGACCAGACCACCAGACCAACCGGAATAAACACAATAAAGTCGACCACTGGTACCCTTTTATATGCCAGCTGAGTTGACCTAGAGTTAGGATTATCGACCACTGGTTCCCTTGTATTTGCTAGTGTGTTGATATTAGTCCAGACCAGTATCTCAGTCCATTAGGATAGGTTCACCTTAGTCAACGTCATCCACATTTTTCTCTACATCCATCTTCTTAAATCTATCCATATGATTGGTTGACTCCGGTTTATGATGTCCAGAAACTATCTGAGTAGAGCTCTGTCACTTTATATGAATTTTAGTATGCTTGAGTGCAAACTCGTGTACAACAATTGGAATTTCGCATCAGGGTACTTCCTCTTGTAGTCAATAAGTATGCCAACCAAGGAGATTCTTTAGTGCCTTCCAAGGTTCTGCATAGATAGCTAGGGTCTGGAGTAATGGTTTTGTGGGCACACTTCTGGTAAACCCTCCCGAGATTAACTCGATTTTATTTATTTTTTATTAGTTTTGCTCGAGGACTAGCAAATAATAAGTTTGGGGGTATTTGATAGACGCATTTATGTGTCTATTTTGTTCTCAATGTTCTGTATTGTTAGACTCGATTAAATACTTATTGTGTTATTTTATGTTTTTGTAGATGTTTTTGGAAAAATAAGCTCTTGCGGAGAAATTGGCTCGAAAAGTGGTGTTTTACACCCTATGATAGAGTACTAAAGACACCCCAGAAATGCACCAGAGGAACCCAGAAAAATTACTAAAGGCACCCCAAGAGACATGTGTTATTCGGACTCCAGCAACGGATAAGGGGGCGACCGCTGGATAAGGGGTGACCTTCTTCACAAATTCAAAAAAATATTCTGGCGGGAAAATATTTTCTCTTCACTGGCAGATTTTCTCGATTGCATTTGGACGTGATTTTCTGCGATTCAATCGCTGAAACTTTGTGGAAAGATGTGATATATCATAATAAAGATGGTATGGGTGTTTGGTTCGACCATAATTGGCTTGAATTGGCTTGAATTGGCTAGGAAATCCACGAGCTGGAAAAAGGGGAATACGTGCAGGGAAGAGTTGTTCACGGGATTCAGCGTGTTTGTACGTGTTTGGATGGAGTTGGGATGCTGTAGAAACTTGTTTGGAGTGTGTTCCACATCAACAGAAGTTCGGAAGAGGGATTAAAGGAAAGAAAATCCCGTATTTCTTTGAAAAAGGAAAGAAAATATCCCGAGTAAAAGAAGATTATTTGGGATTAATGGAGGAGATTCAACGCGTGTTTTTTGTTTAAATAGGTTTCATGGGAGTCCTAGAGGGGGTGTCGAGAGTTACAGGTCGAGAGGATAGCTCAGGAGCAAGAAATCACGAGTTGATCAAACTCTGTTTCTGCTGCTGCTGATGATGAAGAACACCAGAACACGAAGAACAGACTAGCGTAGACAGTCGTTAATCAACAGTGTCTAAGACGCACACTGGAGGGTCGCAGTGCAGTCTCAACATCAGCAGCACCTGTCTCTTATCGTTCTTTTTGTGACGCCTGTTGTGGGTCGTACATTCACTGTTTTACTCATTTTTATCATTTTAATCAACTTTTGAGCAACAAACATGTATTGTTAGCAAGTGATTAATATGAGAAGCTAAATCCCAACACTGGGACGATGGATGGAGCCCTATTTCACGCATGTGGTAATTTTAATAATTCTTTTTATGACTTTTGCACTTGTTTTTAATTGATTTATGATTCGAATTAATTAGTTATCATTTTATTTGATGGGTCATGCTTGCTTAAATGTTTGATGTTCCATGCTTACGATTTATAACTAATATTTTGAGAATCTATATTGGCAAAGAATAAGAGTCCATATTTTTAATATTTGAGCTATAATTGCATGGAATTATTATTTGAATCAGATGAATGGAATTTGGGGAAATTCTTAGTCCCAGTACCTCTCACCATTGTTAATATTTTTTTTTTGTATATAATTTTATTAAACCTTTAAATTTAATCTTCACAAGTCCGGGAGTTGGAATCCTATTTACTACAACAAACCCATCAAAAATTTGTAAATCATATATTCCCGAAGAACATCCGAGATAAATCAATCACCCCTCACAACAATCTTAATCGTATGGTAGCGAAACAAGATGTTGTGGAATCACAAACAATGAGACGAAGATGTTTGTGACTACTTTTTATATCTTGCCTATCAGAGATATTAATCTCAATCCAATCAATCTGATTGTACTCGTACGATAGAAGATGCAAGATCAGATCACACAACTACGATAAAAGTAGTATCGGTCTGGCTTCACAATCCCAATGAAATCTTTAAGTCGTTAACCTGGTTTTAGAAGAAGAAACCCAAAGGTTAAAGTAGAATCGACTCTAGCACGTAAACTAGTATTACACGTGAAGTGTGGGGATTAGTTTTGCACAATACTAGATGTCTCCTTTATATAGTCTTTCAAATCAGGGTTTCACCTTAGTCACAAAGCAAATAATATCCACCGTTAGATGAAAACCTGATTTAGATTTAAGCTAATATTTCTCAACCGTTAGATCGAAAACTTAGCTTGTTATACACAAATGAAATGCACGCTTCTAGGTTTGTTAACCGTACCCAAACATGTACATTGTTGGTTCAACAATAGTTAACCAAAAAGTTAGACATATGAGCATTTCATAACAACCACATTCTTCTTCACCCTAACTATTTCAAATGACTTCAAATGAACTAGTTGGAGAGTTGTTCAATTGCAAGGAAATCTTATGTACTACACAAAACAAAATTGAAGAAAAGATGATTTGATTCACTTGAATGGGTTCATGAACTTGTATAGCCACGATTTGCAAACTGCATTCCTTAGTCTTTATAAGTTTTACTTCAGAAATCATCTTCAGATATATAACCTTCTTAAGTTCGCACACTAGGTTTGCGGACTTAAGCAACCGGGAAGAGTTTACAAACTCCAGCAGAAAATATATGAGATCGAATATTAAGGTAGTAAAACCGAAATCAAACATCTCATAAACATACATAGCAATAAGATAAAAACATTCAATCACAGGCTATGTAAACCGAAAACTATCACAAGAAAAATTACCAATCAAATAATTTTATTCATAATAGTTTTATTCATAATAGACCATTACAATCAATAAAAGAAATCAAAAATTGATGTCTATTATACTTTGCAACCTAGTACTTCATGTCAGAACTGAATGAAGGTGGATTACTACTTTTCAGCTTTTGAATTTCTTCAAGTAGAAAGCCTTGTTGCTCAACCAGAATCTCTTGCAGATGAGAAATTTTTGTGAAGGATTCTGCAAGAGCATGTAATTATGTCTTTGATTGAACACAAAAGTGTATCAATGCCTCAATACACTAATCTTTCTTTAGAGTATTCTCTCTTTCCTTCTTGCTAAGCCAATCTCCCTTTCTGATTTTACCTTAATATCAAGAGTTAATCCAGACTTTGTTTTAAGATGATCTTGCATCTTCTCCAGGAAACCATTTGAGCCAGACCCATAGTTCGGACAAGGAATGATCAAAATAGGAGAAGAATCTTTTTATATTTTTCATACGACCGAAAATATAATATTCTTAAAAATACGAATATATCAAATATCTTCAAATACTAGATATTATTTCCATAATCTACACAAAAGTGGCTTGATTTTTCTTCTTCCTCACTCAAAAATTTGGCACACGTGGTGAGGAAAGAATTCTAATACCGATCAGGTGGTATTAGTATGAGATTTTCTCTCATTATGGAATTTTGAACAACCAGAGTATTCTTGATCTAGTATAGTATGAAAAGATTTTCTTTTGTTACTTCGAACTAACGAAGTATCTTGGGATAGATTGGAATTGCATGCGCAACAATTAACAATTCTGTTTTTAAGACAGTATTTGCATCTTGTCTTATTTTTCCCTTTACCATTGAGTGATTTAATAACATCGGAAGACATGTTGATTCTTAAAATGGGTAAATCACTAATGGAGGAGGAAGAAATAAGATTGACAACTAATGCAATGTTAGATGTTTCCTCTTCTTCAGAATCGTATGAATCAGAGGTCTCATAAAGAGTTACAGCCAATGCCTTGCTTCCAGTGTATTTCTTAAGATTGGGATAGTCTTTAGCAATATGACCAAACCCTTTACACTTGAAGCATTGGGGCTGATATTCATCATCTTCTTCATGATCCTTTTTGACAGGAACTCGATCATGCGGTCGAGAAGATTGATAAGTATCCTTAACGAATCTCTTGTTTCTTTTTTTCAAGAGATCTCAAAACTTTCTAGTAATTAATGACAATGATTGTTCATTTTCATCATCAGAATTTTCTGCAATCTGTTCATCTGAATCATCCAAGTGTATATTCCTTTCCATTGGAACTTTTGGAATTCTTGCTTTAAAAGCGATTCCCTTACTTTGAATAGACTGTGATTCATGATCAAAGATCTTTAACTTACCAACGAGTTTGCTTCGTGAGAGAGTTGAAAGATCGTTTGCTCCTATGATTGCATGCTTCTTAGAATCGTATCTAGATGGCAACAATCTGAGAATCTTGCATACTATATCCTTTTTAGAAATAGTCTTTCCTAACAAGAAAGAAACATTAATTATCTCAGAGAGTTTAATGTGAAACTCCTCAAAAGTGTCGTTGTCATCCATTCGGAGGTTTTCCCACTCGGAAGTGAGAGTTTGAAGTCTAGATTCTTTCTCTGATGAATTTCCTTCGAATACGATCTGAAGATTATCCCAAGCTTCTTTCGAAGTTTGACATGTTGACACATGATGTTGTAAATCACGACTTACAACATGAATAATAGTATTCAAACCATCTGAAGTCTGCTTTGCAAGTGCCTTTTCTTCATTTGAAAACTCTACTAAGCGTTTAAACTCAGTTTCTGAGTTTTCTATCTTTGGACGAATATAACCATCGACGACTAATAGCCAAGTACTAAAGTCTCGTGATTGAAGAAAAGATCTCATAGCATATTTCCACCATAGATAGTTTGTTCCATAAAATCTTGGCGGTAAGTTAATTGAAGTCGATTCATGATAACTCGAGTTTATTCTTATAGGTTGGATTGCACCAAACACAGATTGTTAGATCTTTTCATGTTTGCCTGCTCTGATACCAATTGAAAAGGCGAGGGTACCCAAATATACCTCAAGCTAAAACTTTTCCTACCTATAAGTCCTTTCTCCTAAAGCGATTGTCTATGGACTGAGTCAAGACAATACAACTAATCGGTTCACACTTCGTGTGATCGTCTATGGATACGAGATCGAGACAATACAACAACGAAGTATGTTTACTTGATACAAAGGTTTGGAGTTAACCAAACACAATAGGATTGCTTATCAAGTAAATAGGAATTAACGTTTGTGTAATTTACTTTAATTATAATAATTATAATACGGAAAATAAAAGTAAATGACACAGGAAGATTTTGTTAACGAGGAAACCGCAAATGCAGAAAAACCCCGGGACCTTGTCCATAATTGAATACTCTCAGGATTAAGCCTCTACACAACATTACACCTAACTTCGTATAGTTGAGACCAAGTAACTAACCCTATAGTTCACCTAGTTCCGTATGTATTCCCACGCCTCCAACTTATAAATAAGTCGCGTACTTGGAACAATTCCTTTGGTTCGTATTCCAAACAGTAAAGGAACAACAAATATGTTTGGTATCAACTCTATTCAACCAAGTGATATGAGTCGGACAAAGGCTCTTCCGTTTATCTTAACATAAACTCCTTCGTCAGGTCTTTAGATTTATCTTATGTTCAATTACCGAAGTAATCGTTTAAGATTAAGACAACAATACCTTTAATCCGAAGAACTGTGTTGATGCCGATCTACTCAATTGATCAATCCAATCTACCACAAGGATAAACCGATTATTAATTGGATCCTCTTTTACCGAACCAAGTATTGTGCACATCAAAGATTATAAAACCCAAGTCAGATCTTCAATATATTATTTGTCTTCAAATCTTCTTAAATCTTCAATAAAAACCTGCACACAATCACTTGAATCACTTGTGATCAATCACGCACAGAATAGAGTCTGTTAACAATGGATTATCACAAGATTGTCTTTAGAACTAACAACAGTCTAAAGATCCCTGTCGAAACTCTGAACTAGTTTGAGTGAATCTTATATCAGAAGAGAAGATTCTCAAGAATAAACAAACCAGGTGCAATCAGATTTCAACCACCGTTAGTCAATCGGAAACAAAAGATAAACCACAATTATCTAGTTTCCCACCAATGATACACGCTAGAGCTTCTCAATCCCAAAGAAGACTTTGAACTGAGCAGCCGTAAGAGATTTCTCCTAATTAGGTTACTCTCCTCTCCGAATAAGCGTCTACACCAGTAACAAACAAAGGAGGAAGTTTGTACGAAGGATTAGTTTGCTAGAAAGACAAACTTCAAATATTTATAGACAATGAAGTTTGGGCACAAAGGAATTTCCAAAACCGAAAATATTCTCAAGATATTCATTAAAGCACGGATTCGGTTTTCATAATTCCTGGAAATGCTCTGTCCAAAAATAATGATCGAAATCTCTCGAAAAATCTAATTAGTAAATGCACATTACTAATTATGGAATTTCCCTATCAAATAAAATTAATAACCTTAATTAAAAGATTCTTAACTTACTTATGTTTCGATCCTGGGATTCTCTTCCCTTAGCCATTAAGGAATATCTTTGAACAATTAAAGAAATAAACATTCACAGCACGTGTTCAAAGTTGTCGACATCTTTACGTTGTAAGTTCTCTTTCACACTTACAACCTTGAAACCGATTTGGCACACTTCCAGACAAGTTTAGAATTGGTTCATTTGACTTTCAATAACTATGTGATTGATCAAACCAACATTCAATCATAATCATGGGTTTAACGGTTCTACCAAAACAACTTTCGGTTCTACCTCCATGTGAGTACTATGCATAGTCACACTAGCTTTCCAAAATTCGGTTGACTAGGTACTAGGATCGGTTCCCCACATATATATGGTATCTAACTTATATGTGTTGCACATGTCCATAAGATCGGTTCCCCTTTTCTTAAAAACATGTTTCACATGTCCATAGGATCAGTTCCCCTTTCTGCTATAAACCTTGTTTCATCCCGTACAAGGATCAGCTCCCCTTGTGATGTATTGCACCTCTTACTAGGATCGGTTCCCCTCTCCCATATTTGGTCAGACACACAAATCCGATCATACCACAGGTGATTACTTAAGATCGGTTTTACTAATAAAAGTTATACCAATACATAAGTCAGGCCTTTGTGAATAGTTCTACCAAGAACACAAACAAGTTGTGAGCGGTTATACTCAATCACACATGTTGGTTGTTCATAAGATATGCAATGAATAACAAAACCAATAACACCTGCCAATTTCCTTTTCGGTCCACAAACAAGTTTATGAACTTACTTTCTTAACACATGTAAACATTGTTCCTAGGATGAAATCCTCACCTCATACCCATACATAATCACAATATCATTCAAATGATTATGGGGATGTCTTATCTACAAAGTTTAATGGTTAAGCAATAAACCTCGTATTGTATTCCTTCATACTATGTCTATCTAGAGTTCAAACATGCTTCGCAGTTATGTTTTCAATATGCACGACATGAAAGATATGTTAGCGAATGAAACAGTTCAAGTTAAATATCACTAACCTCGAGTGGAAGGATGATTGTTGTTGTTGTAGATCCTTGCTTCTTCACATCTTCAAGGCTTCGCAATACTTGTAATGTCTCATATCCTAATACTTTCAAGCTAAACTATACGAAGTTGGCTCTAGTACATAATCAAGCGACTCTTAACATGAGTTTTGATTCACTAAAATATGACAACCAAACTTGACATGCCAACGCTTGGTGGGTTCAACCGAGCAATGATCTAACATAACCTAGTACTTGTCTTGTTTAAAATTGAAAGGTCTAAGTTTATGGATAATTAGTACCTGATGAGAAAAATAGAGTTATCTTTATTTTGGTCTTATCGAATTAAGTGATTGTTTTTATACAATCGGTTTACCAAAGGGACTAAGTTACTTAGTTGATTTTTGGTTTGCCAAACTAAATCGGAAAAATTGTTTCGGACAATTGTTTCCTTGCTAACATATCAAAAAAAAACTACTTGTAGTTTCGGTTTTGATGTTGGTTATCAGAACATGATGTGTGGAACCCTCGTGCCTAACTCTACAGGTTGCCAGTCTATTGAGATTTGTAAGATTCTTTTCGTGTTGTCCTTTATTTTTCGTTTCTTTGTCATTTTTGTGACAAAAAATGGGAGAAATATATGGAGTAAACAGGTGATACTGGCATTGATTTAATATTGATTGTTATCGCTAAGGAAAAGAACATTACTGCTTGAACGTTTATCTAAAGAAAGAGTGAAAGCACAGACTAAGGGGGAGTAACATGTCATATGAAGTGGTATAACAAAGACGTGCGGATTGAATATCTACCTATCTTCCTTAGGGGGAGTATTAGCTTTGTTATTATAATGTCAACAACGGCATTTTCAAGGATTGAATGTAAGCAGTTAACTGTGCTGTTGAATTCGGGAATCAAGCGTATGTGTAATGAATTCTTGTAAATTTGTTTATCCATATGATGTAAGAATTTTGTCACTAAAATTGATAAAGGGGGAGATTGTTAGAGCATTGCTCGGTTGAACCCATCAAGCGTAGGTATATCAAGTTTGGTTGTCATATTTTAGTGAATCAAAACTCATGTTAAGAGTCGCTTGATTATGTACTAGATTCTACTTCGTATAGGTTATCATGAAAGTATTAGGATATGAGACATTACAAGTATTGTGAAGTCTTGAAGATGTGAAGAAGCAAGGAGCTACAACGACAACAACCATCCTTCCACTTGAGGTTAGTGATATTTGACTTGAACTGTTTCATTCCCTAACGTATCTTTCAAGTCGTGCATATTGAAAACATAACTGCAAAGCATATTTGAACTCTAGTAGACATAATATTAAGGAATACAATACGAGGTTTATTGCTTAACCATTACTACTTTGTAGATAAGACAGTGCCATAAATATTTGAATGCTATTGTGATTATGTATGGGTATGAGGTGAGGATTTCATCCTTGAAAACAATGTTTACATGTGTTCTAAGTAAGTAAGTTCATAAACTTGTTTGTGAACCGAAAAGGAAATTTCCAGGTGTTATTGGTTTTGTTATTCATTGCATATCTTACGTGTTAGAGCATTGCTCAGTCAAACTTGCATGCGTTGCTATCTCAAGCATGTTTGTCAATGTTAGTGATCAAAAATATAAGTCTTAATTTATATCCTACAAAGCTAAAGGTCTCGGACTAGGATAGAAAGTGTAGTTGAGCTCAATAACTCCATGGCAATCATCATACAAGACGAAGGACTACTCAAGGAACTTGTGGATCTTCATCGACTAAACGGTATGTGGAGACTTGAACTTATCTGTCACTCAAAAATCTATCTAATCTATCTCCTACTCTTGAGACAAAAGTCATTTTGATATATACAGACATTCATTATACACATTTGCCATTTCGATCCGAGTTTATCTCGCCTATCTATTTCTCGAAATATGTGTTGGTAAGCTTTCGCTTTATCCAAATTCATCTTTACCTAGTGACAAAAGTCATGTTATGTTTCAATCACTTTTAAAATTGCTCTGAAGAAAAATGGTTTGTGAATAACGGCTATATACGTCCTCTGAGAATGTTTCAATGATTTAAATGAGAGTTTAGATTACATAACCATTGGTAGGATATAAGCATTGTTGTGGAAACATATATATGTATAAGTCCTTATTCCTTGAACCAAAGTTTGCGAATTTTGTTGATCAAGATAAACGGAATGTGGCGTGAGCCAAGTCCGCGAACAGGCAGAAGTTCTCAGCCCAAGAAGTTCTGCTGGAGTTTGTGAACTCCTTCAGTGAGCTTAAGTCCGCGAACCCAGTCCTCGAACTTGAGTTGGTTATATCTAAAATCGGTTGTTCTTGAACTCATGTTTAAATAAACTAAGGAATTCTTTTGTAAACCGTGGCTATAAAGTTCATGAAACGATTCAAGTGAATCAAACCGTTTTTGCTTCGATTATGTCTTGTGTAGTTACATAAGATCCAAGCAATTGAACAACTCTCTAACTAGTTCATTTGAGTCATTTGAACAAGTTATGGTGAAGAAGAATATGGTTGATATGAAAGTGCTCATATGGATAACCATTGGTTAACTATTGTTGAACCAACAAATGTTAAAGTTTGGATACGGTTACATAAACCCAAAATTTGAACATTTCATTTGTGTCTAACAAGTTAAGTTTTCGATCCAACGGTTGAGAAATATTAGCTTGAATCTAATAAGGTTTTTCATCTAACGGTGAATATTGAATGCTTTGTTACCAAGCTAACATTGATTGCAAACCCTGATTTGAAAGACTATATAAGGGAGAACTCTAGCAACTGGGAAACCTAATCCCCACACATTCTGTGTGATAATAGTTGTGCTAAGCTAGAGTCGATTCTTCTTTAACCTTTGGTTTTCTTCTTCTAAAACCAGGTTAACGACTTAAAGACTTCATTGGGATTGTGAAGCCAGACCGATATTAATTTTCTTGTAGTTGTGTGATCTGATCTTGCTGTTTCTATCGTACGAGTACAATTGTAATAATTGGCTTGATATTGTTATCTCCGATAGGCAAGATAGAAAAGAAATCACAAACACTTCGTCTCATCGTTTGTGATTCCAGAATATCTTTTTTCGTTGCGTCGATTAAGATTATTGTGAGGTGATCAATAATACTAGGATGTTCTTCGGGAATATAAGTCTGGTTTATTGATTGGTTCCTGTTCACCTTGATTTATCAAAAGACGTAACAAAACTCGTAGGTATATTCGTGGGAGACGGATTTATCTATTACCGTAGACTTTTCTGTGTGATAGATATTTGTTTCTTAAAGTCTTCAACTTTGGGTCGTAGCAACTCCTAGTTGTGGGTGAGATCATCTAAGGAAATCAAGTGCGTAGTATCCTGCTGGGATTAGAGACGAAGGTAGCACAACTGTATCTTGGATTAGTGTGAGATTGATCGGGGTTCAACTACAGTCCAGACCAAAGTTAATTTTGAGTAGGCTAGTGTCTGTAACGGCTTAATATAGTGTGTGTTCAATCTGGACTAGGTCCCGGGCTTTTTATGCATTTGTAGTTTCCTCTTTAACAAAATTCTGGTGTCTGCGTTATTTTTATTCCGCATTATATTGTTTATCTTTATAATTGAAATTATGCATTGAAGTTCAATCAATTAGAATATCCGACCTTTTGGTTGTTGATTTAAATTGATTGACACTTGGATATTGGTCTTTGGTACCATCCAAGTTATCTTTCTTTGATAAAGACTCGCATATTTTTATTTTCTTGAGTAAAGATCAAATTGAGAGATTGAGGTATAAACTCTTTGATATACTTTTTGTCTAGATTGAGTTTGACTGTCTAGTTGATTCTCTAGAAAGTATATTGGAGTTTTTCCATACGGATTGCTAAGCGAAATATTGGGTGTGGTTGTTGTACCCCCGCTTTTTCATTTGGTTTCAGAGCAGGAAAACACGTTCAAGACCTTACAAGTCTGTGTTTGTAGCGATCTGACTCTATGGACAAATGTGCTATCTCTACTAACGTACCACCAGTCTTCGATGACTCTAATTACTTATGGTGGAAAATTGCTATGCGATCTTTTCTTCAAGCGCGTGATTTTCAATCATGGGTATATGTTGTTAATGGCTATGATCCTCCTGTTGTGGCAGTTGGAGATGTAAACGTTCCCAAGCCTATTGGTGAATACACCCCTGCCGAGATAAACGTTGCAAAGAAAAATTCCGACGGTTTGAATGCCATCATAATGTTATTACTCCAAATCTTCAGCACCATGTGTCAAATTGCACTAAGTCGCAAGAAGCTTGGGATATCTTAGAAACCTTTTTTGAAGGTAATACTAGTGAAAAGGAAGATAGGCTTCAAAACCTTAATTCCGATTGGGAAAACCTTCGTATGGCAGATGAAGAAACATTTGATGAGTTTAATCACAAAGTGTTTGAAATTGTTAATGCATCTTTTGATTGGGTAAGACTATTCCTGAAAAGGAAATTGTGATGAAAATTCTCAGATCGCTGTCATCTAGATACGATTCTAAGAAGCATGCCATCATTGAGGAAAATAATCTAGATAATCTCTCCAGAAACATGCTGGTTGGAAAGCTTAAGATCTTTGATCACGAACATTCATCCAAATCTAAGGATGTTATGTTCAAAGCACAAAAAGACACTAAATTACTTGATAAGAGTAAAAAAGTGTATATCTCTGAAGATGATCACTGTGAGACAGATTCATCAGATGAAGATCTTGACAAGTCAGTCTCGATGATCACAAGACAGTTTAGGGATCTTCTGTTGAAGAGAAGTAAACGGTTCTCCAGAGATAAGCCTAAAGAATCAGTCAAACCTCATAATCGTGTTCCACCTAAAAATAGGGATAAAGATGAAACTGATGACGAGGATATGCCTCAGTTCTTTAAGTGTAAAGGATTTGGTCATTTTGCAAACGAATGCCCAAATCGTAGAAAATACACTGGGAACAAAGGTGTTGCTGCAACTCTTGATGAAATATCTGAGACTTATGATTCTAATGAAGACGAGAAATCAAGTGTTGCACTTCTTGGTGAAAATATTGATTTTGATAACTGTAGCAATACATACATCAATCTCGATATTCTTTCAGAAGAAAATCCAACTATTCTGGAAGAAGATATTGACCTATTCTTTGGAAACTCTACATGTAATGTTGCAGGTTCCACCATGTGTCTAGCTGCGTGCACATCCCAGAAGCCTGACTTTCATCCTAGTCTGACGTGTTCGTATTGTTCTCTAAAGGGTCATGAACTTTCAAGGTGTTACAAGTACAAACACCAATTGAGGCACGTCAACAAACTTCAACGAATAGCAAATCAATTGGCAAATAAGCTTAAACTTTCTCAGAAGACCGCTGAGGTATGTAGGATTTTATCTTCGTCTAAGAAGTTAGTTTCCAAGGATAAACCAACACCATTAGAGAAGAGAGTATGATCAAATCGTTTTGATAGACAGAGGTCCGTGGATTCCTCACAAGATTAAAATGGTGGACAAATTGTTGTTCACCGCAACACAACTTGATTGTGTTGTTTTGGAAATCTTGTCTCATGTGCCTGATCAAAAAAGACAATGATTTTGTACCTCACATGCTTTAAGAAAAGTTTTTCTTTCTTCTTTTCTTAGTTCTTTGTCTATCAACAAAGGAGGGTTATTATCGAGAATTCTACTATTTATAGGGTTGTGAGTTGGACGTGTACGAACCTGTTTAAAGGTTTCGAAACCCTACATTCCTTTTTTCTTCCTCAAAACCTCTTTTTATCTCAAGACTACTTGTTGAGTTCCCTCTCACAAACCCATACATATGGATACTCCAAGCATGATATATTTTGATGGAAAGGATGTTAATGTGATTGTTAAGCCATCAATCATGAAGGAAAAAGATAAATCTCCATTATCTCCTACCTTGAAAAGAAAAAGAAGGAATGTGAGGAAGCCAAGAGCCGTTCCTTAAAACTCTCGTAAGTTTTCTGGTGTTCTTGAAGAGTTGAAGGAGATGCGAAAGGAGATTCAACAAATAAAGGCTTTTGTGTATAAGACTCATGAGATTCAGAAGGCCCTGGTTCGACAACATCAGCCGAGAAGGTTTATTGATATAAACTCCTACCTTAATGAACCTTATGTCCCAATGGCTATTGACGACAAGGAGTTCGGGGATGATAAAGAATTCTTCAAATGTCTTATTGCCTAGTAAATCTTCTATTTTCTTGTTTTTATTAGAAGAATAACTAGAGTTTGATTGTGATTACACATAGCTATGTCCAGCGTTTTCATCTTCATGTTTTTAGATTTATTTGGTAAATTCTAAATCTGTTTGGAAGATGATTTTTGCAGTATTAATCTTTATGGTTTTATATATTGCAATATTGTTACAGGATATGTGTGTTTACGTCCGTGAACTATGATTGTCCCATACCTTGTCAAAAGTAAAGTCTTTCATACGTCGATATGCATGTATTGATAAAAAATGAATAGATGTTTGACAAATACAAAAGTTAAGCCTATATTGTCAATTATTGATGGAAGATAGGTTAAAAATATTTTGTTTTCAAGGATTATGTCTATTGTGTGTCATTGTGCAAATGGTGATGGAAAATAGAATGAATCCTTATGTATTCCGCAGTATTGATCTTCCCTGATCCATATTTTATGTATTAGTGTGAGGCTCAGTAATGTGTCTTATGTTGAGCATTAAACAACCAAGTTGTTTTTTTTATGATTAGCTTTGTTGTTGTTTCGTAAGGTACTTTATGTGGAGAATTTTGAATTAAATTAATCATCTTGTTTGGTTATTTAGTTGTTGATCCGTAAGTTTTCTTATGTCGAGCATGACCAATTAAATTGATTACTCTTTTGCGATTAGTTTGGTTGTGTATTCCGATTAGATTAATTATCGGTTCTCTTGTGATTAATCTAATTGAGTATTTTTGAGTCTCCATAAGTTCACTTATGTTGAGCATTACTGGTTAAATTAATCATGAATTCTCTTGTGGTTAATTTAATTGAGTTTTTGGATTCAAATTCATACTTGTATGTGATTTGTTGTGTCCAAATAAATCCTTATTTTCTTTCGAAATTAAGGTCGCTCTTGTTGTTCTTTCGGGAATGACATTTTATGGGGGAGAGTTCTTTTTGAACTTGTGCTTAATTGCCAAATCTTTGTGGGAAGTGCGGCTGTGGAATATTATAGGGGTTATCTTGTATCTTTATAGACTCCTTGATGAATGCATATAGCCTCGGCTTTATGATTGCATCTAAACAAGATGATATATTTTTACTTTCTTTTGGTCAAGAAATGTTTCTTACGGAAATTTCATTAGGATCCCGTTCTTGTACCTTTGCCAATTTTATTGACAAAAAAGGGGAGAATTAATATGTAATTCACACTACAAATACATATGGTTTTCGGATTATAATGTAAAGGGGATTGGTTTCCATGTGAGATGGAGTATTGACTAAGGGGGAGTGATACATATCACTATAGTATTGTTGTTGAAGTTTTGATACAATTGAACTTTGACGTTGTGCAATGATACTATGATACTGTATAACAATGATTGAGAACTATTGTTTTCTTGTTGTTATAGCTACGGATTTTAAACAATGATGATGCTAAACTTACAACCTTTGGGATCATTGGAGTACTTGGACGTGACGAATATTTCGAGTAATGTTGAAGATTAGACATGTGGAATAGGATCTACAAAAGTTAATTTATTTATTTTTTGTATTCCATATGCATTAATAGATTTGCCATTAAAATTGACAAAAGGGGAGATTGTTAGAGCATTGCTCGGTCGAACTCGCATGCGTTGCTATCTCAAGCATGTTTGTCAATGTTAGTGATCAAAACTATAAGTCTTGATTTCTAGCCTACATAGCTAAAGGTCTCGGACTAGGATAGAAAGTGTAGTTGAGCTCAATAACTCCATGGCAATCATCATACAAGATGAAGGACTACTCAAGGAACTGGTGGATCTTCATCGACTAAACGGTATGTGGAGACTTGAACTTATCTGTCACTCAAAAATCTATCTACTCTATCTCCTACTCTTGAGACAAAAGTCTTTTTGATATATACAGACATTCATCATACACATTTGCTATTTCGATCCGAGTTTATCTCGCCTATCTATTTCTCGAAATACGTGTTGGTAAGCTTTCGCTTTATCCAAATTCATCTTTACCTAGTGACAAAAGTCATGTTATGTTTCAATCACTTTGAAAATTGCTCTGAAGAAAAATGGTCTGTGAATAACGGCTATATACGTCCTCTGAGAATGTTTCAATGATTTAAATGAGAGTTTAGATTACATAACCGTTGGTAGGATATAAGCATTGTTGTGGAAACACATATATGTATAAGTCCTTATTCCTTGAACCAAAGTTTGCGAATTTTGTTGATCAAGATAAACGGAATGTGGCGTGAGCCAAGTCCACGAAATGGCGGAAGTTCTCAGCCCGAGAATTTCTGTTGGAGTTTGTGAAATCCTTCCGTGAGCTTAAGTCCGCGAACCCAGTCCGCGAACTTGAGTTGGTTTTATCTAAAATCTGTTGTTCTTGAACTCATGTTTAAATAAACTAAGGAATGCTTTTGCAAACCGTGGTTATAAAGTTCATGAACCGATTCAAGTGAATCAAACTGTTTTTGCTTCGATTGTGTCTTGTGTAGTTACATAAGATCTAAGCAATTGAACAACTCTCTAACTAGTTCATTTGAGCCATTTGAACTAGTTATGGTGAAGAAGAATATGGTCGATATGAAAGTGCTCATATGGCTAACCATTGGTTAACTATTGTTGAACCAACAATGTTAGAGTTTGGGTACGGTTACGTAAACCCAAAATTGAATATTTCATTTTTGTGTAACAAGCTAAGTTTTCGATCCAACGGTTGGGAAATATTAGCTTGAATCTAATCAGGTTTTTCATCTAACGGTGAATATTGAATGCTTTGTTACCAAGCTAAAATTGATTGCAAACCCTGATTTGAAAGACTATATAAGGGAGAACTCTAGCAACTGGGAAACCTAATCCCCACACATTTTGTGTGATACTAGTTGTGCTAATCTAGAGTCGATTCTCCTTTAACCTTTGGTTTTCTTCTTCTAAAACCAGGTTAACGACTTAAAGACTTCATTGGGATTGTGAAGCCAGACCAACACTAATTTTCTTGTAGTTGTGTGATCTGATCTTGGTATTTCTATCGTACGAGTACAATTGTAATAATTGGCTTGAGATTGTTATCTCCGATAGGCAAGAAAAAAAATAAATCACAAACACTGCGTCTCATCGTTTGTGATTCCACAATATCTTTTTTCGATGTGGGACGATTAAGATTATTGTGAGGTGATCAATAATACTAGGCTGTTCTTCGGGAATATAAATCTGATTTATTAATTGGTTCATGTTCACCTTGATTTATCAAAAGACGCAACAAAATCGCCGGTATATTCGTGGGACACGGATTTATCTATTACCGTAGACTTTTCTATGTGATACAAATTTGTTTATTAAAGTCTTCGACTTTGGGTCGTAGCAACTCTTAGTTGTGGGTGAGATCAGGTAAGGGAATCAAGTGCGTAGTATCTTGCTGGGATCAGAGACATAGGGAGCGCAATTGTACCTTGGATCAGTGTGAGATTGATTGGGGTTCAACTACAGTCCAGACCGAAGTTAATTTGGAGTAGACTAGTGTCTGTAGTGGCTTAATACAGTGTGTGTTCAATCTGGACTAGGTCCCAGGGTTTTTCTGCATTTGTGGTTTCCTCGTTAACAAAATTCTGGTGTCTGTGTTATTTCTATTCTGCATTATATTGTTTATCTTTATAATTGAAATAATACAGGTTTTGCGTTGAAGTTCAATCAATTAGAATATCCGACCTTTTGGTTGTTGATTTAAATTGATTGACACTTGGATATTGGTTTTTGATACCATCCAAGTTATCTCTCTTTGATAAAGACTCGCATATTTCTATTTGCTTGAGTAAAGATCAAATTGAGAGATTGAGATATAAACTCTTTGATATACTTTTTATCTAGATTGAGTCTGACTGTCTAGTTTATTCTCTAGAAAGTATATTGGAGTTTTTCCATACAGATTGCTAAGAGAAATATTGGGTGTGGTTGTTGTACCCCTGTTTTTTCATTATGAACAACCAATATGTGTGATTGAGTATAATCGCTCGCAACTTGTTTGTGTTCTTGGTAGAACTATTCACAAAGGCCTGACTTATGTATTGGTATGTCTTTTATTAGTGAAAGGGGAACCGATCCTAGTAAGAGGTGCAATACATCACAAAAGGGAAGCGATCCTTGTATGAGGTGCAACAAGGTTTATAGCGTAAAGGGGAACCGATCCTATGGACTTGTGCAACACGTTTTTAGGCAAAGGGGAACCGATCCTATGGACATGTGCAAGACATATAAGTTAGATACCATATATATGTGGGGAAACGATCCTAGTACCTAGTCAACCAAACTTTTTGGAAATCTAGTGTGACTATGCACAGTACCCACATGGGGGTAGAACCGAAACTTGTTTTGGTAGAACCGTTAAACCCATGATTGTGATTGAATGTTTGTTTGATCAATTGCATAGTTCTTGAAAGTCAGATGAACCAATTCTAAACTTGTTTGGAAGTGTGTAAAATCGATTTCAAGGTTGTAAGTGTGAAAGAAAACTTACAAATTAAGGATGTCGACATACTTTGAACATGTGTTGTGAATGTTTATTTCTTTAATTGTTCAAAGATATTCCTTAACGGCTAAGGGAAGAGAATCCCAGGATCGATACATAAGTAAATTAAGAATCTTTTAATTAAGGTTATTAATTTCATTTTGTAGGGAAATATGAGAATTAGTAATGTGCATTTAATGATTAGATTTTCTGAGAGATTTCGATCATTATTTTTGGACATAGCATTTCCAGGAATTATGAAAACCGAATCTGTGCTTTAATGAATATCTTGAGAATATTTCGGTTTTGGAAATTCCTTGGTGTCCAAACTTTCTTGTCTATAAATACTTGAAGTTTGCCTTTCTAGCAAACTAATCCTTCGTAACAACAGACTTCATCTTTTGTTGTTGTCACTGGTATAGCCGCCTATACAGAGAGGAGAGTAACCTAATTATGCGAAATTTCTTACGGACGCTCAGTTTAAAGTCTTCTTTGGGATTGAAAATATCTAGCGTGTACCATTGGTGGGAAACTAGATAATTGCGGTTTATCTTTTGTTTTCGATTGATTTGAATAACTAACGGTGGTTGAAATCTGATTGCACCTAGTTTGTTTATGCTTGAGGATCTTCTCTTCTGATATAAGATTCTCTCAAACTAGTTCAGAGTTTCGACAGGGATCTTTATACTGTTGTTAGTTCTAAAGACGATCTTGTGATAATCCATTGTTAACAGACTCCGTTCTGTGCGTGATTGATCACAAGATATTCAAGTGATTGTGTGCATGTTTTTATTCAAGATTTAAGAAGATTTGAAGACAAAGAAGATATTGAATATCTGACTTGGGTTTATAATATTTGGTGTTCTCAATACTTGATTTGGTAAAAGAGGATCCAATTATAATCGGTTTATCCTTGTGGTAGATTGGATTGATTAATTGAGTAGATAGGCATCAACACAATTGAACATAAGGTAGATCTAACGACCTGACGAAGGAGTTTATGTTAAGATAAACGGAAGAGCCTTTGTCCGACTCATATCACTTGGTTGAATAGAGTTGATACCAAATAGATTTGTTGTTCCTCTACTTTTTGGAATACGAACCAAAGGAATTGTTCCAAGTACGAGACTTATTTATAAGTTGGAGGCGTGGGAATACAGACGGAACTAGGTGAACTATAGGTTTAGTTGCTTGGTCTCAACTATACAAAGTTAGGTGTAATTTTGTGTAGCGGATTAATCCTAAGAGTATTCAATTTTGGACAAGGTCACGGGTTTTTTTTGCATTTGCGGTTTCCTCGTTAACAAAATCTTGCTGTGTTATTTACTTTATATTTCTGCATTATAATTGTTTTATTATAATTAAAGTAAATTACACAAATGTTAATTCCTATTTACTTGATAAACAATCGTATTGTGTTTGGTTAGGTCCGAACCTTTGTATCAAATAAACATACTTTGTTGTTGTATTGTCTCGATCTCGTATCCATAGACGATCACACGAAGTGTGAAACGATTAGTTGTATTGTCTCGACTTGGTCCATAGACAATCACTTTCAGAGAAAGAACTTATAGTTAGGAAATTTTTTAGCTTGAGGTATATTTGGGTACCCTCGCCTTTTCAGAGTTAACTTATCCATACCGAATCGTGAGACAAGGTCTTTTGCATGTTTTTCTTGGGATAAGTAAATTCCATCCTTATGTTGTTTAATTTGTAATCCTAAGAAGAACTTCAATTCACCAACATTGCTCATTTCAAATTCTTTAGCAAGTGAAACTTTGAAATCTTTTGCAAGTTTCTTAGAAGTTGAACCATAGATGATATCATCTACATAGACTTGAGAAATGCCAACATCTTTGCCACTCCACTTGGCAAACAAAGTTTTATCAGCTCCGCCTCTTGAAAAACTTTTCCTAATAAGAGAAGTGGTAAGTTTTTCAAACCAGGCTCTAGGTGCTTGTTTCAGCCCATATAATGCCTTTTTGAGCTTAAGAACATGATCTGGGAAATCAAGGTTTTCAAATCCTTTAGGTTGAGCGACATAGACTTCCTCCTTTAAAATTTCGTTTAGGAATGCAGATTTTATATCCATTTGGAAAAGCTTAACCTTAAGAAAACAAGCATGAGCTAATAAAAGTATAATGGACTCAAGGTGTGCCACAGGAGCAAAGGTTTCGTCAAAGTCGATACCTTTAATCTGTGAATATCCTTGAGCGACAAGTCTGGCTTTGTTTCTAACAATTATGCCAAATTCATCAGACTTATTCTTGAATATCCATTTCGTACCAACAATATTAATGTTTGGGGGACAAGGTACAAGTTCCCACATGTCTTGTCTCTGAAATTGATTTAGCTCTTCACGCACTGCATTCACCCAAAATGGATCGCTAAGAGCCTCATCAATGTTTCTTGGTTCTACTTGTGACAGATAACAACCAAAATTGCAAATATTTTGAAGTTATCCTCTAGTCTTAGATGTATAATCTCTTCCTACAATAATACTGTTGGGATCATGATTCCTTTGAACCCATAGGTGTCGTGGAGGGACAAGTTCTTGTTCGTCAGGAGTAGCCTGATCAGTGCTCTTCTCCTCGTCAGTAGAAATATCAGGATCGGTAACAATTGGGATGAGTTCAACTGATTCTGGTATTTCTTTGACTTTCTCAATTGTCTCAGTTGGAGGCAATTCAGCAGGAGGATTATCATGAAGAAAATTACTAATATCATCGATGATAACATTGGCAGATTCCATCATGACCTGGGTTCTGAGATTAAACACTCGAAAACCACGACTATCAGAATCATAGCCAAGGAAGATACCTTCATCACTTTTGGTATCAAATTTCCCTCTCTGTTCTCGATCCTTTAGAATGTAGCACTTACTACCGAACACTCTGAGATAGTGCAAGTCGGGTTTTCTACCATACCACAACTCATAAGGAGTATTTAGGGTTTTAGACCGTAGATAGACACGGTTGATCAAATAGCATGCTATGAAGACAACTTATCCCCAAAACCTTAGAGGTAAGTTTTTGTTATGGAGCATTACCCTGGCCATTTCCTGAATGTTTCTGTTGTTCTTTCTGCAACTCCATTAGCTTGAGGAGTAATGGGTGGAGAATATTGTTGAACAATTCCAAGTTTATCACAAAATTCAAACACCTTAGTTTCCTTGAATTCAGTTCCACGGTCGCTTCTAATTTTCTTTAGTTTGCGACCTTGTTCGTTCTGGATTCTCTTAACAATAATCTTGAATTCATCAAGGGTTTCATTCTTATGAGATAGGAATGCAACCCAAGTGAACCTGTTGTAATCATCTACCATACCAAAGAATACTTCTTACCAGTAACAGTAGGTTGTTGAATTGGTCCGAAGAGATCCATATGAATTAAATCAAGTGGAGCTTTAGTGAGAATATCTCGGGATGATTTATGGTGAACTTTCGTTTGTTTACCCTTTTGACAGGCACCACATACACCTTCAATATTTGCATTGATTTTGGGAACGCCTCTAACAAGTTCTTTGTTAATGATCTTAGTTAGAAGACGATAGTTTATGTGACCAAAACGCTCATGCCAAAGATGTGTAGATTCCACCTTAGTCAAATTGCAACAATTGTTGAACCGAGTATCTAGAAGATAACAGTTATTTTTACTACGAGTTCCCTGAAAAATTACTTTCCCAGTTTTGTCTACAATGTCACATCCATTTCCATTGAAGACAACTCGATGGCCTTTTTCATAAATTTGACTAATATAAAGAAGATTTGCAGTCATACCTTTTACATATACTACATCATGGATTTCAGGTACGCCGGGTAGTTTGATCGTCCCCTTCTTACTTATGTAGCAACAACTCCCATCTCCAAATGTCACCGGTCCTCCTTCATAGTCGTTTGAAGAAAAAAACCATATGAGATAACCTGTCATATGTCTGCTACATCCACTGTCAAGAAACCATTGAAAGGGTGATGTTGATTTTAAAGCAAAAGCTCCCATACTATTAGTACTTTCCTGTTTAGGGTTTCCTGATAGTTTTGTACATACTTTTAGAGAGGCAAAAAGTTGCTCAGTTTTCTTATGAAGATTACTTTCAACTTTCAGGCTCTTTTGGAAGGGCATACAAGTATGTTGAAAGTGATTGGAGGAATCACAAAACAAGCATGGGCCAACAACTTTAAGTTCGTTTGAGAAGTTATGAGTCATATCAGTTTTCACAACATCTGAACGTTGTTTATCCTCTGACTTACGACAGTTGTTCAGAGAGGAGCAACTGGAGTTATTCAGATCCATCAAAGGTAATTTGATGGATTTCAAATCCTTAAGTATTGCAATTTCTGCAACAAGATCAGAGTTGATATGGATTTGTTCATCTAACCTTTTCTGGAGAATAACCAGTTTATTAGAACTTCTTCTACGATTGGTTTTTAAAACTGGTGAAGCGTTTCTAGAGACTTTATTGTCCATAGAGTCAGATCGCTACAAACACAGACTTGTAAGGTCTTTAACGTGTTTGCCTGCTCTGATACCAATTGAAAAAGCGGGGGTACAACAACCACACCCAATATTTCGATTAGCAATCTGTATGGACTAACTCCAATATACTTTCAAGAAAATAAACTAGATTCAATCTTAATAAATTATATCAAAGAGTTATATATCTCTTTCTCGATTGAATTCTTACTCAAGCAAATAGTAATCTGCGAGTCTAATTGAATACAAGAGAAATCACTTGAACGGTACCAAAGACCAATGTTCAAGTATCAATAAATTTCAATCAACAACCAAAGGTCAGATTTCCAATTGATTGATTCTAACGCACAACCTGTTATATTTCAATTATATAACAAAATATAATGCGGAAAAGAAATAACACAGACACCAGAATTTTGTTAACGAGGAAACCGCAAATGCAGAAAAACTTCGGGACCTAGTCCAGATTGAACACACACTATATTAATCTGCTCCAGATACTAGCCTACTACAAAATAACTTCGGTCTGGACTGTAGTTACACCCCAATCAATCTCATACTGTTCCAAGGTACAGTTGCGCTCCTTACATCTCTGATCCCAGCAGGATATTACACACTTGATTCCCTTAGCTGATCTCACCCACAACTAAGAGTTGCTACGACCCAAAGTCAAAGAATTTAATAAACAAATATGTATCACACAGAAAAGTCTACGGTAATAGATAAATCTGTCTCCCACAGAAATACCTACAAGATTTTGTTCCTTCTTTTGATAAATCAAGGTAAACATGAACCAATTGATAACCCGGACTTATATTCCCGAAGAACATCCTTGTATTGTCAATCACCTCACAATAATCTTAATCGACGTGGCGAAAGAAGATATTGTGGAATCACAAACGATGAGACGAAGATGTTTGTGACTACTTTTATATCTTGCCTATCGTAGATATTAATCTCAAGCCAATCGTTACGATTGTACTCAACACGATAGAATATGAAAAATCAGATCACACAACTATGAGAAAGTAGTATCGGTATAGCTTCACATTCTCAATGAAGTCTTTAAGTCGTTAACCTGGTTTCCAAGAAGAAACCTAAGGTTAAATGAGAATCGACTCTAGCTATTACAACTAGTATCACACATGAGGTGTGGGGATTAGGTTTCCCAGTTGCTAGAGTTATACCTTATATAGTCTTTCAAATCAGGGTTTGCAATCAATGTTAGCTTGGTAACAAAGCATTCAATATTCACCGTTACATGAAAACCTGATTAGATTCAAGCTAATATATTTCAACCGTTAGATCGGAAACTTAGCTTGTTACACACAAATGAAATGCACAATTTTAGGTTTGTGTAACCGTACCCAAACATGTACATTTGTTGGTTCAACAATAGTTAACTAAATGGTTAGCCATATGAGCACTTTCATATCAACCATATTCTTCTTCACCATAACTAGTTCAAATGACTCAAATGAACTAGTTATAGAGTTGTTAAATTGTATAAATTTTTTATAACCACACAAGACACAATTGAAGCAAAAACGATTTGATTCACTCGAATCGATTCATGAACTTTATAGCCACGGTTTGCAATTTTAATTACTTAGTTTATATAAACATAAGTTCACAAATAATCGTCTTTAGATATAACCAACTCAAGTTCTCGGACTTAAGTTCCCGGAAGGAGTTCACAAACTCCAGCAGATATTCCCGGGATGAGAACCTCCGCAAGTTCGCGGACTGAGCTCAGAGCTCTTGTTCCAGTTTTCCTGATCAACAAAGTACGCATACTTTGGTTCAAGGAATAAGGACCTATACATATATGTGTTGCCATACAATGCTTATATCCAACATTGGTTATATAATCTAAACTCTCATTTCAATCATTGAAACATTCTTAGAGGACGTTATATAGTTGTTATTCACAAACCATTTTTCGTCAAAGCCATTTTCAAAGTGATTGAAACATAACATGACTTTCGTCACTAGGTAAAGATGAACTTGGCTAAAGAGAAAGCTTACCAACACATATTTCAAGAAATAGATAGGCGAGATAAACTCGGCTCGAAATAGCAAATGTGTATAATCAAAGTCTATATAGCAAAACAACTTTTGTCTCAAGATAGGAGATAGAGTAGATAGACTTTTGAGTGATAGATAAGTTCAAGTCTCCACATACCTTTTAGTCGATGAAGTTCCACCAGTTCCTTGAATAGTCCTTCGTTTTATATGATGATCGACATGGAGTTCTTGAGCTTTATTACAATTTCTATGATAGTCCGAGACTTAGCTATAGTAGACTAGAAATCAAGACTTATAGTTTTGACCACTAACATTGACAAACATGCTTGAGATAGCAACGCATGCGAGTTCGATCGAGCAGTGCTCTAACAGATATTATATATTTTTCTATGCCGGAATCTAGTGTCAACATTCTGTGTATAATAAACCACGGTCCGGCATTGAAATTATATACACCAGCGCGCCGGCACACACTACCGGCGTGGTCGAACTTGCTCCGTTTAACGCCGGAATTGAACATTCAATGTATAACGCTATTTTTTTAAACCATAAAACAGTAAAGAGAATTTCCGGCGTGGGATCTAAGTTACTGACAATGCCAGAATTATAAAGTGGAAAAGAGCCGTTGTGTCCTCATTTATTTAAAGGAATACATACACCCATTGCACTTCATACCTCAAAAAAAAAAAAAAAAAACTCCAACACATATCTCCAATGGCAAATCCATCACCAACTAACGATTTCATCATTGTCATGGAAAAAGAAAAACTTAAGAAGAAAAAATTATCCACTCCAATAGGAAATCAATCGTCATCCACCACCAACTCTATTGTGCTTATACAAGAAAAGCTTAGAAGGAAGGAACAAACCACCAAGTCAATTCCATCAATGGAAGAAGATATACTCAAAAGGAAAAGAGAAAAAGAGGAGGCAACAATAGAAGCTAAATATCGCAAAGAAACCAAAGAGATATAAGAACGTGTAAAACAAGGAAAGATAGAAGTGGATGTTGAGGAAGAAACCGAATGGATTAAAATTTACTATATAGTTTCGGATCCCCCGGAAGATCACCTCCCTTTAAACCTTTTTTGGGGTCTTGTTAAGAGTAGTCCTTATATGCCGAAGTTTGATGACGGTAAGTGCAAGAAACGCAAAATGGATTACGGGGATGAGTTTGTAGTGAATCGAACAATTTCCCTCATAAAATTATGTCGCAAATACAACGAGTTTCTCGCAAGATACAGAGGGAATAGGTGGCAAGCTCAGGACGCATATACCAAGTGGAGAAAAGAGACTTTTAGGCATTTCGAAGCCGCTTTGTTTGTTGAATATCGTTACAAGAAATAATGTTAGTTGCAATTAGCTTAAGATCTTTCATTTCATGTTAGTTGTTTATGTGTTTAATGTTTTTAAGTTTATTTCCTTAAGATTAATATGAAGTCCGGTTTGGCTAAGTTTTCTTGTTTAAACCTTTGGTACCTACTTCTTTTGGTACAGGCGCCGGCTTAGAATGGTGATCATACAACGCCGGTACCTTGGACAGAGTGCTATCGTTAAATTGTGATCATCATTCCATGCCGGAATTCTGATAGTTAAACTCATGGAGGCTTCAAACTCCTTAATCCCACTTATATGACGGTTACAAACTCCTTTATCCCACTTATGTGACGGTTACCAACTCGTTATTTATATTTAAGGACGGTTATAGAAACGAAAGTCTTGTCATCTCTCGGCTATTCCAAAAGAAATTCCAAAACCAAACCCATCTTCCCATCTCTCTGTTGTTAACCCTAAGAAGAATAGGTCGTCGCAAACCTCATGAAAAACCCAAATCCAATCCTGAAAAATCTGTTGATGGTGGTAAATCGAAATCAAAGGAGCAACAAGTGACTGAGGAGTCTGTTGGTGAAGAGGAAATAACGGATTTGATGCGGTAAGTGATATAGTCAATTGAAATTCAATTACATGTTTGTTTCGCCGTATAAATTCAATTTTAGGGTTTATCACATACTAGAAAACACAAATTGAAAGTTGGTTGTTTAGTCTTTCAACTACACTAAAAGAAAAATTTGAAATTGAAATATAGTCAATTGAAATTCAATTACATGTTTGTTTCGCCATAGAATTAAATTTGAAAACCATGCCGGATTATATGTCTTGTATCTCCATTTTATTGCATGAAAATACCGGCATACTAATTGAATTAAATCCAACGCCATTACATAGTTCCGGCATTGCGTATTTCAGCAATTCCATGCCGGTTTCGATGTCCTACTTTCGTCCAATCTCTGTACATATTTACCGTACTGCCGACATAGATTATCTTTGTTCCACAACGCCGGTATGAGTACCGGCAGTGTCTTCTTTTTTAGTTACCATGCCGATTTTGTTTACAATAACACCGACGTAGTTGTTTCCTAGCCCGACACATATTCCGGCATCGTCTTTCTGTTAGCCACCCATGACGGTATTATGTATATAACTTAGTTTACATATTGGGATGTAGGTCTAATGCAGCACAACTCAAGAAAGCAAATGGAAAAGTTGTTGAAGAAACCAAAACAATGTCTTTATTTCCTAGACGTAGTCGTTCTGAACCGTATCGTGCTAAGGTTGTCATTCGGGAGCCTACGGGGGACTCAAGCAGAAGTGATGATGATGAGTGGAAAAAATTTCCTGAACTGCCCCGAGCATATGGTGGCTCATCCTCACAAGGCATAGTACAACCTGGAGTTGAAGTTGAATCCGATGGGGAAAAGGAAAAGGAACCCATAGAGAACCTTCCTAAAAGATATGACATGATTCTAGACCGCCGACGACGGCAAACAACAGGGTCAACCGACAAACCCGCAACTCTTATTTGGATACAAGCACTCTTGGGATCGTTGCATCTATCAAACTTATGTAAGAATTTTGCATCTTGTTATTATATTATTTTTCTGTGATCAAATGAATTTAATTTAGTGTGATGTTTTTATAGGACCACAAGAAACCCTTCTGTGTTAGCAGCCATTAATCAATGGATATATGGCCTTTGCATCTTGAGTGTGCCGAAGTTCAAGCAATAGTCAGAGCATCTAGGTTGTATTCTGCTGTATAAAGTTATGTGGCCAGTGATGTAGTCACGACGAACTGCTTTTTGGAGAGGTTTTGTGGTGAAACTGATACGATGCATTTTCATTTTGGCGAGATGACCATTATCCTTGAAGATGTCCAAATAATACTAGGTCTAGAGGTTCTTGGGAAATCCATTAAGGAAGGAGGTAACTATAAGGACCTAGGATGGGACAAGATCTATCATCTGACTAAAACGTTGTTTGGGTGCGACCAGGAAAAGACTATGGAAAATATTTACAAGACAAGGCGTACCCGGACAAAGAATATCAAATTCGTCGATGTCATTCGATTGTTTGGGAATACAGAGGGCGGGAAATTGAATCCCGAAGAAGCTCAGCAAACTTCCTCCGCTTATCTATTGTTCACCTTGGGCTCCGTAATATTCCCCGACTCTAATGGTAACAAGGTGCATTTGAGAAACCTACAATACTTGGATCCCTTGGATAAGGTGCATGAGTATTCATGGGGCACTGCTTTCTTGGCACATTTTTTGGATGAAATGCGAAGAGCTTCTAAGGCGAACGCCTGCAATTCGTTGGGTATTTCACTATAATTCAGGTATAATTAACTAGTTATTTTATGATCATTGTCATTAATTTTGTTAGTTTCCAATTATTTAATTTCTTACACATTTCATTGGAATGATCTTTCATGAGCATAGGTGTGGGCTTACGAACACTTCCCAAACTTGTTCGTAGGGTATAAAGAATTGAAGACTCAACTTGAATATCAAGAGCATGAGCCATTAGCTCAAAAATACTTCTTCGACGGTACCCCGAAGCCCAATAACAGGAAACACTTATTCAAAATGAGATTGGCTTTGGACTCCGTGCGTCTCAAAGATGTTGTGTTTGACCCATATAGGAATGCCAGAGGAGCTTACTTTGAAAGGAATGACAATGTTTCATTTTACAACGGAACGTTATTTCATCCAAAAGGATTTATAATGCACAACCTAAAAAGGCGAGGGTACCCAAATATACCTCAAGATGAAACTTTTCCTACCTATAAGTCCTTTCTCCGAAAGTGACTGTCTATGGACTGAGTCGAGACAGTACAACTAATTGGTTCACACTTCGTGTGATCGTCTATGGATACGAGATCGAGACAATACAACAACGAAGTATGTTTACTTGACACAAAGGTTCGGACTTAACCAAACACAATAGAATTTTTTATCAGTAAATAGGAATTAACGTTTGTGTAATTTACTTTAATTATAATAAAACAATTATAATGCGGAAAATAAAAGTAAATGACACAGCAAGATTTTGTTAACGAGGAAACCGCAAATGCAGAAAAATCCCGGCACCTAGTGATGTGATTTTCAATTGAGTTGTAGTAATAGGTTCGTTGAGACTTGTGAAAGCAATATATTTTATACTTGTAAAACTTAAAAATAAAGAAAACTTAATGTAAAAAGTGATTTCAAGAATTAAAAATGGACTAAGGCTCCGGATTCCGCTATTCCTTCTAGTTGATTGGTTTACAACGATATTCTGAAATTACAATCAAGCTCTTTTTCTCGTTAATTCACTGTTAGTCTATAAGGTGTCCAAATATTAAATTGTAATCCCTAAGCATGAATTATCAAAGAATTGATTCTAAGCATAACACATCGAATTGATTCGCAACTAATTAAGAAAACCAATTTTATCTTTATGTTGATCCTAGTGAATTAAATAAAATAAATAATTAAGGAAATTATAAAAAAAATTACCAATCAAGCATGAATGAATAGTTTCCTCCTTTGCCTCAGTCACCGGGTAATTTAGCCGCTCATCATGGTGAAAACCCTCTCAAATAATTTATTAATGCTCAAAAAATGGTTCACAAATGATGAAATGGGAGGAAAAATAATTAAATCCAGGTTTGTAACAATTATATTTGTTACAAACCAACAGTTGCAAAGAACGATAGTAGTAAACTATCACTGACACTGTAACTTATACGACTGTCAAATATGTGTCGTAATCACTGTAGCAATTACGACTGCTCCTTGTAGTCTTATGTTCTTCGTATGTTCTTCAATGGCAGCAACAACAATTCTCTCAAACTCACGTTTCTTTGCTCTGGTCTCTCCCTAATCACTCCGTCCCTTTGTATCCTTCCCAAAATCCTATTTATATACCACCGGAACCTTACAATAACTCCCAAAGAAATATCCATTCATGAAATATATCCTCGGGAATATTTTCTTTCCCCTTTCACCTTTTACGCATCTCATTTTAATTCTCCCTTGTATTTTGTTGCTTCTACACAATCCAACTCGCTTACAGATTGAGTCAAACTCGTGCGGGAACACACCAATCTTCCAAAGATAGCGTAGAAATCCCAAGAGTATCTCGGTTTAATATTCATGCCCCGTTTTGTTGCAGATCAACGAAATCTCCCTTTTTTGTGGAAATAACACAACTACCTTCCCTGTTTGACTGAAACAGGTCACTATCGATCAATATCGACGAAGAAATCAAATAATATCTCGTCCAAATCTTCTTCAACAAATTACGCAGTTGAAAAGTATATTTTCCCGCCAAACTGAAATTCATTCAAAGAAGAAGCTTGCCCCTATCCAGAGTAGGGGTGCTGATAGCAGTTGGCGCCCTAGGATGTGTATAGTAAAGAAGGTGGCCCTTATAGAAAGAGGTGTCCCTTAGTAATTGAGTACCCCTTATCCAAGAGTGAGGGTCCGAATAACACGTGTCCTCCGGGTGCCAAAATCTTTTCGAGCCGAATTTTCCAACAAAGTTTATTTCCCAAAAATACCTACAAACACATAAAACAGCATAATAAGTACAAAATCGAGCACTAACAATACAGACACTGAGGACAATTCAACATAAAAATGTATCTATCACCTAGTCCAGAATTGAATACTCTCCGGATTAAGCCGCTGCACAAAATTATACCTAACTTCGTATAGTTGAGACCAAGTAACTAACCCTATAGTTCACCTAGTTCTGTCTATATTCCCACGCCTCCAAATTATAAATAAGTCACGTACTTGGAACAATTCCTTTGGTTCGTATTCCAAACAGTAAAGGAACAACAAATCTGTTTGGTATCAACTCTATTCAACCAAGTGATATGAGTCGGACAAAGGCTCTTCCGTTTATCTTAACATAAACTCCTTCGTCGGGTCCTTAGATCTATCTTATGTTCAATTACCGAAGTAATCGTTTAAGATTAAGAAAACAACACCTTTAATCCAAAGAACTGTGTTGATGCCTATCTACTCGATTAATAAATCCAATCTACCACAAGGATAAACCGATTATTAACTGGATCCTTTTTTACCGAAACAAGTATTGTGCACACCAAAGATTATGAAACCCAAGTCAGATCTTCAATATCTTCTTTGTATTCAAATCTTCTTAAATCTTCAATAAAAACTTGCACACAATCACTTGAATCTCTTGTGATCAATCACGCACAGAACGGAGTCTGTTAACAATGGATTATCACAATATCGTCTTTAGAACTAACAACAGTCTAAAGATACCTGTCGAAACTCTGAACTAGTTTGAGTGAATCTTATATCAGAAGAGAAGATTCTCAAGAATAAACAAACTAGGTGCAATCAGATTTCAACCACCGTTAGTCAATCAAATCAATCGAAAACAAAAGATAAACCGCAATTATCTAGTTCCCCACCAATGGTACACGCTAGAGCTTCTCAATCCCAAATAATACTTTAAACTGAGCGGTTCGTAAGAGATTTCTCATAATTAGATTACTCTCCTCTCCGAATAGGCGGCTACACCAGTAACAACAACAAAAGAGGAAGTCTGTTGTTACGAAGGATTAGTTTGCTAGAAAGGCAAACTTCAAGTATTTATAGACAAGGAATTTTGGACACCAAGGAATTTCCAAAACCGAAAATATTCTCAAGATATTTATTAAAGCACAGATTCGGTTTTCATAATTCCTGGAAATGCTCTGTCCAAAAATAATGATCGAAATCTCTCGGAAAATCTAATTAGTAAATGCACATTACTAATTCTGGAATTTCCCTACCAAATAAAATTAATAACCTTAATTAAAAGATTCTTAACTTACTTATGTTTCGATCATGGGATTCTCTTCCCTTATCCGTTAAGGAATATCTTTGAACAATTAAAGAAATAAACATTCACAACACGTGTTCAAAGTTTGTCGACATCCTTACTTTGTAAGTTCTCTTTCACACTTACAACCTTGGAACCGATTTTCTACACTTCCAAACAAGTTTAAATTGGTTCGTATGACTTTCAAGAACTATGTGATCGATCAAACCAACATTCAACCACAATCATGGGTTTAACGGTTCTACCAAAACAAGTTTCCGTTCTACCTCCATGTGAGTACTGTGCATAGTCACACTAGCTTTCCAAAATTCGGTTGACTAGGTACTAGGATCGGTTCCCCACAAATATATGGTATCTAACTTATATGTGTTGCACATTTCCATAGGATTGGTTCCCCTTTACCTAAAAACGTGTTGCACATGTCCATAGGATCGGTTCCCCTTTCTGCTATAAACCTTGTTGCACCCCATACAAGGATCGATTCCCCTTGTGATGTATTGCACCTCTTACTAGGATCGGTTCCCCTCTCCCATATTTGGTCACACACACACACCCGATCATACCACAAGTGATTACTTAAGATCGGTTTTACTAATAAAAGTTATACCAATACATAAGTCAGGCCTTTGTGAATAGTTCTACCAAGAACACAAACAAGTTGTGAGCAATTATACTCAATCACACATATTGGTTGTTCATAAGATATGCAATGAATAACAAAACCAATAACACCTGGCAATTTCCTTTTCGGTTCACAAACAAGTTTATGAACTTACTTCCTTAGAACACATGTAAACATTGTTCCCTAGGATGAAATCCTCACCTCATACGCATACATAATCACAATATCATTCAAATCATTATGGCGATTTCTCATTTACAAAGTTTAATAGTTAAGCAATAAACCTCGTATTGTATTCCTTAATATTATGTCTATCTAGAGTTCAAACATGCTTCGAAGTTATGTTTTCAATATGCACGACTTGAAAGATACGTTAGGAAATGAAACAGTTCAAGTCAAATATCACTAACCTCAAGTGGAAGGATGATTGTTGTTGTTGTAGCTCCTTGCTTCTTCACATCTTCAAGACTTCGCAATACTTGTAATGTCTCATATTCTAATACTTTCAAGCTAACCTATCCGAAGTTGACTCTAGTACATAATCAAGCGACTCTTAACATGAGTTTTGATTCACTAAAATATGACAACCAAACTTGACATACCAATGCTTGGTGGGTTCAACCGAGCAATGCTCTAACACAACCCTCATCGTGTAATGTGCCAACTTGGGTACAAGCAAAAAAAATCTTACGGATACATCTTATCAAAAATTCTCTCATGACTTTCCTCGATGCCAAGCAGATGAGAAGAATACTCTGGTAGTTTACCACCCAAATCCCATTCCTGCACATTGGAGGGAAAGGGTAGAACAAAGACTTGTGTTGGAAAGGGTTGGTTTGGAAATGGCGGAAAACTGTTATGAGAGTGAACCAGACTTCCTCACAGGTCATTTGAGGTACTCGCATCCTTATGTTGTACGCCCGGCTACCGAAGAATTTCCTCCACAAGCAAACCTCCCTCCACAACTCAGGCTGAAACTACTGTACCCGGACTACAAAAGATCCTTGCGTTGTTGGTACGTACTTCTTGTTCACTTCCTATTCTTTTTATCTACATCTATGAACTCATATAAGTGTTTAAAAATGTTGAAAACAGCGTCAGCGTATAGGAAGTTTGACAAAGTGGATTAAGAAAAAGAATAAGGATGTAGAAGTGTTGACCCTGAAAGAAATGGAGAAAGTTGAGGAAAAGCTTGATAAAATAGAAGATCCAGAGGTAAAAGACTTGTGGGGCAAAAGGAAGAAGAGGGCACACAAGAAGACAATGACCGAGTGATCGTGTGTTTCTTCTATAGTATTAGTTTGGTCTTGAACAATCTAGTGTTGGTTTATGTTTGTTTGCGTGTCTTGAACAATGTGTTTGTTTGTGTGTCTTGCTAAACTCTTTGCTTGATTTGGTTTATGTATGATTTGTTTTAGGTTTGGAACCTCTTAACTTTGGAGTTTGTCTTTTTATACAATCTGGTGTTGTTATTTGATTTATTATGCTGATAAAACAATGTCAAATACCTCTTTTAAAGAGTTTGAATGTGCCAAGACTTAACAAATTTCTAAGTTTTTCTTAAATATCGGCATGGTCGAAAAGCGTAAACACAATGCCGGCATTCCGATTTTTAAAAATCCCATATATTGTAAAGTTTCGGCATTGCAGGTATTTTGGCCTACCATGCCAGCATTCTATTTTTCCAGGTGCAAAATATTTTTGTTTGAGTACTGGCACTGTTTTTATTCTACTTCCAATACCGGCACATTACTAATATCTCTGGATGTTTTTCAGAATTTCCGGCACTGTTTCAAAAGGTAAGTTTTACGTCGGCACCCAAGTACCGACATTGTAATAATGAAACATAACCATGCCGTCATTGTCATCAAAATATGATTTCATGTTTACAATTCACACTTCCAAAAAGAAAACAAAATGATGCGTGTGAATACCAATATTCCGCGGAGCACGTGTCACGATCTTGGCGGTCGCATACAAGATAACTGTATAGCCCTCGTTATACAGAGGAACCTGAGCAGCGGAGGATACCTTCGTAGATCTACTTTATATTCCCCCAAGAAGAAATGTCTTGACATTAAAGATGGATAAAGTAAAGCCTAGCCTAGGGGGAGGCAGCTGGCGAAGGGATAAAGTTAGATAACAAATATAATCAGCATTAAATGAACAAATCTCTTATCTACACGCATAATCAAAGCACGTGGAGAGAGATGATGCGGCGGGACCTGGCAGGAGAAAGCTAGCGGCGAGCGAAGGTACAATCTGTACTGAGGCTGGGAAGTTCTCGAAGGAACGTGGGTCAGATGAGGTGGCAGAGTTCGACTGGAGGAAACATGCGGTGAACGAAGGTACCACTTGCACGTAAGGTATATCAGGATAACGATGGACTCCAAGACAGCAAAGATATACATGGAGTCGAAGGGGCTATAAATACCAAGCCTCACCAACAAATTAAGGCATTCAATTCTTAGGAGAAGAAGATCTAGTCTTAAGATTATACCTCTTTAGTGTTTAGAACTTAAGTAGATACAACAACTTGAGTTATCTCTATTATTTTGGAAAGCATTTAAGATCTCTTGTAACCACCTAAAATTAATACAAACAATCACTCATTTCCCCGTGGACGTAGACTAAATAGTCGAACCACGTAATCTCTCGTGTCATATGATAACTTAGCTTTATTTATCTTTCTTATTATTATTTGTTATCGTTTTGATCTTGAGTACCATTTATTTACTTAGCATCATCAGTTCAACAGAGGTATCCATACTACTTAGTATACGATTTTCTGAGCTGTATACATTATGTAGACTATGGGAAAATTAGTAGTCACATTTTGGTGCTAGAAGGTTTTGCTCAACAGCTTGAGTTTTTTCGATCCTTTAATTTTTTGGCATACGCTATCTTCATTAACGAAGAGATCTGAGTACAATAAAAATGGATATCACTTCCTAGTGACCCGTTCATCCAAAAGTTACGTGAGTTCTTTGAGTTCATAGCCTCCAAAGACTTGCAACCTTTCATATCTACAATGTTTTACCAAAACTTTTTCACAAAACGTCAAAAATTTTGTTTTTTACTAAAGTAACGTTTTCCAACAAAATCTCCTTTAGATCTGAGCACCTTCGAATACTAGGGAATCTCAGTGACGGTTTAAGGAGAAAATCTCTTACAAAGCTTTTAATGCATCCTCCTTTTTTGGGATTTGACAGCCTTTTTTACTTGTTTTCAACATTTAAGGTTGTCTTTTCCAAGGCTGTCGTCAGACATTAAAAACCTATCTTTCCAGACATCATTCAAGTACTTTTTCTGAAAAAGCTGCTTAGTCATCTTATGTGTCAGAGAATTAATTGATACTTTTTTACGAAGGCACCCGAGTAGCAAAATTTTCCATCTTTTCTGTGTTCGCAGGGTAGCAAAAATCCGAAGACATGCAGAAACCAAGTAATGTACCAGCAAGCTCACGACCTGCTGTTACAAGAGGTAGACCTCAAAATCCATCTCGAAAAAACCAAAGAAATGAAGCAGAGGATGGACAAAGCGAGATAACAAGAAAAACGGCTGCTACAAAACCACCTACCCATGCTGAAGGGATGGGGAAAACATCGGGAGCACAACCAATCTATGGCATGTCGTTACCAGAGCGACCAAATGTTACAAAGCCACCTACGGTAAACGGAGGGTTACCCAGAACCTTAACCCCCATGGGACGAGGATTGGGAAACCTAACACCAATACAGATCGACCCCGACGCTCCAGTGGTAGAAGCAGGCATAGATGGATCTGAGGACTCGGAGAACAACACTCCTTAGGGTTGCGCAAATCAAGAAGAAGAACAAATTGCATCGCAGGTAGCGGCTCTCCTACTACGTAACAAGAAGAATGAAGACGCAATGCACGCCATGGCTTAGGAGAACCAGAACCTCAAATACATGTTGGACAACCATATTGAAGGTTCTCAAACTCATCCGCCTCTGAGAAAGGGTGAGAACGGAGCCATCTCAGGAAGACGAAGGGTGGGTCTCAACCCAGCTAAGGATAACCCACCAGGGAGAACAAGGAAAATGCAACATGATCCAAATGATATAGATCCAACTTACAAGCCATCTCAGTCCTATTATGATGATACATTTTCTAGAGATGCTCACAACGTGAACATGGTCATGGAGAAAATGGAGAAAATGTGCAAGGAAATACAAGGATTGAAAACCGGCCGCGCAGGAGCAAGGATAGAAGAAGTACTCCAAGAAGCGACAACATCTCCGTTGTCTTTTCGCATTTTAAGGGAGCCTATCCTGCGAAATGTCCGGTACCTACGTTTCAGGCGTACAATGGTACCTCAGATCCCGCAGCTCACATACATTACTATACTCGTGTCCTTGCCCATTGGGAAAGAGATGAGATAGTACTTTGCAGGTACTTTCCCGCAAGCTTAACAGGATCAGCATTGGCATGGTATGACAATTTACCAGCAAACTCAATTGACTCTTTTGAGCAATTGTCTACGGTGTTCTTGGAGGCATACATGTACAACAAGTCAACAAAGGCGGGGTTAGATAGGATATTTGCATTATTCATCGAAACCAGGAAGACATTGATGCAATACATAGACATGTGGAAAAAGACGTGCCAAGCAATAAGAAAGGTCAATCTAGAAATTAGCACTAATTGCTATAAATACGGACTTGACAGAACCTCAGCTATCTTCGTTGAGCTTCACAACAGAGCTCTTGATTCCGAAGGGGAGCTTCGGGTTGTTCAAGATCGTTACATCAGGCTCGAGGACATACAAAAGGACAACCCAAGGGAACAAACAAAAAAAACAGCGGCTACGCAGCGTACAAACTCTCTGGAACCAATTCCGGAGGTACCTAAGCGACAAAATGAAGCCGGGGAAATAACCAGCTCTCGAGACAAAATATCAAAGTACGGAGATGGCAAAGGCAGGGGAAAAGGCAGAGAAGAGTTCGTAGATAAAATCTACACAAAGCTAAACACCACGTTCTCCCACATTTTAAGCAAGAAAGGAGTAAAGCCAGGCTTTCCTTACCCTAACACTAGGGGAAAGCAACTTGACAAAACAAAGAATGCTAAGGAGTATTGTGAGTACCACCGGTACTACGGGCATACAACGGACACGTGTTACCACCTAAGGAACACGATTCAAAGATTCATAGATGAAGGAAAATTCACGGAGTACGTGCAGGTGCAACCTGCTGATACTTAGATAGCCCTCAAGAAAAGGGTGGAGCTACCACAGGACAGCAAATACATCAACATGATCACCTTCTCTAACGGGGGGCAAGAGGAGTTACTCGAAGATATCCTTGAATTGGCTCGAAACAGGAAAAAGTTGGAAACCCACGAAATCTTTATACTAAGTGGACCATCAGCTAACACTTGGGAAGAATGGATGGCTACGCCATTAACATTCTCAACAAGAGACGTCAACCAAGAGGTTGAGATGCACAACGATCCTTTGGTGATCACCCTTCCAATTCACGGATGGAACGTTACGAAGGTCCTCATTGATGGGGGAAGCTCGTTAAATGTGTTGTTCTATAAACCGTACCTACGTATGGGTTTAACAGCCGAGCAAATGGATTCATCCACTTGCAAAATCTATGGTTTCAATGGAGCGGTTTCAAGACCAAGAGGAAAAATTATTTTACAGGTACGAGCAGGACCTTTGGTGACAAACACTAGATTCTGTGTTGTGGATGCACCTTCGCCATACAACGTCATTATGGGACGACTATGGTTCCATCGCTTATGAGGAACAACTTCAACCTATCATCAGTATCTCTGTTTCCCCACACCCATGGGAGAAATGGAAATCAAAGGGGATCAACAAGATGAAAGGCTATGCAACTTGGCGGAGGTCAGACTTAACGAAGAAAAGTCGTTGCACAACAACACAAAAGGAAAAGACGAAAAGCAAATACTAAGGAAGTTAAGGACGGAACCTTCTTGGTTCCCGAAGCCTCCTCGGTCCCGGATGCAAGCACCTCCTCTACCCCAGGAGCCAACGTTTCCGCCAAATTACAATTACAGAAAAGCGCTCCTCAACGACCTCAGAAGAAAAGCCTGTCACTGGTAGAGCCAACAAAAAAAATCAACATCGGAACGGAGGCAGAACCAAGGATGATCAGCATCGGCACATTACTAGAAGAGGATGAGGAGACGCAAATACAAAGGCTACTAAGTGAGTACTTAGATGTCTTCGCATGGTCAATGAAAGATATGCCATGGATTGACCCGAATCTGGTCTCACACCACCTTCGGCTCAAACCAGAATTTGCGTCATTCAAGAAGCGTATCCGCAAGGTGGAGGATATCTACCACGAAGTTGTGGAGAAGGAATTGGAAAATCTCCTAGCAGCAGGATTCATACGAGAATTTAAGTATCCCACATGGATATCTAATATGGTGATAGTACCTAAGAATAACGGAGGCGTGCGCATTTGCATCGACTTTAGAAATCTTAACAAAGCGTGCCCCAAGGATAGCTACCTGCTACCCAATATTGACCAACTGGCCAATGCAACCGAAGGACACCGGAGACTGTCCTTTATGGATGGTTACTCAGGTTACAACCAAGTCGTCCTTTGCAGAAGAATATCAGGAGCATACTGCGTTCTTCACCCCACGAGGCTTGTATTATTATACAAGGATGCCTTTTGGACTAAAAAACACGGGGGCAACGTACCAGCGATAGGTGGACAAAATCTTTAAACCGTGGATAGGCAAGATACTGGAGGTCTATGTAGACGACATGCTCGTCAAAAGCAACGAGGCGAAAAATCATCTGTCGGACCTAAGGGAGATATTCGAAGCCATGAGAAGCTTTCACATGAAAGTAAACCCGGAGAAGTGTGCGTTCGGAGTTACCTCAGGAAAATTCCTAGGGTACTTGGTGACAAAGCGAGGAATAGAAGTGGACCCTGAAAGGGTCAGAGCAATAATGGAAGTGCCATCTCCACAAACACTAAAAGGAGTACATAATCTAAATGAAATCTTAGCCTCCATGGGAAGATTCATAGTAAGATCATCTGATAAATGCAAAGCATTCTTCGACACACTAAGGAAAGGAAACAGGTTCGTATGTACCGAGGAATGCAAACAAGCTTTTCAAAAGATTAAAGAATACTTGGCTTCAGTACCCATCCTACAGAAGCTGGATCTAGGTGAGATACTCACCCTATACTTAGAAGCAACAAGCTATGTTGTGAGCGCAGTGTTGGTACGAGACCAGGGGCGAGGAGAAAAACATCTACTACATCAGCAAAACACTCAGTACAGCGGAGCGTAACTATACCAAGTGGAACAACTTATATATTCCTTAGTGATTGCAACTCAAAAACTAAGGATATATTTTGATGCACACACCATCCGAGTCTTCAGAAAGGTTCAGATTGGCCAGATCCTCGATAGCACGGAGAAAATCAGAAGAGTGGCAAAATGAAATGCCATGATTAAATAATTCCATATAATCTTCGAAACCAGGAAAGCTGAGAAATCACAAATCTTGGCAGATTTCCTAGCAGACCTGCCTATCAATGACGAAGCAGAAATAACGACATCTCAGGAATGGAGGAAGACAAGCAAGAACCCGAAGACCTGTTGGAACCTCAGAATTCACGAAAGTGGGAAATATTTGTAGATGGCTCCTCCAATAGCAAAGGCGCATTCATAGGGATTGTAATAACAACCCCTACGGGTGATCGAATAATCTACGCATTCAGGTTAGAATTCGAACAATACACCAACAACATCACAGAATACGAAGCAGTTATGCATGGTCTACGCTTGACACGGGAGCTAGGCTTGTCATATGTTCGGTTAACTAGTGACTCTCAGCTAGTCATTTGACAAATCGAGCTGAAATATCAAACTTTGGATCCGGTACTATCTTCGTATCTGAAGTTATCCTAGGAGCATGCGTCCAAAATTAGCAACGTGACATTCAGGCACGTCTGCCGAAAAGACAATAGGCACGCGGATGGCCTGGCATTCATATCTTCAATGCTAAGGGATAAAAACACCACAGCAGTACAAATCGGGAGGATATATGAACCTTCGATAGAAGGACCTATCTCAGGCATCGAGGAGACTTTGGCTGTCCAAACAAGGGCCATGAGAGAGGCGGAAGAAACACGCCAAGAAAAAAAAGGGTCGGAGGAGGAAACAAAGGAGTCTTACGAAGATTAATCCATGCCAGAATAGGACAGTGTAAAATAAGCAGAAGATGATTGGAGAACTACAATCTACGATTACCTTGACAAAGGTATATTACCAGCTGACGTCAAGGAATCCAGGAAGAGCGAATCAAAGGCAGCAATGTATAGCCTACGTGACGGTATACTGTATAGAAGGTCATTTTAGGGACCTCTGTTATGGTGCCTATCACAAACCGAAGGAAGGAGGATACTTCATGACATACACAACGGAGATGCCGGAAACACAGCGGAAGAAGATCCTTGGCAGTTATATCCAAAATTCAAGGGTACTACTGGATAAGTATGGATGAAGATGTAAAAAACGTGGATAAACGATGCGAAAGGTGCCAGCACTTCGCTGAAAATATCAAGACACTAACAACGGAGCTTAACTCAGTTATCAGCCCTTGGCCATTTTCCAAGTAGGGGGTTGATGTTGTCGGACCTCTGATAGAGCGAACAGCAAACATGAAATATCTTATCGTGGCCACGGATTACTTTACCAAATGGGTGGAGGCCAAGCCTTTGGAAAGAATTAGTGACACGGATGTCTTCAAATTCTTGTTTGAACAAATTATATGCAGGTTCGGAATACCAGCTGCCATAGTCTGATAATGGCAAACAACTGCAAGGAAAGAACATCAATATGTTGTTCGATACCTTCAACATTCATAAGAACAAGTATACTCCTATATCCTAATAGCAATGGACAAGCGGAGGCGACTAACAAAACCATAGCAATGAACTTGAAAAGGAATCTAGGAGCATACAAGAAGAGATGGTGCAAACAGCTGCATAATGTCATGTGGTCCTATCGAACTACGAGAAGGTCGGTCACAGGAGCAACTCCGTTCTTACTAACCTATGGAGCCGAAGAAGTCATCCCAACGGAGATAACACTTCCAACAACAAAAACAGAAGCATGGGAGAAGAACCTAACAAAAGACTTGATGTTAGAAAAGCTGGATGATCTCTAAGAAAGACGGGAAGTATCTTTTCAAAAGATGATGAACTACCAACGAAGGCTAGCCCGGGAATACAACAAAAAGGTTATTCCTATAAACTTTGTGGTCGAGGAATACGTACTGCATCAGATACCACCATATCAAAGGAACAAAGAGTGTGGAAAACTAGCCCCTACATGGGATGTACCCTACATCATACACGACATCGCAGGAAAGGGATCTTATTATCTAAGGACCACGAAGGGTAAAGTGTTACAACACCCTTGGAATGCAATGTACCTAAAAAAAGTACTACCCATAAGAGAATGGTGATTACTCAGGAGAAGAAAGGAACGGGCCATATCCCGCCATGTTTTATCCATGATCAAAGGTATTATAAACCTAACTAATCAATGAAAGAAACTTTTTTGCTATAAAATTAAGTTTGATTAGTATAATTGGGTTAGAATAGACACCCTTCGTCAGGATTGACGATGAGACAAGGCAAGACATAACTGCGCATATGTCAATACTCGGATCCTAGGAGCGATATCTCCCCTAAAGAGGCAGTAATAAAAAGTAAGATATCCACTATAGAGATACCTTGTCGAAGTAAAGCAGTCTCAACGTTGAACGCGTAGGGTTACAAGAAAACTATTTCCCACGTAGGGACCTTCTCCACCATGGTACCTTCTGGCCAAAGGATACTTAGGTAGGACGATGAATGTTCCATTAAAGGTTAAACATACCTTAGCACCTAGTGGTGACTAGAATGTGTGATCAAATAGACACAATACGTCTACAAATGAAATATCCATGCAATAACAAAGGTAAACTGATAATGTACCAACATATGACTGACATGTCTTAGAAAATCGCAGATAAATAAGGTAAAACCATCGCGGAGCATTGTTTCAAAGAAAGGAGACATCTCAGCTAAGAAAGACACCTCAGATGAGGACATAAACAACAAGGAAGAGTTTTTACGAAGGTAAAGCTCAAAACAGATCAAGGATAAGGAAAGCGACGAAAGGTAGCCCCTTCAGCCTGGAGTTCATCTTCAGCAAAGGCACTGTTAATATAGTCAATAGCGGGGGGCTCGAACTGCAATTTCATTTGGGATGACTGAGCTTCCAAGTCTGAGACCGATTTACGACGAAGCTCCACCAACTGAGCATTAAGTTTATCATTGGCATGTTGAAGCAACTCAGTCTTAAACTTCGCAGCAGCATCAAACTGGCGAGATATCTCCAACGAAGATACTTGGCCCTCGAGATGGTTAACCTTGGCATTCAAACCCACAATATGTTCTTGGAGACCTGCGCATAACCAGAGAATAAGCAACAAACATAGATATATCAAAGGCGCAAAGGAGGGTACGGGAAAAGAAAAATCATAATCTACCTCCGGCATGGCTAAGGGATTCTTCTAGACTATACTGAGCCTTAGAAAGATCCACTTCGACAGAATCAAGATCTTCATCAAGGGAATCCCATTCGGTATGAAGATCATCAACATCAATTTAGAGCGAAGCATTCTCATAGGATAAGGCTTGGTAAATATTTTCTAACTCTTCCAACCTTTTTACCTTATCCATACGAGACATGGAATATGAAGCGGAGGCAGCTTCGTTGAGTTTGATCTTAAGAGAACAAACTTCAGAAGCCAATATGTTGCGCTCAGCAGTAACCTTATCTAAGGAAGCACAAGCATCCTCGAAATAGGTATGGTGCTTTTTACGAATAATCTCTTGGGATGAGAGGCGTTTCTCTAACAAAACCATATCACTCTTTTGCTTGGAGATTAGATCCTCTTTCCACTTAAGGGAACCTTCACATTCTTTGCGAAGTAAAGCCATCTTCTTCATGAGATCTGAGTTATGAGCAGACTCAAGGGAGATTTGGGCCTCATTATGAACGGTTGCGTTCATTAATCTGTCAGATTTCTTCTGATAATACCAAACGTCGGATCTTAGCTTGGATACTTTCTCTCTGAGGTATCTAAGTTCACTGGAGCTACCAACTGGCAGGCGTAGGTTCACTCGGGACTATGCTACCAGACAAAAATAAAAGAAACAAAGCTATAAGGGTAAATGAAAACGAACCTATAACTGTGGAGGCCTCAACAACAAGGGCAGAGTCAGCAGCTTTACGAATTTCCTCAGCAGCCTTTGCGGCATTATTGGCTCTCTCAAGTGCCAAGCTTCGAGGGACCTTTAGGTCTTCTTTTAGCTCACCCTCCAGCAAAGATATCTTGGCAGCCGGGGCAGAATCACTAGAAGAAGGTTGCTGCACATGATCCTGTCAACACGCTCCAATAAAGCACTTAAGCGAGTGCACTTAGCCCTGTAAAACTTGAAGAGGGTACATCCAACATCGACTTGTTTGCAAAGCTGCAAACAAAGGAGCATAAAAATGAACGAAGGTTCAAGAAAAAATGAACGAAGGTTCGAAACAGGTCGTAGAACAGTAATAGAAATGCTGCTTACCCATGATACAGACAGGCGAGGAAGAAAATCAGCGTAGGTATCCACGAAAGCTTCCATCTTTTGGATACTACCTCTGCGAGTCTCGTCGAAGCCTTGATTGGAACGAAGGTAGTCTGGATCGAAGAATAGATCCTTAGCCAATCGGTACTGAGCAGTTAAGGTATCCAACCTTGTGGTAATGTCGAAGGAGGTGGACATACAATGGTGATTAACTTCAGAAGAAAAGGGTCATTTCGAATCCCGACTGCAAGAATGGCATCATCAGAGCTACCAAGGCTCAAATTCTCAGTCGAGACCCTACCAATCACTTGAGAGCAAGCACGGGGCACAAGGGCTGAACCGTCACCAAGACGAAGAGAAGGCGAAATAGATGAGCTACGAACCAAAGAAGGATCTTGGATAAAAGTACCACCCAGTTCAATATTTCCAGCTGAGGGAAGATTACCCAGCACAGTCCAATTTGGAGACGAAGGCGGAAATCCAACAGGTTTGATAGCAGGAGCAGTAGAAACAGACTGAGCACTTCCCAACTAAGTGGGTGAAACATTGAAAGAAAAGCTTCCAAGAGAGATCACAATCTTCTTCTTCGGCTGAGAATTCGAACTTCCATCTCTCACAGCCGGAGCCAAGCCCTTCGAAAATGAACCAATCCAATGAAGCAAAGTGGCGGGAGAAGAAGGAAGACACCACCGCAGCACCAACAGTAGACAAAGCAACAGGCTGAAAACTCACAGGAGCGGATAACGAAGGTACCTTCGCTACAGAAACAGGTTTTGCAACTTGGGTGCTGGCTTGACTCACCAACAAAGAGCCGCTAGCACCATGAAGATTATCACCTTCCACAGAGTTAGCAGGAGCGGGACTGGGAACATCCTTGGAAAAATCCTCCTCCATATCATCCAAGTAGGGACTAAAAGCGGTATCCTCAATATATTTCATGCCCTCGTCCTGAGGTTCTTCCTCACCAGCTTTGGGGTCCTCATCAGATTCATCAACATCAATCACGGCTTTCAACTTGCCTTTCTTCCCGGAAGCCTAAGAGAAAAGCACATGCGAAGGCTAAGGATCGGGGGAAAGGTACTAAGGAATCTATGAACACTTAGATAGGAATGCAATCCTTACATCCGCAGGTGTGGTGGCAGCTTCAAACGAAGCCCTCCTCTTCCTTGTCCTAGTAGCTACGGAATTGCTAGCAGAGCCCGGAGCAGTCCCAGCAGAAGAAGTAGGGGCAGGCTGCGAGAAAATTCACTTAACAAAAGCGACAATACAAAGAAAACCAAGACAAAATCATATGAGCTATACAAAGCTTACCTCGTAAGTAGCAGGATTGAATACCCAAGGTTGATACCCATCATACTTAGCAGGCAAAGACGAAGCTTTGCGAGGAACATTTGGGTATGCAGAGGTAAATCCAAAAGCCCAAGGACCAGTAATGTGAATGGGTGTATGAGACCAACGATCATCATGATACAGTCGAATACGAACAACTTTTGGCAAAGGAAGCTTGGCGGAATAAGGAATGACAGTCAGCCCAGTCTTGTTTATTTCTTCCAACAAACGAAGGGTATTACCCTCCCTAATCTGCTTGGTAGTAACATGAATACGGAGAGGACCAACACTCCAAGGAAGAAGACTGCTTCTCTGAATGGCATCAGCATAGGTGGCATTGAAATTGGCAGGAGTATAATCCTCTTGCTTAGATCTCCCCGGAGCAAAAGGGTCATAAGACTCCAAAGTAGTCTTACCCTTGCTACGGTACCAAGACTCACGAAGGGAACGCCAGTAATTTCCATTATACTGCTCTACTCCTCGAACCTGAGTTTTGTTCACCGGATCATCCCTAGTGGACAAAACATCATAGTAGAAAGGAACCTTCCTACTATACAAAGGCAGGAGAAAACCTGCAGCCAACTGACCTACGTTGATCAACAAGTTATTTTCATCATAAGGAAATCTTCGTATCAAAGACTCGGTAAGAACGTCAGGGCCATCAACAAAGAAGATCTCAAATTTACGGAGGCGAAAAGACTTGGCGATGTCAGCCAAAGACAGGTGAGCGTAGCTATCCTTGTCAAGAAGATGCAGCCTCTGGAGCTCATAGTGGGGTGGAGGAGGAGGAAGAACCTCGGCAGCAACTTCTCCAGCATCTGACTGCGCAACAACCTCAGGGATCGCAGCCACCTCAGTTCCCTCTGTAACATCAACCTCCCCAGGAGGAGGAGAAGGCGTAGCATCAGGATGATCCATACGCGGAGGAGGCTCAGCAGACGATCTAAGCCTCGTGTCCTTACGCGTATGTTTCTTCGGAAGCCTCATAATTCCTAACATCAGCAGGAAGAACAGTCTTCAACAATGGCGGACCAAATTGCAGAAAAAGTAGAAATGCGGTTGGGGAAAAAACCGAAGTACTTTGGGCATGGGTTTCACCAAACCAACCAAGGTAAAAAGTTAGAATCAATCACAAATCATAATGAAGCACAATCTCGCATCATCACCAAAATCATGAAACCAAAAAAATCATGAAGGAAGATCGAGATATGAAGCGATTGAAGTAACACCCAGTTCCACAAATGGCAAGAAGAATACATTGAAGGCCACAAACAACACATGCAAAGATTCAAGAACATCAAGGCTGCTCGGAACAGGGCAGTTAAGGCAAAAGCAAGACTAACCTAAGTCAAATACACGAAGAATCAAGAAGAAAGACGAAGAATTATTAACCTGTGATTAATGATTAAGCAGTGAAAAAGCAAAGCTCCAGAAAGATCGAATGAAGAATCACAACAGTGGGCAAAGAAAAACTCCTGGGGAGAAGATGGAGAGCGGAAGTTCACACAAAAAGAAAGGGAGCTAATGAGATTTCTAGGATTATTCTCTTCTTATAGGCGGCTGGAGAATCCAAAAATTTGGAGGGCCTGAAATTCAAGGGGAAGTTATTGCATGAAAGGACATGTAGGGACCACCAAATCTGTACGTGCAAAAATGGCGGCGTTACAAAAAACGTTTTTTTCCGATCCTACCGGATGGTAGAATACGAGAGAAAAGGGGCCAACTTTGAATACCAATATTCCGCGGAGCACGTGTCATGATCTTGGCAGTCGCATACAAGATAACTGTATAGCCATCGCTATACAGAGGAGCCTGAGCAGCGTAGGATGCCTTCATAGATCTACTTTATCTTCCCCCAAGAAGAAATGTCTCGACGTTCAAGATGGATAAAGTAAAGCCTAGCCTAGTGGGAGGCAGCTGGCGAAGGGACAGAGTTAGATAACAAATCTAATCATCATTAAATGCACAAATATATTATCTACACGCATAATCAAAGCACGTGGAGAGAGATGATGCGGCGGGACCCGGTAGGAGAAAGCTAGCGGCGAGCGAAGGTACAATCTGTACTGAGGCTGGGAAGTTCCCGAAGGAACTTGGGTCAGCTGAGGTGGTAGTGTTCGACTGGAGGAAACATGCGGTGAACGAAGGTACCACTTGTACGGAAGGTATATCAGGATAACGATGGACTCCAAGACAGCAAAGATATACATGGAGTCGAAGGGGCTATTAATACCAAGCCTCACCAACAAATTAAGACATTCAATTCTTAGGAGAAGAAGATCTAATCTTAAGCTTATACCTCTTTAGTGTTTAGAACTTAAGTAGATACAACAACTTGAGTTATCTCTATTATTTTGGAAAGCATTTAAGATCTCTTGTAACCATCCAAACTTAATACAAACAATCACTCATTTCCCCGTGGACGTAGACTAAATAGTCGAACCACGTAATCTCTTATGTCATATGATAACTTAGCTTTATTTATCTTGCTTATTATTCTTTGTTATCGTTTTGATCTTGAGTACCATTTATTTACTTAGCATCATCAGTTCAACAGAGGTATCCATACTACTTAGTATACGATTCTCTGAGATGTATACATTACGTAGACTACGGGAAATTAGTAGTCACACTGCGTATTAGTGAACCAAATATATCCAAATTACTCATCATCGCTTCCACGCGTATGAATTTGCATCTCCTCTACTTGTAGAGGTTTCTTTGATAAGGCCAACGCATCCGAAAATTGGTGATTCTCCTTATACAATGTCATCCATCCCTTCTAGATATTTGGATCTAGATCCTTGTTTTTAACCATCCCACAAACAGGTGGCAATGGACAATTTTTCTTTAGTTTTAGAATAACGAAATGATTATCGTTCACGAATGCCAAAACAACTCGTCTCTTCTTAAGGGATCCTTCGCATTTTTGCCACTTTGGTGTAAATGTTACTTCTACGGTATGGGAAAAATTATGAACAACACAATTAAATGTATCCGCTACTAGACGCCCACAGAGCGGCATTCTTATCCAATATTCAGAAGGAAGAAACTTCATCTCCTGCTCGGGTCCTAACACTTGAGCATACATATTATCAAACCCCTCGCCTTGACCAACCAATTGCTCATAAAAGCTCCTCTTTTTCACAAGTTGTTCAGTCATCCTCTTTCTAACATATCGGCATGGTGTCATTCCTCTACTAACCGCCGTCTCGAAGATTCCTAATTGTTCGTTCACGGAATGATAGCCACAATTTCCATCTCCATCGACATCATTCATATACACAATATACTCGTGAATAACCTCGGGAAGTTGCTCTACGTAAGACTGTATTTTGGTATGGTAATGTCTATAAGTCTTACCTGTTTTGGAATCCTTAAACATCTTCATATTACCAACTTTTATCTTAATTATATCAAATCCATCCTCTACAATCTCTAAATTTCCAATGTCTTCAGTATGTGTTGGGAGTCCGTACTTCCTTGGCCTACCCCTTCGCCTTGGAACCGAAACTACAATCTCAACTTTGGTCGTGCCTACGGAGTTTTTACCATGGTGTTTTTGTTGACTAGATATGGGTCGCTTACATTTGCTATCACTTATTTTAGGTGGGCTTCAGAATGCTCACCTTGTTGTTCTTGGTAGCTCAATGTTGGTACCTTTGGCGGAATACCCTTTTTCTTTGGAACCTCCGCTACATCGACTATGGGTGGGGCTTCAGAATGATCACCTTGTTGTTCTTGGTAGCTCAATGTTGGTACCTTTGGCGGCCTATGATGTGTCGATAGACCGACTTTAACTGACCGCAAGTATACGGTGCACTATATGTGAATAGTGGTAAATAGGGATCGTTCCCACGAGGAGAGTTAAACTCTATTTACAATCAATACTAGTAACTTTCAAGTCAAGATTATTTCAAAGTGGAGATTTCAGAATTCTTGTAAGCTAACAAATTGAACCAAAGGAAAATATTTAAGATTGTAATCAAAGATGTAGAAGTATTAGGGCTACAGAATCCGCTGTAAGCTAGGCTTTACTTATGTTCTATCACAAAGGTCTCAAGTTTACTTATATGAAGTGGAAAACCTAGCTACTCACACACGGAAGATATTTCGTTAAGGATCTATAGAAAAGAGTTATCATAAAAGATTATTTGTTCTCAACCTAAGGTAGAAATCCCTAGTACTAAGCATACATGGCATACATAGTCTTGGGATGTTCATAAATCAATCAATAACAAGGTTTAAATGAGTATTTCTATCAACCTAACAAGGAACTATGCATGGCATAGAACATGAGAAGTTGAATTGAAAATAAAACATTAAGACAAACTCAAACAATTGACATTAAGCTTTAGTTGTTGAAAACCCTTGTTTTAGAACACAAATAAATCAAAACTACAAGTTCATCTTTCACCCTAATGAGTAGCTTAGTTAGACATGGTTTTCTTAAAAGCCATCAAAAATGATATAGATAATAACAAGTAAAGCAAATGAATTGCAGAAAGCAAAATAGCAAAACCTAGTTTCTTCCCTGATTACGACGTTGTTTGTGGGTGAAAACTGATTCTGCTGGTTTTGGTAAATTTAGGTGTGTGTGGATGAGAAACAAATCTAAACCCTAAACAAATGCACTGCACGGGAGTACTTTAGATTCGATAGATCAATTTGTACAATTCTGGCCTAAACCAAGAAATGGTCGTTCCAGACTTGCTTCGGTCACAAAGTGAAGGAGATGGGGTTGATCTTAGGGAGGGAAGCGAATAAGGTGTTGAGATTGTGAAGGTGTTGGTTGTAACTGGCCTGCACAATGTAAGCTATCAGTTCTGGGTGTTTTCTGGATACTGTGACAACACTTGGTTATTCTGTGTTTGTTCGTGTTTGATAAGAGATTTTTTGGTGGTTGTAGTAATGATGATAAGGGGTATCGTTCAAACTCGAACTTGTGAAGGTAATGGATTTTTAGATTTAAAAATATATATACAAATATTGACAAATTGGTAGAGAGGTACTGGGACTAATGATTCGGCCAATCTTCATAACATAAGGCTTAATGATTTATTCTCAACAATAATAGCTCAAAACATATATGGACTCTTATTTTGCCAAAGTCGATTCTCAAAACATTGGTTGTAAATGTTAAGCATGGAACATCAAATCACCTAAGCTAAGCATGACCCATCTAATCAAATAACACCTAATTTAATCAAATCATATTTCAATTAATTTTTAATGCAAAAGTCTTAAAAAGAATTAATAAAATTACCCATTTATGAAGCTCGGCCTCCTCCGTCGCCCCAGTGTTGGGGTTTAACTCATCATAGTAAAAATGCTCTCAAAATATTTCATTGATGCTCAAAAGTGTTTTACAATGAAGAGAAATACAAGAAATTGATGTAAAACAGAACTATGCGACCCACAGAAGACGTCCAGAATCAACGACAGAGCTGAGTTGTTGTTGTCGTTGAAGAACTACGACCCACAATCGACAGTCGATGTTGCTGTTGATAAACGACTGCTTCTGCGAGTCCGTTCTTCGTGTTCTTCAGGCGTGTTAATGGCAGCAGCAGCAGGTAACTTCTCTGCAACTCCTCCTGCGCCTCTCTGCTCGCCTCCAAACCTCCCCAAAAACTCTCGACCCTCTTCTCTCACCTCTCTCCACCTCTTATATACTTCACAGCTCCAAATAACTCGCTTAAATCTGAGTTTATCTCCCTTTTTCCTTTCCCTCAAGTCTCGGTCTTCTCTTCAACTACATGTCACGAATATCTGCTATTTTTCCTCTTCCTTACGCGCTGAGTTACTCTTAAATTTCCATATTGATGTGTATGAATATTAGGAGAATATTGACTGCACTTTCACACGTAACTTCCTTGATTATTTTCTCCAGAAAAGCCGATAATAACTCAACGTCCTGTTTACTTCCAAACTCGGCTCCTAGCCAAATTTGATACCGTCCAGCAACCTCACCAGGCCTGTTTAGTTAATTATAGCCCATTCGTAACAAATCCAGCAATTGAATCTACTTCTAATTCGTCCATAAAATCGAACCCTAATATCAGTTCCACTGCAAAGTCCTTTCCCGCCAAAATTCTGTTTTAAACGTGAAGAAGGGTATCCCTCTATCCAGCTCCGGTGTCCCTTTAGCAGCTGCCTGGAAATAGGTCACCCCTTAGTAATTAGGTTACCCCTTATCCAAAATCGAGGGTCCGTATAGTGATTTTCTCCCACGAGCGCAGAAACCATTTTTTTAGCCAATTTCGCCGCAAAAGCTTATTTCTCCAGAAATACCTACAGGGACATAAAAAAACCATAATAAGTACAAAAATGGGTACTAACACAATATACAATTGGGCTATATTAGACACATAAATGCGTCTATCAAATACCCCCAAACTTATTATTTGCTAGTCCCGAGCAAATCAAAACTACAAAATAAAATCCTAACTCACTGTCGCAGGCATCGTCGATTGCATTTAGGGTATGCAATAAGCCTTTAAACCCCTAGGTGTCCCTAGTGGCCGAGTTATAGTCTCGGGAGGGCTTACCAGAGATACACCCACAAAACCTGTACTCCAGACCTTAGCTATCTACGCAGAACCTTGGAAGGCACTAAAGAATCTCCTTGGTTGGCATACTTATTGACTACAGGAAGAAGTACCCTGATGCGAAATTCCAATTGTTGTACACGAGTTTGCACTCAAGCATACTAAAATTCATATAAAGTGACAGAGCTCTACTCAGATAGTTGCACTATGGACATCATATTCGGAGTCAAAACTAATCACATGGATAGATCAAGAAGATGGATATAGAAAAACATGTATGGTTTTGATGTTTACTAAGTGAACGGCGTTTCCCATATCTGTCTGAAGGCCTCCGCAAAAAGGAACCTATCCTAATGGATTGAGATACTAGTCTGACTAATATCAACACACTGGCATATACAAGGGTACCAGTGGTCGATAACCTAACTCTAGGTCAACACAACTGGCATATACAAGGGTACCAGTGGTCGACTTTATTGAATTTATTCCTTTTGGTCAAATGGTCTGGTCTCAATTTCTTTCTTTATTTCTTTTTTTTTTTTTTTTTTTTTTTTTTTTTTTTTTTTTTTTTCGGTAACTACCATTTTTTTTATTTTTTTTTTTAATAATAATACCCTTCCGTAGGGTTAAAAAAATAAAGTCCAATTGTTTAAAGTCCAAAGTCCAAAATAAATAAATAAATAAAAATTACAGTTTTCCTCACACACTCTAAAAAAAAATTAAAAATTAAATCCTAAAATTGTCCCTTTTTTTTCTTCTCTTTTCGCTTTTCGCTTTAAGCTTTTTCCTCTCCAAGACCTTAGTGCTCCACTTTGAACCTGTAAATCAAAGACAAAAAGACAAAGTAAAAAGAAACAAATAATTCTAAAAAAAAATAATAAACCTAAAAAAAAAAAATTCTACCTAAGCACAAATCCCCGGCAGCGGCGCCAAAATGATAAGAGATTTTTTGGTGGTTGTAGTAATGATGATAAGGGGTATCGTTCAAACTCGAACTTGTGAAGGTAATGGATTTTTAGATTTAAAAATATATATACAAATATTGACAAATTGGTAGAGAGGTACTGGGACTAATGATTCGGCCAATCTTCATAACATAAGGCTTAATGATTTATTCTCAACAATAATAGCTCAAAACATATATGGACTCTTATTTTGCCAAAGTCGATTCTCAAAACATTGGTTGTAAATGTTAAGCATGGAACATCAAATCACCTAAGCTAAGCATGACCCATCTAATCAAATAACACCCAATTTAATCAAATCATATTTCAATTAATTTTTAATGCAAAAGTCTTAAAAAGAATTAATAAAATTACCCATTTATGAAGCTCGGCCTCCTCCGTCGCCCCAGTGTTGGGGTTTAACTCATCATAGTAAAAATGCTCTCAAAATATTTCATTGATGCTCAAAAGTGTTTTACAATGAAGAGAAATACAAGAAATTGATGTAAAACAGAACTATGCGACCCACAGAAGACGTCCAGAATCAACGACAGAGCTGAGTTGCTGTTGTCGTTGAAGAACTAAGACCCACAATCGACAGTCGATGTTGCTGTTGATAAACGACTGCTTCTGCGAGTCCGTTCTTCGTGTTCTTCAGGCGTGTTAATGGCAGCAGCAGCAGCAGGTAATTTCTCTGCAACTCCTCCTGCGCCTCTCTGCTCGCCTCCAAACCTCCCCAAAAACTCTCGACCCTCTTCTCTCACCTCTCTCCACCTCTTATATACTTCACAGCTCCAAATAACTCGCTTAAATCTGAGTTTATCTCCCTTTTTCCTTTCCCTCAAGTCTCGGTCTTCTCTTCAACTACAGGTCACGAATATCTGCTATTTTTCCTCTTCCTTACGCGCTGAGTTACTCTTAACTTTCCATATTGATGTGTATGAATATTAGGAGAATATTGACTGCACTTTCACACGTAACTTCCTTGATTATTTTCTCCAGAAAAGCCGATAATAACTCAACGTCCTGTTTACTTCCAAACTCGGCTCCTAGCCAAATTTGATACCGTCCAGCAACCTCACCAGGCCTGTTTAGTTAATTATAGCCCATTCATAACAAATCCAGCAATTGAATCTACTTCTAATTCGTCCATAAAATCGAACCCTAATATCAGTTCCGCTGCAAAGTCCTTTCCCGCCAAAATTCTGTTTTAAACGTGAAGAAGGGTGTCCCCCTATCCAGCTCCGGTGTCCCTTTAGCAGCTGCCTGGAAATGGGTCACCCCTTAGTAATTAGGTTACCCCTTATCCAAAATCGAGGGTCCGTATAGTGATTTTCTCCCACGAGCGCAGAAACCATTTTTTTAGCCAATTTCGCCGCAAAAGCTTATTTCTCCAGAAATACCTACAGGGACATAAAAAAACCATAATAAGTACAAAAATGGGTACTAACACAATATACAATTGGGCTATATTAGACACATAAATGCGTCTATCAGTGTTGTTTGGAAATAGGCGAAAGACCTATTTATACAAGTCATTGAGCGCAAACCCTCTTCTCGTAAGAAGTTGAGTGATGGAGTAGTGGGGTTGTGTAGGTGATTGCACGATCACGTCTTAGCCCACTTACCTCATCATCTTAACCGCCCATGCCTCCTGACACGTTCTTATATATGGGCGCGTTGCACGCCGCACGCTGTAAACTGTCAGACCAATATCCCAGTAAGTATCCCCCAGTTTGTGACATGTTTGATGTCTCGAGTGAGTGGGTCAAGTCGTGGGACCCGCCGCAAGAAATAGCACGTGATGATATTAGGTTAAATAACTAAGTTATTTAAGAAATTGATATTCATGAAATATCGTGTATGCTCGATGCATGTAATGCATTGAAAACAATCAATATGTATGAAGCATCGCTGTTTTAAAGCTTAACCGAATAAGTCACGGATTAAGCGTCTTAATATAGCATCCCGCCCAGCCATCTTCGAGTGATCGTTTGGAGACTGCATGGGTGAGCTATATCCTGGTCGATCATTCCATGTGGAAGAGTCGCGGACGGTGATCATCGAGGTGTTTCATTGGTCGCCTAGATCTTAACCTAAGCTGTCCGACCAAGCTAGAAAAGTTGGACGGACGAGATGGTTTGCGGCACTTATTTGTGACCGTTGATGGAATCCTAGGTTTCCTAAGAGGTGCGCAAGCATCCCTCTTTGGCTTGACCGAAACTACTCATGGGCGCCAATTTTGGTGGGACCGGTTGGTCGTGCATGGAGACGGTCCGTTGTTGTGCACGTCTATACTTCTCTGTCCCATGAAAGCTTGATCTAGGCCACTCAAGTTGACTGGCGAGGATGAGTGGCCGTGATCGATTTGCGATACAAATCTATTGCCGCAAAGGATTTGGAAGCTGCGTGACATGCCACTTTTGGGGGTGCGTTTCGAGGCGCTCGGCCATGGTTGGCCCAGTCCGGTCGGTCACACACATAGGTCGGACCACGGTGACTACGTCAACATCCTTGGGATCTCTTGAATATATATCTACACCCTCTGTTTAGGCTGGCGAAGATGGATGAATGAGATCGAACTACGACAGATATGTATTGCCGCAAACCTTAATTAGGGTTTTTAATAGTCACGCACGCATGACTTTGGCCAAACGGTTTGGCAGGCTAAGATTCTCCTTTAGGGAGACCGATCGTGTAGGGCCCACGTTGGACTGACGGTGAACATATTTGCACCTTCTTGATGGTCATAGACGCGATCTAAGCCATCCAAATATGATGGCTAAGTTGGATGGTTGTGATCGTTTTAAGACATTAGTGGAATTTCCGCGACCCTTTTAAAGCATCACGCTAGCCATGTTTCGAGCAAACATTCATTGCTCCATGGCATTGCCGTGAGAAAACCGATTGGGTAGGTGACGAGTGGGCCCTCCAACGTGTGTGTTAGCACTTCCCTGATCATTCACGGGATGATCTGATCCGTCCAACCAGGCTGGCGAAGTAGGACGGTCGTGATGACTTTAAGACTGCCCTGAACAGTCTTGCTCGTTCGAGCTTCTTCCAAAGCAGCGCGGCCACCTTATTTTAGGGCTGGCGTTTGGCGTGCTGGGAAGTGTGGCGTGATGTTCGACCTGCTAGGGCATAATTTGGCCCGCCGGAGGTCATCACGGTGATCTCCTACTCCTACTAGGGTTTGGATAGGCTGGTTAGATCATGCGGCCAACTTGCGTGGCCGTGGTCGTTTCTGAGACTGATACGGACAATCCATATTTTCTTTAAGGAAATTAAATACATTCGATCGAGCAGAAAGCGTATCGATTCGAAATTCTCTTTGTCAAAGAATGATGCAGCATGTACGAGTATTTCGTGCATGTTGATAGACACATTTTTGTGTCTAATATGTCTCAATTGTATGCATTGTTAGTGCTCGATTTTATATTTATTGTGTGATTTTATGTCTTTGTAGGTATTTTTAGAGAAATAAGCCCTTGCGGCGAAATGGGCTCAAAAAGCAGTGTTTTACACCCCCAGAGAAATGTACCGGAGGCACCCAGAAATTCACCGGAAACGTCCCAGAAATATCCCGGAGGAACCCAGAAAAATTACTATTTCAGCCCCAAATTGCTAAAGGGACACCAGAACTGGATTAGGTGGAGATCAGTTTTCCTCCCAAAATTTGAATGAAAAATTTGGCGGGAAAGAAGTGTTTCACGTCTGACAGTTAAGAATCGAGATTTTGGGCTATCCATGAAGAGATTAAAGCTATGATTTCTCTTGGGCTTGTTTCTTAGCCCTCATCATGCGAGGAAAGGGTCTTGGAATGGATCCAAATTGTCTGGATAAGACGATCAAGAGCTAAACAGGGTATACGTGAATATTCTGGGAGATATTCTCGAGAATTTGTTCACAACAGGGACCGGGAATATCTCTGGTGATTGGTTCGGATATATGGAAGTTATTTGAGAATATATTCACTGTGACGTTGGATTCTATGTTTAGAATATATACAAGGAAATCTCGGTGATTCCTGTGAGAGTAAAGAGAAAATATTCTTGCATTCAACCGAGAGGATTCAGAGTTATGACGAGATATTTTCATCCCCTGTTGGCTATATAAAGAGGTTACGAGACTCAGAGAAGACTGTCGAGAGTTTGGAGGAGAGAAGGAACGCTGCAGATCGAGAACCATGATTTCTCTCTGCTGCTGCTGCTGCCATTGATGAAGATGAAGAACACGAAGAACGGACTTGCAGAAGCAGCCGTTTATCAACAGTGTCTAAGACGCACAGACGTCGGTCGTAGTTCTTCGCACAACAGCAGTTAACATTTATCGTTCTTTTTGTAACAGCTGAACAGCGCCTTTGCAACAGTTATTTCTGTTGCGATTTTTCTGTTCAATTGTTTTACTCATTTTTATCATCTGTAAACAACTTTTTGAGCAATAAATAATTATTTTGAGAGCATTTTTACTATGATGAGCTAAAACCCAACACTGGGACGACGGAGGAGGCCAAACTTCATACTTGGGGTAATTTCATTAATTCTTTTTAAGACTTTTGCATTAATTTAAAATTGAAATATGATTTGAATTAATTGGTTGTTATTTAATTTGATGATGTATGCTTGGCTTAGGTGTTTTGATACATCATGCTTAGGACTTACAACCAATGTTTTGAGAATCGACTTTGGCAAAATAAGAGTCCATATATGTTTTGAGCTATTATTGTTGAGAATAAATCATTAACCCTTATGTTATGAAGATTGGCCGAATCATTAGTCCCAGTACCTCTCTACCAATTTGTCAATATTTGTATATATATTTTTAAATCTAAAACTCCATTACCTTCACAAGTTCGAGTTTGAACGATACCCCTTATCATCATTACTACAACCACGAAATTTTTTTAACCAAAATGGCGCCGCCGACGCGGATTTGTGCTTAGGTAGAATTTTTAGGTTTATTTTTTTTTTTTATTATTTGTTCCTTTTTACTTTGTCTTTTTGTCTTTGATTTACAGGTTCGAAGTGGAGCACTAAGGACTTGGAGAGGAAAAAGCTTAAAGCGAAAAGCGAAAAGAGAAGAAAAAAAAGGACAATTTTAGGATTTAATTTTTAATTTTTTTTTAGAGTGTGTGAGGAAAACTGTAATTTTTAGTTATTTATTTATTTATTTTGGACTTTGGACTTTAAAAAATTGGACTTTATTTTTTTAACCCTACGGAAGGGTATTATTATTAAAAAAAAAAATTATTATATAAACTGTGTGCAGGGAAGGACGACGATTACTATATCGTCTCGGCCCCTCGGGTTCGCACACGGCATAGGAGTCGTGGCCCGAGTCGACGACAACGGTTCATCGCCCGTCTGGTACGGGAGGTAAGTCCAATCGAAACACCAGCGAATCTCCTGCAAGCGGGTTACTGTCTGCCTTAAGGTGATAATTGTTTGAGGACGACTCGGACTGTCTTTATTTTCCTAGTAAAGGGCAAGGCCTGGCCTAAACAAGATAAGGGTTCGGATTTCATCACCGTTCTTTTCTTGCCCGCCTTAAGAAAACGAAACCGAACGCGAACCTAAGTTTTAAAATTTGGAATAGAACGAGACCGATAGGGTAACGAGCTTAATAGGAAACTCGTTCGAAAAATATTGGTTTCTCTTTAAGCACACTCCAAAGTTCATGATGGTTTCTGTGAGTTGAATGCGTGACTGCGCCGCCTTGTGATAGCGGTGAGGCCTTGGGTATCAAAGCTCCACTGAGCTTCCCTCGCCTCAATTCAACTTACTTTGACTCGGATTGATTCCAGAGGGGTTTGCTCAAACTGCAACGAATTCCCTTTCGAAAGATAGAAGCTGGTCTAGAAACAATCTAAGTGGAGCCATCATGCTTTTTGTTTGCTAGCAATCTTTAGGTTTGTTTTGGTGGAGTCGAGTCGGCCTTGTTTGTGATTGTGTAGAATTCCCTTGCAATTAAGAATGTCGAGCTGGTATGATAGAAGCCAATACAATGAATATCGACCCGAATTTGAATATGGACATCATCAGTTTCATTACCATGGTGGGAATAGTGGTTGGGAACGCCAAACTCTTCAAGGTTATGGTTCATACCATGGTGAGCCCAATCACTATCCTCACAACCATCAGTCATACGAGAAAAATTCTGCTAATTCCTCTTTACTTGAGTCGACACGTAAGTTAGCTGAGACAACACGTAAGTTCGCTGAAATGAATAACTTAGTTATGGACGAAAATAATGCAATGAGTGAACTTTCTTTACCTGATTTCCTAGATTACGTCAGGAATTCGTGTGAGTCGGCCCAAAAGCTTTTGTTAGAGACCCAGAATAGAACTTCTCTAAAAGATCTAAATTTCCAAAATAGTGCTTCCAATTTTACCCTTGATGTAAATAGTGAATATTTGCCTAATTTAGAGGACGAGGTTAGAATAAAATACACTACTTATTTAGATAAGGTTCAATCATTTTCGTACTATGATGATGAGGATAGCAGTAATGAAGAATCTGAAATATGTAGGCATAGTGATCAGGAGTCTAGTAATCCAATTGAGTTGTATAGTGATTATATTATTTCTAGTTCAAATCCAAATAATTTTTATGATTATTCACCTATTCAAAAGGATGTGGATTTGATTAGAGATACCACCGTTTTAGACGATGTAGTTCATGATCCTTTAGCCTGCAGTATGTTGGATAATCCATTATTTGATGTGCCTATCAGTGAATTGGAGGAGGTAACTATGATTAAAACCTTAGTTTATGAGCCTTTCTCTGATAATCCTTTATATGATTGTGATGATGGTTTAGAGGAAAGAGTTTACCCTGAGAATACTGTTTTAGAATCTAGCGATTTAGAAACACTAGTCTTAGAAGATGATAAACTCGTAGAAATGAGTGAGGATGAACCCAACTTAGAAGAATCTATTGACCATTTCCAGGAATCTGATGACCTAGAAATTAGGGAAGTTGTGACTAGTCTTTCTAGAGACACAGAAAACTCTAAGTTTGGGGGTGATTATCATTCTCCGTGTGCTTTAACTCTTAGAAAGTAGCCTCCTGTAGGACTTGACATTTGTGCCTCAACCATCTTACAAGATTATCTTCATACACATTTTCCCGAACCTAATGATGTCCAGAAAGAAGCTCAGTTGTTAGAAACCCATCCTCTGGTTGATGTGGTTAACCAAGGCTATGATACCAAGATTGACTTTGTTTTCCCACCAAAAACTTTTCAACCAATTGTGGGAACTTTTGATTTTAAGATGTGTCGGTTATTAAGTTTTGAGACTAAACCTAATCACTTTAGGATATTAGGGTCGACACATTATCTTAAGAATGACCACCACTCTCACTGTAGTCAATTATGTAAGTCATATCTGATTGACTTAGAGGATCCGCAATTATTTAGGTTATTACTTTGTGATTCCAAGTTCTTATTTGAGTTTTTCCAGACTCTAGGACCTAATAATTTGGATCCAACCTATGAGGAAATGCATCCGAGGAAAATATTTTATTTAGACCCTTTCATAGAACCTGAACCTGAACCACAATTAGATATAAATATCTTAATCAGGAAACTAGATAAGGGCATGTTATTCTTGTTCACTTTCTTGGGTTATTGTAGTTTCCTTTGGTCAGCTCTTTTTCGTTTTGAAGACCCACAGTTATTTCGACTGTTACTTTATGGTTCGAGTTGACTAATCCTTTCCTAAGTCTGGCTGAAGACTTTAAACTTAGCACTTCGAGGGGAGGTAACCCAATATTCTTGCGACACGGTAATATCCTTCCTTATCTCTTTTGCTTCAAGTGGTAACAGTTTCTCCTTGTTCATGCTTTTAGTTTCATCTTTAGAACATTGAGGACAATGTTAGATTTAAGTTTGGGGGTATGGGAGAAACTTTTTAGTTGCACAATAAATAAACTCCAGAGCCTAGAAATTTACGCCTATTAAGGATCGCACTAACCAATCTAAGTGGATGGAAACATTTTTGTTTTAGGAGCTGAGGAACCAATCTGACTAGATGGAAACATCTATAGAGTCTATTCATAAAAGCACAGAGCTCAGGTGTTAGAATTAACATGATAGTTTCGCCATATCTCGTCGAGTCCTTTTCACTTTCTATTTTTAGTTTTCTTTTATTTCAAGTGATTTGGTGTGGCACACGATTCAAGTTGTTACCTTCGCTAGGGTGAAATAGAGTGACTGAGTTACCTTTTCCAAAAAAAAAAAAAAAAAAAAAAAAAGACCAGACCAGTTAGACCAATCGGAATAAGTATTAACACTTGGATAGCAATATGCGTGTGTTCTCCCTGTTTCCGTCTCCTAAGCAAGCGTGGAATGCAGGACCCGTGGGAACTATCGTGTAATCTGCTGACAAGAAGCATGCGCTTGGATCCAAAAGATCTATTCATGCCGTTAAGTTTAAAAAAAAAATAAATGGTTATTGTTATGTGTAGTCAACTGTTGGTTCCCTTGTATTTGCCAGTTTGTTGATCTAGATTTAAGTTATTGACCACTGGTTCCCTTGTATATGCCAGTGTGTTAATATTAGTCAGACCGGTATCTCAGTCATTTAGGTTAGGTTCACCTTGGCAGAGGCCTTCAGACAGATATGGGAAACACCGTTCACTTTTCAACCATCTACATTTTTCTTTTTCCATCTTCTTAATCTTTTCATGTGATTAGTCTGACTCCGAGTATGATGTCCATCGTGAAACTATCTTAGTAGAGCTCTGTCACTTATATGAATTTTAGTATGCTTGAGTGCAAACTCGTGTACAACAATTGGAATTTCGCATCAGGGTTCTTCCTCTTAGAGTCAATAATTGTATGCCAACCAAGGAGGTTTTTTAGTGCTTTCCAAGGTTCTGCGTAGATAGTTAGGGTCTGGAGTATTGGTTTTTGTGGGTACACCTCTGATAAACCCACCCGAGATTAACTCGGTCACTTTTCAAGAATAATTTTTGCTCGAGGACTAGCAAATAATAAGTTTGGGGGTATTTGATAGACACATTTTTGTGTCTAATATGTCTCAATTGTATGCATTGTTAGTGCTCGATTTTATATTTATTGTGTGATTTTATGTCTTTGTAGGTATTTTTAGAGAAATAAGCCCTTGCGGCGGAATGGTCTCAAAAAGCAGTGTTTTACACCCCCGGAGAAATGTACCGGAGGCACCCTGAAATTCACCGGAAACGTCCCAGAAATATCCCGGAGGAACCCAGAAAAATTACTATTTCAGCCCCAAATTGCTAAAGGGACACCAGAACTGGATTAGGGGGAGATCAGTTTTCCTCCCAAAATTTGAATGAAAAATTTGGCGGGAAAGAAGTGTTTCACGTCTGACAGTTAAGAATCGAGATTTTGGGCTATCCATGAAGAGATTAAAGCTATGATTTCTCTTGGGCTTGTTTCTTAGCCCTCATCATGCGAGGAAAGGGTCTTGGAATGGATCCAAATTGTCTGGATAAGACGATCAAGAGCTAAACAGGGTATACGTGAATATTCTGGGAGATATTCTCGAGAATTTGTTCACAACAGGGACCGGGAATATCTCTGGTGATTGGTTCGGATATATGGAAGTTATTTGAGAATATATTCACTGCGACGTTGGATTCTATGTTTAGAATATATACAAGGAAATCTCGGTGATTCCTGTGAGAGTAAAGAGAAAATATTCTTTCATTCAACCGAGAGGATTCAGAGTTATGACGAGATATACCATATATAAAGAGGTTACGAGACTTTATAAAGAGGTTATATAAAGAGGTTACGAGACTCAGAGAAGACTGTCGAGAGTTGGGAGGAGAGAAGGAACGCTGCAGATCGAGAACCATGATTTCTCTCTGCTGCTGCTGCTGCCATTGATGAAGATGAAGAACACGAAGAACGGACTTGCAGAAGCAGCCGTTTATCAACAGTGTCTAAGACGCACAGACGTCGGTCGTAGTTCTTCGCACAACAGCAGTTAACATTTATCGTTCTTTTTGTAACAGCTGAACAGCGCCTTTGCAACAGTTATTTCTGTTGCGATTTTTCTGTTCAATTGTTTTACTCATTTTTATCATTTGTAAATAACTTTTTGAGCAATAAATAATTATTTTGAGAGCATTTTTACTATGATGAGCTAAAACCCAACACTGGGACGACGGAGGAGGCCAAACTTCATACTTGGGGTAATTTCATTAATTCTTTTTAAGACTTTTGCATTAATTTAAAATTGAAATATGATTTGAATTAATTGGTTGTTATTTAATTTGATGATGTATGCTTGGCTTAGGTGTTTTGATACATCATGCTTAGGACTTACAACCAATGTTTTGAGAATCGACTTTGGCAAAATAAGAGTCCATATATGTTTTGAGCTATTATTGTTGAGAATAAATCATTAACCCTTATGTTATGAAGATTGGCCGAATCATTAGTCCCAGTACCTCTCTACCAATTTGTCAATATTTGTATATATATTTTTAAATCTAAAAATCCATTACCTTCACAAGTTCGAGTTTGAACGATACCCCTTATCATCATTACTACAACCACGAAATTTTTTTAACCACATGTCTAAAAATTGGCACTTGGAGATTCATGTTACTCTGCTGAGAGTGAACACTCAGTCGTCATGTCATGCTAATAATGAGAGCTCGGCTAGGAGCAGCACAGGAAACACTAGGCTAATCATGCATTAATTGATAATGTTATAAATTCACAGAATACTTGGGATTGTTGCTACATGCACCATTCTAGGTGAATTTTGTATATTTATCGAATTGCTTCAAATAAATAAAGAGAGAGGTTATCTGCGCTCATTGCTTACCAAATGGCTTTATCCTTTGCAGGATATCAGCATATTAAAATCGGTTTTACAATTTTAGCCCTGAACTAAAATCCACCATCAACAGACGTCCTCTTTCTTCTCCTCGTTGTTGGCTTAGATAACACTCTAGGTCTCCTCGTGTGACGGATACAGAAACCACCGAATCCCAGTCCATTCACAGACTCCACGAAATTCAGGCCCTTAGCAAACTCCAACCACATCATCATGTTCCCTGTCCGTCAAACCACCGGCCACCATCACCAGTTGCTATTACATCACCGGTCTTGGACTCGAAAAATACTTCAGGCCCATTCAAGTCAGCATCAATACTCAACCACAGTTCACAGATTCAAATCGAAAACCAATTACATCCAAGTACCACAGCAAGCCCACTGTGCTACACTCCGCTTCTAACTCTTCTATTAGCCATTTCGGCAAACATTAGGTATGCGCTATTCTCAGTTTCTGAAACACCTTCCAAACTAACTATAGCACCTCCTGTTTGATTTCATTGTGGCATTTTCTCGAGCATCAGACTCACAACCCTCCAGCAGAAACCCACAAAATCTGTGGATAGTGTTAACTACCACAACACTATACAATGACAAAACCAATTCAGCTTACAGCTCTTGCTGTTGATATCTTGTTGATCTTGAGCACATGCCCTGTCTTTCGTAATCACAACATTTATTGCAGCAACACCTTCCTTTCTCCCTGAATTTCAATTCAAACTCAACCATATATCAAGCTATCTCAGTTTACATCTCTTACCCATCTTGTACCTGATGCCGCAGATGCTGTTTCAACTGAGAAACGTCAATAGATGCCTAATCCTCAATCTACTGTTGTTGCATGATGGATAGAATCTGCAGAACATCACCGCACCAACTCTTCTCAAAACCCATGAAAATCCCCTTGACAACATAACCAAACCCATCAATTTCTATCTTAGAACTCCCAAATTCAGTTGATGATGTTAACCCTTTTGAGTTTCAGTCCATATAAATGAACCCCAATTCCAGATGTTGAAAACTGTAACGAGACTGCACCATGGATGCAACACTGGAAATCTTGAACACAACAGCACCACGAAGCACTGACGCTGCTGATTTGAGAAAAACTCCATCGACAAACGATTAACAACAAATTCAGATCAAACCCACTTCTGCCATCGTTGCTGTGCTTGGTTCTCAATTGAGAGATTTAATTTCAGACCACCAATCCCCCCAAATCTCGATCTCAACATCAGCTTGTCTTCCCAAATTCGACTCCTCTTCTAATCTAAAATCCAACACCACTCTTCGTCGTCTGTTGTGATTCATTCCTTGCTTATCTTGAGCACAGATTCTCTCTTCCATTCGACCTAGGTTAGTAATGAAACTAAAGGAAATGGAAATGCAGTTGCTTGAAATTTTCTTTTGTTTTGGTAAAGTAAAAGATGCTGATGAAGCTTTTAGAATATACCCACAAGAGATGTGGTAATAGAGTATGCCACGTCTCCCGTTTACTCCTTAGACGCTGGTGGGTTAGGCTTGAGTGGTGCATCCCATAAGCTTAAACGAACCAGATGACAATGTGGTACGCCTGCCGCATATGAGCTGTAGGTTTGCCAGCCCACAAACTCTCATTAAACTCCAACTCCATTTAGTGCCATGAATTATTTGAGTGGTGCTGGTATATAAAAGATATCAGGCCATCCACTTTGGTTATTTTTCGGTCCAGTGGTCGGATTTCACTTGTAATTCTTATAAAAGCACTAAAGTGATGTCATTAGTAAAATATTGAGACCTAGCTAATATAAATGTGGGTATAAAACTGTCGTATTTGCGTGTTTATCAGATTTCCCACTTATATTTTGCTAGTGTCGAGCAAAACAAAACAAAATACGCTCTACAGCTGGATAATATAGGAGATAGGGGTATCCGCTCTACAGCCGGATAAAATAGGAGATAGGGGTATCCGCTCAACAGCCGGATAATAAAGGAGATAGGATTATCCGCTCTACATGCGGATAATAACATTGTTTTCTACTTTTTATATTTTCAAGTTTTTTTTTTTTTTTACATTCCTAATATGAAGTGGGTACCATTCCCGCACACTTAAACATTACATTGTCCTCAATTTAATTGAATCATCCAATGTAAAGTTAAGATGGGAAAAATCTATAGCAAACAAATAAAAAGAAGAGATAAAGAAAATGGAAATAAATCTGGTAGGTTGACTCCCACGAAGCAATTGGCATTTTTTTCCCTGCAAAAAGAAAACAAAACATAAAAAGGAACAATAATCTACTAATATACAACAACAATGATTCAAATAGTTTTAGTCTTTATAAACCGGATCTTCGAGGAGGACAATTTCCACCTCGGTATTGATGAGCTCTAAAAATGGTTTCACTCGTTGTCCATTGACCTTAAACACATTACCAGATTCTCAATTCTCAAGCTCAACAGACCCATGAGGGAAAACTTATTTAACATAGTAAAGACCTGTCCAACGAGATTTCAACTTGCCAGGAAATAAATGCAACCTAGAATTATACAAGAGAACTTTCTATCCAGGTTCAAATGACTTACGACTAATTGACTTATCATGAAACACTTTAATTTTCTCTTTGTAAAGCTTTGTATTCTCATATGCATCATTCCTAAAACTTACGGTGATTCCCAGCTGTAGACAAATCAACATTAAAGGTCTTAATGGCCCAATAGGCCTTATGTTTTAACTCAACCGGTAAATTACATGCCTTACCATAGACAAGTCGATACGAAGACATACCAATGGGTGTCTTATAAGCAGTTCGGTAAGCCCAAAGTGCATCCAATAATCGTGCAGACCAATCTTTACGATTTGGATTCACCGTTTTCTCTAATATTCGCTTAATTTGTCGGTTAGAAACTTCGACTTGACCACAAGTCTGGGGGTGATATGGTGTAGAGACTTTATGAGTAATGGAGTACCTACTTAAAAGAGTTTTAAAGGAACTATCGCAAAACTGTGACCCTCCATCACTAATAATGGCTCTAGGGGTACCAGATCGAGAAAATATGTATTCTCTAACGAACTTGATCACAACGTTGCGATCATTCGTCTTGATAGGTATAGCCTCAACCCATTTAGACACATAATCCACCAAGTTGTATACATTACCGTTCGAAGAAGGGAAAGGTCCCATGAAGTTTATTCCCCATACGTCAAATATCTCCACTATCAATATGGAGTTCAGCGGCATCATGTTGCGCCTAGTAATCCTTCCCAGCTTTTGGCACCTGTCACAACTTCGACAAAATTCATGAGTATCATGAAACAAAGTAGGCCAATAAAATCCACATTGCAGAATTTTGGCAGCAGTTTTCTTAGAGCTAAAATGGCCACCACAAGCATAAGAATGGCAAAAAGTGATAACACTCATAATTTCATCATTAGGCACACATCTGCGAATAATCTGATCAGGACAATATTTGAACAAATATGGTTCATCCCAAAATAAATGCTTCACCTCGGCTAAAAATTTAGTTCTATCTTGTTTCGACCAATGTTCAGGAAATTGACCAATAGCAAGATAATTAATAATATCAACATACCAAGGTAATTGCGAAACAGCAAAAAATAGTTCATCAGGAAACGATTCATGCAAAGGTAAAGCATCATTAGAAGACTCTGAAATGATCCTAGAAAGTTGATCTGCCACTACGTTTTCTGAACCCTTCTTGTCTTGAATATCAAAGTCAAACTCCTGAAGCAATAATATCCATCTAATCAACCTAGGTTTAGCATCCTTCTTAGAAAGAAGGTACTTTAATGCGGCATGATCAGAGAATATAATGATCTTAGACCCTAAGAGATAAGGCCTGAATTTTTGTAATGCAAACACAATCGATAAGAGTTCTTTTTCAGTGGTAGTGTAATTCAATTGTGTATCATTCAAAGTCTTACTAGCATAGTAAATGACATGATGTGATTTATCCTTACGCTGTCCTAAAACAGCTCCAACTGCAAAATTAGAAGAATCACACATAATCTCAAATGGAAGATTCCAATTAGGCGGTTGTATAATAGGGGCAGAAGTTAACAACAATTTCAGCTTCTCAAAAGCTACAATACAAGTTTCATCAAAGACAAAAGCAACGACCTTACCGAGAAGATTGCATAAGGGACGTGAGATCTTATTTAAATCTTTAATAAAACGACGGTAAAAACCTGCATGACCAAGGAATGATCTAACTTCCATAACTGTACGTGGAGGTTTCAACTTAGAAATTAATTCAACCTTAGCCTTGTCTACTTTTATACCCTTGGAAGAAACAATGTGACCTAGCACAATTCCTGATTGTACCATGAAGTTACATTTCTCCCAATTCAACAAAAGATTTTTCTCCTTGCATGTCACTAGGACAAGAGTGAGTTGATGGAGACACTCATCGAAAAAAGATCCAAACACAGAAAAATCATCCATGAAAACTTCAATAAACCTTTCTACCATGTCAGAAAATATGCTTAACATACAACGCTGGAAAGTGGCGGGTGCATTACACAACCCAAATGGCATGCGTCTATATGCAAATGTCTCAAATGGACAGGTAAAAGTGGTCTTTTCTTGGTCTTCCGGGGAAATAGGGATTTAGTTATAACCGGAGTAACCATCTGAAAAACAATAGTAACTATGGCCGGATAACCTCTCAAGCATTTGGTCGATGAATCGCCGAGGAAAATGATCTTTCCTCGTGACCTTGTTCAATCTCCTATAGTCAATGCAAACCCGCCGCTCGATGGTCTGCCGAGTGGGAATCAATTCATTACAATCATTCTTGACTACGGTAATTCCTGATTTCTTGGGTACAACTACAGGGCTGACCCAAGTACTGTCGTATATCGGGTAAATCATACCTGCATCCAACAGTTTCAGAACTTACTCTCTTACTACCTCTTTCATGTTAGGATTTAGCCTACGTTGCATCTATCTAGATGTTTTAGAGTTCTCTTCTGAGTAGATATGATGCATACAATCGCTAGGACTAATACCTTTCAAACCTGCAATGGACCAACCTATAGTCGTTTTATGTTCTCTAAGGACATCTACCAACTTACTTTCCTGTTCTAGTGTGATATTAGAAGCAATAATAACAGGTAAAGTGTTTTCAGAGCCTAAGTAAACATATTTTAAAGTGTCGGGAAATGTCTTAAGACTCAAGGTCGGAGCTTTCTCAACTGATGGAACTAGTCGAGATTCGGACAGTACAAGAGGTTCAATTTTAGGCTTCCATTTACTAGTGTCCAACAGTGGGGTGGAGTCTAACAATGCATTGACTTCACAAATAACACTATCATCAGTTATATCCTGCCCAAAATGAGTTAAACATGCTTCTAATGGATCTTCTAAATGATTCTGCAAGAAAGTATCATGAACAATTTCATCAATCATACAAACAGTTTCATGGTCATTAAAATCAGGAGGAGAATGTGCAACAGTAAAGACATTCACTTCCATTTTGCAACTACCAAAAGTAAATTCCATAATACCATTCCTATGCTTTATGATCGCATTAGAAGTTGCTAAGAAAGGTCGTCCTAAAATGATAGGAATTTGACCACTAGGGTCTGCCACAGGTTGTGTATCTAGAATTATGAAATCCACACGATAAACAAAGCTATCAATTTGCACAAGAATGTCTTCTACCACTCCTCTAGGAATTTTAATGGACCTATCAGCCAATTGGAGTGTAACATTAGTGGGTTTTAAGTCACCAAGTCCTACCTGTTCATACACATAATATGGCAAAAGATTCACACTAGCGCCTAAATCTAACAAAGCATTCTCAATCTTTTGTTCTCCTATAGTGCAAGCAATAGTAGGATAACTGGGATCCTTGTATTTAGGCAGCGTTTTTTGCGTAATAATAGACCTCACCTGTTCAGCAAGGAAAGCTCTCTTTTGCACATTCAAATTACGTTTCACAGTGCACATATCTTTCAAGAACTTAGCATACAAAGGAATTTGTTTAATGTCATCTAGGAGAGGAATTTTAATCTTAACCTGTTTGAAAACTTCTAAGATGTCACTAGAACTAGCTCCCTTCTTACGAGGTAATAATTGTTGAGGGAATGGATCACGAGGAACATAAGTATTTTCAGCTTCATCTTTTTCAAATGCATCATCTTCTTTTTGTGCTGAAGGTGTAACCTGCGTCACAATGGGAGTTTTCCTAGCATGCTCATTTTCCTTAGGATTACTAACATGATTATCAATGACCCATCCGCTTCTTAAGGAAGTAACGGCTTGGACTTGATCGGAGGATTTAGCACCAGATGTGCTGACCTCAAATGAACCCTTAGGGTTAGGCATTATTTGACTTGGGAACTGTCCCTTGTCTCTATCATTCATTTGACTAGCAAGCTGACCTACTTGTCGTTCTATATTTGCTGGACCTTGAAGTGGTTTGCTCTAAGTTTGTTATAGACTTTTGAGTAGCTTGCATAAACAAACTTAGACTTTCTTCCATACTAGGCATTCTTTGGTTAGAATAATCATTAGGAATGGAAGATTTATGTGTGTGACCACTATAATTATTAGATTGACCTTCATACTGACCTCTAGATCATGAAAAGTTAGGGTTTTTTACCCACCCTGGGTTATAAGTATTGGAATAAGGGTCATATTTACGACGATTATCTTGATAGAGAGCACTGACTTGCTCACTACCATCGTCATAAAAGTCTTGGCATGGGGACTCAACAAAAGGCTTAGCTTTAGAAATATGTTCTAGCGATTCAAGTCTTCTTGTCAAAGAATCTATTTTAGCGTCAGAGGCAAATTGAATATCAACTCTGTGCGCTCCTTTCCTATTAGCAATTGACCTTACTGGTTCCTTAGCGTCCCACTCTTGGGTTTTTTCAGCTACTTCTTGCAAGAATGCATACCCATCTTCAATACTTTTATCCTGAAAATTACCAGCACAAAGTGACTCTACCGTGGTCATAGTTTTATGATCTAATCCTTCGTAAAGAATCAACGTAAGCCTCGGAGTATCAAATCCATGGTGTAGACACTGCAACAAAGGATCATGGAATCTGTCTAAGTAGTCACAGAGATATTCTCCCTGTTGTTGCACAAAACTATTTAGTTTTTGATGGATGACAGAAGTCTTATGCCTAGGGAAAAATTTGTTCAAAAACATTTTCGTCATGTATTCCCAAGTCCTAACTGACGAAGGATCCAATGCATCTAACCAAGATTTTTCCTTATCATTTAATGAGAAAGGGAACAACCTAAGTTTAAGGTATTCATCAGACAAATTCTTAATTTTAACCGTACCACACAATTCTTCAAAGTTTCTAATGTGATAGTAAGGATTTTCATTCTCCTTACCATAGAAGTTGGGAAGAGCCTGAAGGGTATTTGTCCTAATCTCATAAGTTGTTGTAGTAGCAGGCAAAAAAATGCATGAAGGTTGAGAGACTCTAGTTGGATACATATAGTCTCTCGAACTCTTAACTGGAGGGTTATCACCCTCATCATCGGTTCCATCCATAAATAAATGGACCAAATTTATTTCTATCCGAACCAACCGGAAAATCTCGCATATACTAACCACAAGCAAAGAGTTGAATCGTACTTACCTTGCAAAAGCTTTGCAAATAATCAAGCACTTACTCTCTTTGAGATCGTTACCAATTCCTATGCCGCAGTCCAAACTAACTAAGAATGGTACCTATACGAGTCAAACCAAATCAGCAAAAAGAACTAACAAAAATCTAAAAGAAAAACTAAAAACAAAGCAATAACTACAGAAAATTAAATCCAAAACTATTGACTAGAAAGTCTAAATATCAATTAGAGAGGGTTTTGCAACCATTCCCCGGCAGCGGCGCCAAAAACTTGATGTGTCGGTAGACCGACTTTAATTAACCGCAAGTATACGGTGCACTATATGTGAATGTGGTAAATAGGGATCGTTCCCACGAGGAGAGTTAAACTCTATTTACAATCAATACTAGTAACTTTCAAGTCAAGATTATTTCAAAGTGGAGATTTCAGAATTCTTGTAAGCTAACAAATTGAACCAAAGCAAAATATTTAAGATTGTAATCAAAGATGTAGAAGTATTAGGGCTACAGAATCCGCTGTAAGCTAGGCTTTACTTATGTTCTATTACAAAGGTCTCAAGTTTACTCGTATGAAGTGGCAAACCTAGCTACTCACACACGGAAGATATTTCGTTAAGGATCTATAGAAAAGAGTTATCATAAAAGATTATTTGTTATCAACCTACGGTAAAAATCCCTAGTACTAAGCATACATAGTCTTGGGATGTTCATAAATCAATCAATAACAAGGTTTAAATGAGTATTTCTATCAACCTAACAAGGAACTATGCATGGCATAGAACATGAGAAGTTGAATAGAAAATAAAACATTAAGAGAAACTCAAACAATTGACATTAAGCTTTAGTTGTTGAAAACCCTTGTTTTAGAACACAAATAAATCAAAACTCCAAGTTCATCTTTCACCCTAATGAGTAGCTTAGCTAGACATGGTTTTCTTAAAAGCCATCAAAAATGATATAGATAATAACAAGTAAAGCAAATGAATTGCAGAAAGAAAAATAGCAAAACCTAGTTTCTTCCCTGATTACGGCGTCCTGTTTCTTCTCCTCGCTGCTGGTTTAAATAACACTCTAAGTCTCCTCATGTGACGGATACAGAAACCACCAAATCCCAGTCCATTCACAGAATCCACTAAATTCAGTCCCTTAGCAAACTCCAACCACATCATCATGTTCCCTGTCCGTCAAATCACCAGTTGCTATTACATCACCGGTCTTGGACTCGAAAACTACTTCATGCCCATTCAAGTCAGCATCAATACTCGACCACAGTTCACAGATTCAACTCAAAAATCAATTACAGCCAAGTACCCACAGCAAGCCCACTGTGCTACACTCCCCTTCTAACTCTTCTCTTAGCCATTTCGGCAAACACCAGGTATGCGCTATTCTCAGTTTCTGAAACACCTTCCAAACTAACTATATCACCACCTGTTTGATTTCATTGTGACATTTTCTCGAGCATCAGACTCAGAGCAAGTCTTATGGTGGAATCCATCCATATTCCACGTCACCTCAGCATTTGGAAATGTGGATGGAAGAGCAAGTGTAATGGTGGAATAGTAAAAACGCTATTCTTAATGGAGCTAAAAAAACGCAATTAAGAATGGAGCTAAAAAAACGCAATTAAGAATGGAGCTTTTTTTTCAGCCGTTAGATTTCAACAACTCGTTTTAAATCTACAGATAAAAAAAAACACAATTCTTAATTGCGTTTAACGCTATTCTTATTGGCGTTCAGATGGATTCCACGAAACCGTGGAACCTTACTTGGATTTTCTATGGAAGACCCCAACTTGGAAGCCACTAGACTTGAAATTCCATGATTTTTCCACACTTGGAATAGTTTGGATTCCACCATAAGACATGCTCTCACAACCCTCCGGTAGAAACCTACAAAATCTGTGGATAGTGTTAACTTCCACGACACCATAAAATGACAAAACCCATTCAGCCTACAGCTCTTGCTGTTGATATCTTGTTGATCTTGAGCATATACCTTGTCTGTCGTAATCATAATATTCATTGCAGCAACACCTTCCTTTCTCCCTGAATTTCAATTCAAACTCAACCATATATCAACCTATCTCAGTATACATCTCTTACCCATCTCGTACCTGATGCCGTAGATGTTGTTTCAACTGAGAAACGTCAATCGACGCCTAATCCCCAATCTACTGTTGTTGCATGATGGATAGAATTTGCATAACATCACGGCACCAACTCTGCTCAAAACCCATGAAAATACCCTTGACAACATAACCAAACCCATCAATTTCTGTCTTAGAACTCCCAAATTCAGTTGATGTTGTTAACCCCTTTGAGTTTCACTCCATATAAATAAACCCCAATTTCAGTTGTTGCCGTACTGTAACGAGACTGCACCAAGGATGCAACACTGGAAATCTTGAACACAACAGCACCACGAAGCACTGACGCTGCTGATTTGAGAAAAACTCCATCGACAAACGATTAACAACAACTTCAGATCAAACCCACTTCTGCCATCGTTGCTGTGCGTGGTTCTCAATTGAGAGATTTAATTTCAGACCACCAATTTCCCCAAATCTCGATCTCAACATCAGCTTGTCTTCCCAAATTCGACTCCTCTTCTAATCTGAACTCTAACACCATTCTTTATTGTCAGTTGTGATTCATTCCTTGCTTATCTTGAGCACAGATTCTATCTTCGATTCGACCTAGGTTAGTAATAAAACTAAAGGAAATGGAACTGCAGTTGCTTGAAATTTTCTTTTGTTTTGGTAAAGTAGAAGATGCCGATGAAGCTTTTAGAATATACCCACAAGAGATGTGGTAATAGAGTAGGCCACGTATCCCGTTTACTCCTTAGCCGCTGGTGGGTTAGGCTTGAGTAGTGAATCCCATAAGCTTGAACGAACCAGATGGCAAGGTGGTACGCCTGCCGCATATGATTTGTAGGTTTGCCAGCCCACAAACTCTCATTAAACTCCAACTCCATTTAGTGCCATGAGCTATTTGAGTGGTGCTGATATATAAAAGATACCAGGCCATCCACTTTGGTTATTTTTCGGTCCAGTGGTCGGATTTCACTTGTAATTCCTGTAAAAGCACTAAAGTGATAGCATTAGCAAAATATTGAGACCTAATTAGTATAAATGTGGGTACAAAACTGTCGTACTTGCGTGCTTATCAGCTGATATACACGTTTTTGTGTCTAAGTTGTCCTCAATGTCTATATTGTTAGTGCTTGAATTTCGTATTAATTATGGTGTTTTGGGAGAAATACACTTGTGTGGAAAAAGTTGCTCGAAAAGTGCTTTTTGGACCCCAGAGGACATTTGCTAAACGGACCCCCAATTAGGATAAGGGGCATCTCAGTTGGTCACCAGCTATTTGCACCACCGGTTTGGTTAGGGGGACACCATCTTCATCATTTCAAATTTCTAATTTTTGGCGGGAAAAAGTAAACTCTCAACTGGCAGAATTAGGGTTGGTGATTTGAGCTTGTTGCGGTGAGACTTAAGCACTGGAATTTATTGGGTATGTTTCTATTGGCTAGACAGGGATAGTAGAGCTGTTAGATTCGATCCAGTTTGACTGGAATTTCTGCGAGATGAAAACAGGGCAACACGCCCACGGAAGAAATATTCACGGGATCACAGCGAGTTATACGTGTGCTGCTCGTGTTTGGATAGAGATCGGTCTCTGCAGAAGCGTGGAGAAGTTAAATAAGGAAGATTAGGCAGCTGTAGACGCGTGCAGGATAAGAAAAAGGTAACAAAATATTCCCGAAGCTGGCAGAGTTCATGAAGATAATTCCGAAGTTATTACAGGGATTTTGAGGTCCTGTCGAGTATATAAAGAGTTCTGGGATGTCATAGAAGAGGGACGGAGAGTTTGGGAGAGTTTAGAACACCACAGTGCAAAAAAAAAAATCGAGTTGCAGAGGTACCATTTCTGCTATTGCATAGCTGAAGAACACGAAGAACAGACCAACCAAGACAGTCGTTTATCAACAGTGTTAACGACACAGAGGCGTGGGTCTTAGAAGCTACAGTAACAACGACAGTTTCCTTTTATCGTTCTCTGTAACAGTGTTTTTAAACAATTAAAAACGTTGCAAACACCCGATTTTCATCATTTTCTCTCCATTTTATCTTTGTAAACAATTTTTGAAGCAATGAACAAATCTTTTGAGCGTCTTTACACAATGATGAGCTAAACCCATCCTCTGGGGCGAAGGAGGAAGATATTTCACCAATGAAAAGTGGTAACCTCTAATTTATGCAATTATTATATGTTTATTTGCCTTGATAAATAAATTGATAAAATAGTTTTTGTTAAACAATTGTCATTTCAATTGATGGAGCATGCTAGCCTAGGATTTTGATGTCCCATACTTTCGATCTATAATTGTTATTTCTAAATAATCAACTATTGCAATATTAAGATTCAATTTGAATGCATGATTTGCATGATTATAATTAGAGAATATAAATCACTTTGATACTGGTAAATAGTGGAATCCATAGCCCCAGTCTTCTCCATATTTTTCATACCACTTTTATTTAAGTTTGCTATATTTTTAGTCTTAAAATTAAATCTAGAATCATTTGCTTTCACAAGTCTCAAAGAACCTATTTACTACAACTCAATTGAAAATCACATCAATTTTTGGCGCCGCTTACACAGACTTGTCTTTAGGCTAGAGTTTTTAGATTTTTTTTATTTATTTTTTAGGTTTTTATTTGTTCTTCTTTACGTTTTTGAGTTTTTGTCTTTTCCTTACAGATTTTGGAATTTGGAGCGAAAGAAAAATTTGCCAAAGCTTTTGGTGAATACTTAAAGATTTGGAGTAAAAGCAAAGCGAAAGGAGAGAAAGAAAAGAAGAAGAAAAATTAATTAAAAAAAGAGTGACAGAGTGAGAGAGAGACATTTTATTTTGTTTTTATTCTTTAGAGTTTTTTATTTTATTTTTAGACTTTCCTTTTCTTTTGCATTATATTTTTGGACTGTGGATTGTGTACTTTGGGACATTATTTTTTTTAAATCCTACAGAAGGTAGTTTAAATATAAACTGTTTGCAGAGAAGGACGGCGATTACGATATCGCCTCGGCCCCTCGGGTTCGTACATGACATAAGAGTCGTGGCCCGAGTCGACTTCAGCGGTTCATCCCCCGTCTGGAACGGGAGGTAAGTTTATCTAAAAACCCGCGAATCCCATGTCAGCGGGTTTACTGTATTCCTTCGTTTGCATATATGCTGAGGAATTGAAAACGGCTGCTTTAATTTCCTAGTAAAGGGCAAGGACTTTCCATACAAGATAAGAGTTCGTATTTCATCACCGTTCTCTTCTTTCCCTCCTTAGGAAAACGAAACCAAACGCGAACCTTAGCCTAAAATTTTGACTAGAACGAGACCTAGAGGGTAACGAGCTTAATAGGAAAGTCGTTCGAAAATTATTGGTTACTCTTTTGAGCATACTTTGAAGTTCATGATGGTTTCTGTGAGTTGAATACGCCGCCTTGTAACGTCGTTGAGGCCTTGGGTATCAAAGCTCCACGCAGCTTCCCTCATCTCTATTCAACTTATTTTAAATCGGATTGATTCCAGAGAGGTTTGCTCAGATTGTAACGAGTTCCTTTTCAAAAGAATAGAAGCTGGTCTAGAAACAATCTAAGTGGAGCCATCATGCTTTTTGTTTGCTATAAATCTTTAGGTTTACTTTGCTTTGTGTTTACTTAGAACCTCCCTTCCTTTAGGATTCTTTTATTTTTTTTTATTTTTTTTTCTAGTGTATGCCCGAGGTAATTAGAGAACGGGTTTGGAAAAGAGATAATCTAGGTCAATTGATTAGTGAAAAACCTAGTAGTTCTTCTTGTGGAAGCGGGGAGCTCGAAGACTCTTCTTTTGAGAGCCCTGTTTTCGGAAACTTCAGTTTTGAGAATCTGTCTCTTCGTGAGGAAAATACCCCTAATACTTCAGCTGTGCCAGCGATGGCAACTTTGAAAGATTACATGTTCCCAATTAGGTCCACCCGAGCCTCGTGCATTAAATTTCCAGCCACTACGGCTAATTTCGAGATAAAACCTAGTATTCTTCAGATGATACCTATATTCTTAGGGAAAGATGACGAGAACCCTTATTTTCATATTAGGGACTTTGAGGAAATTTGTGGTACAATTAGAATAAAATACCTTACTGATGAAGTCTTGAAACTTAAGATGTTTCCCTTTTCCTTGAGAGATAAAGCCAAGACCTGGTTGAACAACCTACCATCTGAATCCATTGAAACATGGCAGGAACTTATTGCTGCTTTCTATATGAAATTCTACCCTAAACATAAAACTGCATCTGTTAGGTAGAAAATTAGTGCTAGTGTGCAACAAGAGGGAGAGTCTCTTTATAGGCTTTTAGAGAGATTCAATGATCTCTTATCCCAGTGTCCTCACCATGGATTTGATAAGATGAAACTAGTCGAGAGTATTTATGATGGTTTAGAATATTCAACCAAAGACATGGTTGAGTCTATGTGCGCTGGTGAATTCACTAGTAAAAGTGATGATGATGTTTTTACCTTCTTAGGAGTTGTCGCTGAAAAATCCCAACAGTGGGAGTCTTTTGTTGAACCCCCGAAAATACTCTTGGTCAATAGAAGTAGCACCAATGTGGTAGATACAAGCTTCGGGTCAGATGCTAAGTTTGGTGCTTTGTTTAGAAGGTTAGAAGCTTTGGAATTGAATCATCCTAAACATAGGTCTCTTGTTGAACCTGATGATAGGTTTAGAGCCTCTCAAGTGTCTAGTTGTGGAGTAGAACCCAAAAAATCGTTTTGGGAAGATCAGGTTAGTGAAGAGCAAGCCCATGTTGTCTATAACAATGCTAGGTTTGAGAACCGTCAAAAGTTTGACCCATACTCAGAGACTTACAACCCTGGTTGGAGAAACCATCCTAATTTTTTTTGGTCTAAGGGTCAGAATCAAGGACAGTCTAGTAATTCTCAGCCTCCCCCAGGTTTTGGTTATGCTAAGAACTCTTCAGGTCAACCCCAGATTCAGAATGAGAAAAATATCTCCACCTTAGAAGAAACCCTTACCATGTTAGCAAAGAACCATGAGATGTTATCAAAGAACCACTATGGTTTTCAAGAAGAAACCAGGCAGAACTTTAAGAATAATTCCCAGTCTCTTGCTAAATTAGAACTTCAAGTCGGCCAAATATCTAAGTTTCTTAGTGAAAGAGAAGATGAAAGGTTCCCTAGTCAAACTGATCCTCACCCTAAAGGAGAGAAATCGTACAATCATGTGAATTCTATTACAACCCTTAGGAGTGGAAAGAAAGTTAACAATAAGGTTACCATGCCTGATAGTGAACATGTTGTAGTTCACCCTTCTGAGCCAAAAAATGAGGAGACTGATAGAGTCTCCAAAAAGACCAATGAGGGTCCTGCTGAGCCCGGCTTTGTTCCCAGAGCCCCGTTCTCCCAGTTGCTAGTTCCAAATAAGAGGGAGTCCAACTTTAATGATATATTGGAGATTTTTAAGCAGGTTACTATCAACCTCCCATTGTTAGATGCGATTAAGCAGATTCCCGCTTATGCCAAGTTTCTTAAGGATATATGTACGCGAAAGCGAAAACTTAGTGTCCAGAAGAAAGCCTTCCTAGCTAGTCATGTGAGTTCTATTATTCAGAATACCACTACTCCTAAGTATAAAGACCCAGGTTCCCCTACTATTTCTTGCACAATAGGTAAATACCGTGTCGAGAAAGCTTTGCTTGACTTAGGAGCCAGTGTGAACTTACTCCCATACCATGCGTACCTTAAGCTAGGACTTGGTGAGATGAAACCTACCCAGATGACACTTCAGTTAGCTGATAGGTCCGTTAAAATTCCTCGTGGTGTGATCGAGGATGTTCTTATTGAGGTTGACAAGTTTATATATCCGGTGGATTTTGTTATCCTAGATACCCAACCTGTCCCTGACCCAGAGAACCAAATACCAGTGATTTTAGGTCGCCCATTTTTAGCTACATCCAATGCGATCATTAATTGTCGAAATGGTATTATGAATTTGTCTTTTGGTAATATGACTATTGAGCTGAACATTTTTAATATTAGTAAGCTACCCTCTGAACTAGATGATTCATGCGAAGAAGAGGTGAACATGATAGGAACATTATTCGAGGAGTCATTACCAAACACTTTGTTAGAAGATCCATTAGAGAAATGCCTAGCCCACTTTGGGATTAATTTTAATGATGACGATATGATTAATGAGATGAATGCTTTGTTAGATTCAACCCCTTTGATAGACACTAGTAATGGCTGGAAACCTAAGTTCGAACCTCTACCCGTTTCTAAGTCTACCCTAGTTCCTTCGTTAGAAAAGCCTCATAAGTTGGACCTTAAACCATTACCAGATACCCTGAAGTATGTGTTTTTAGGCCCATCTGAAACTTTACCTGTGATTATAGCATCCGACTAGGATAGTGATCAGGAAAGTAGGCTAGTGACCGTCCTTCAGATAACAAGGAAGCTTTAGGGTGGACCATAGCAGACATTAAGGGTATAAGTCCTACTGATTGTATGCATCGTATCTATTTAGAGAGTGACACCAAACCTTCTAGGGAGATGCAACGTTGACTGAACCCTGATATGAAAGAAGTAGTTCGAACCGAGGTTCTTAAGCTGTTAGATGCAGGCATTATCTACCCCATTTCAGAAAGTAAGTGGGTCAGCCCCGTTCAGGTTGTTCCCAAGAAATCCGGTATTACTGTAGTCCAGAATGATAACAATGAGTTAATTCCAAGCCGGGTGACCACGGGTTGGCGTGTCTATATTGACTATAGGAAATTGAACAAGGTCACTAGGAAGGACCACTTTCCCCTTTCCTTCATCGACCAAATGCTAGAGAGATTAGCTGGACGTAGCCATTATTGCTTTTTAGATGGATACTGTGGTTATAATCAGGTTGTCATAGCCCCAGAAGACCAAGAGAAAACCACTTTTACCTGTCCCTTTGGTACCTTTGCGTATAGGCGCATGCCTTTCGGGCTATGTAATGCCCCTACAACCTTTCAGCGTTGTATGCTGAGCATATTTTCTTACATGGTAGAACGGTTCTTAGAGGTCTTTATGGATGATTTTTCAGTGTTTGGTTCGTCTTTTGATGAGTGCTTGCATCATTTGTCATTAGTTTTGACTAGGTGTAAGGAAAAGAATTTAGTGCTTAATTGGGAGAAATATCACTTCATGGTTCGTTCAAGAATTGTTCTAGGGCATATCGTATCTTCGAAGGGTATAGAGGTAGATAGAGCCAAAGTTGACCTTATTAAAACTTTAAAGGTCCCAAAAACCGTAAGAAATATTAGGTCATTCTTAGGGCATGCATGTTTTTATCGTCAATTCATTAAGGATTTTAGCTTGATTTCTAGACCTCTTTACAATTTGATTGCAAAAGATGTTAAGTTTGTCTTTGATGATGCTTTTTTAGAGGCTTTTGAGAAGCTTAAGACTTTACTTGCTACCGCCCCCATAGTCCAGGCACCCAACTGGAACCTACCCTTTGCGATCACGTGTGATGCTTCAGATTATGCTATTGGTGTTGTGCTAGGTGAGCGAGAAAACAAATTACTTCATGTGATTTACTATGCTAGCAAAACTCTGAATGATGCCCAGTTGAACTACACCACTACCGAGAAGGAACTGTTATCCATTGTGTTTGCCTTTGACAAGTTTAGACCCTATCTCTTAGGTTTTAAGATCGTAATATATACTGATCATGCTGCTTTGAAATATCTTCTGTCTAAAAAGGATACGAAACCTAGATTGATTAGGTGGATCCTTTTGTTGCAAGAGTTTTCTGCATACATTAGAGACAAAAAGGGTGCCAAAAATGTAGTAGCAGACCACTTGTCTAGGCTTGTTGTGGATACCCTTAATGATTCTCCTCCTGTTAGGGATAGTTTTCCTGATGAACAACTGTTCTTTGTTACCCAAGAACCTTGGTATGCGAATATAGTGAATTATCTTGTTACTGGTCGAATGCCCCAACATTGGGGTAAAAAAGATCGTTCTAGGTTTTTAGCCGAGGTTAAGCACTTCTTTTGGGATGATCCTTATTTTTTTAAGTATTGTACAGACTAGATTATTAGGAGATGTATACATGAGAGTGACCAGTCCAGTATTATTTCCTTTTGTCATGATCATGCTTGTGGGGGTCACTTTAGTGCTAAGAAGACTGTTGCTAAGATATTGCAGTGTGGATTCTATTGGCCTTCGTTGTTTAAAGACTCCCACAGTTACTGTGTTACTTGTGAACGTTGCCAGAAATTAGGAACCATTTACCATAGGAACATGATGCTTTTGAACCCTATTTTAGTTGTTGAGGTCTTTGATGTGTGGGGTATTGACTTGATGAGTCTGTTTCCTAATTCTTTTGGTAACTTATACATCCTTGTCGCTGTAGACTATGTCTTTAAGTGGATTGAGGCAGTTGTGTATAAAACCAATGACCATAAGGTTGTGATTGAGTTCTAGAAAGATAATATACTTACACGTTTTGGTACATCGCGTGCTATAATTAGTGATGGAGGGTCGCACTTTTGTAATGTACCTTTTAGGCTTTTGATGAAGAAATACGGTATTACACATAAGGTATCTACCCCGTATTATTCGTAGAATAGTGGTCAGATAGAGGTTTCCAATAGGGAGATAAAACGTATATTAGAGAAAACAGTTAATCTTAATCGGAAAGACTGGTCGTCTAGGCTTACTGATACCTTATGGGCTTACCATACTGCGTTTAAGACCCCCATTGGAATGTCACCTTATCGACTTGTGTATAGAAAGGCATGTCACTTACCTGTTGAGTTAGAACATAAAGCATACTGGGCTGTCAAGCAGCTAAATTTTTCACTTGACAAGGTAGGAGCCCATAGAAAACTCCAGCTCAATGAGTTTGAAGAGATTCGTAGAGATGCATACGATAGTGCTAAGGAGGATAAGAACAAAATGAAACTTGTGCATGATAGAAATATTTTAAGAAAGTCATTTTCTCCAGGTCAAAAAGTTCTTCTGTATGATACCTGTTTGCATCTATTCCCCGGGAAGTTACGTTCTCGGTGGACGGGTCCTTTTATTGTTCGTACCGTCTTTCCTCATGGAGCTGTTGAGATCGAGACACCGGATGGTAGTAGTTCTTCGAAGGTTAACGGTCAGATATTGAAACCCTTTTTAGAGCCCTTTCCTACAGGTGATGTTGAGGAGGTCCCTCTGGAGGACCCTGTTTACCCTTGATTGACCATCGAGGCGATTGTATGTTGTATATTAGTTTTTGATTTCTCTCTTCACCCATGTACTATCTTTTCGACTTCACTCTTTACTGATTCCTCATGTTACTTTACTTTTTGGTATTGCTCTTTCATTAGAAACATTGAGGACAATGTCAGACTTAAGTTTGGGGGTGGGGAAGAAACTTTTTTTTAGTTGCAATAAATAAACTCCAGAGCCTAGAAATTTATGCTTATTAAGGTTGGCACTAACCAATCTAAGTGGATGGGAACATCTTGGTTGTAGAAGTTGAGGAACCAATCTGATTAGATGGAAACATCTAAAGAGTCTATTCATAAAAGCACAGAGCTCAAGTGTTAGAATTTAAAAAAAAAACATGGTAGTTTCGCCATATCTCGTTGAATCCTAATCCCTTCTGTTTTTATTTCTTAAGTGATTTGGTGGGGCACACGATTCAAGTTGTTACCATTGCTAGGTGAAATAGAGTGATTGAGATACCCAAAAAAAAACGGACCATCAGACCAACCGGAATAAATTCAATAAATTCGACCACTGGTGCCCTTGTATATGCCAGTTGTGTTGACCTAGAATTAGGTTTATCGACCACTGGTTCCCTTGTATATGCCAGTTGTGTTAATATTAGTCAGACCGGTATCTCAGTCCATTAGAATAGGTTCATCTTGGCAGAGGCCTTCAGACAGATATGGGAAACACCGTTCACTTTTAAACCATCGATTTTTTCTCTTTATCCATCTTCTTAATATTTCCATGTGATTGGTTGACTCCGGTTATGATGTCCAGAAACTATCTGAGTAGAGCTCTGTCACTTATATATGAGTTTTAGTATGTTGAGTGTAAACTCGTGCACAACAATTGGAATTTTTCATCAGGGTACTTCCTCTTGTAGTCAATGAGAGTATGCCAACCAAGGAGATTCTTTAGTGCCTTCCAAGGTTCTGCGTAGATAGCTAGGGTCTGGAGTAAAGGTTTTGTGGTTACACCTCTGGTAAACCCTCCGGGGACAACACTCCGCCGCTAGAGCCACCTAGCGGTTTAACGGCTTGCTGCACGTGCTAAGTGTAGTCATTTTATTTTCTAGATTAGTTTTGCTCGAGGACTAGCAAATAATAAGTTCAGCGGTATTTGATAGACACGTTTTTGTGTCTAAATTATCCTCAATGTTTGTATTGTTAGTGCTTGAATTTCTTATTAATTATGGTGTTTTTATGTGTTTTTGGAGAAATACACTTGTGTGGAAAAAGTTGCTCGAAAAGTACTTTTTGGACCCCGAAGGACATTTGCTAAACGGACCCCCAATTCGGATAAGGGGCACCTCAGTTGGACACCTGCTATTTGCACCCCCGGTTTGGTTAGGGGGACACCATCTTCATGATTTCAAATTTCTGGTTTTGGTGGGAAAAAATCAACTCTCAACTGGCAGAATTAGGGTTGGTGATTTGAGCTTGTTGCGGTGAGACTTAAGCGCTGGAATTTATTGGGTATGTTTCTATGGGCTAGACAGGGATGGTAAAGGTGTTAGATTCGATCCAGTTTGACTGGAATTTCTGCGAGAAGAAAACAGGGCAACACGCCCACGGAAAAAATATTCACGGGATCAAAGCGAGTCAGACGTGTGTTGCTCGTGTTTGGATAGAGATTGGTCTCTGCAGAAGCGTGGAGAACTTAAATAAGGAAGATTAGGCAACTGCAGACGCGTACAGAAGAAGAAAAAGGAAACAAAATATTCTCGAAGCTGGCAGAGTTAATGAAGATAATTTCGAAGTTATTACAGGGATTTTGAGGTCCTGTCGAGTATATAGAGTTCTGGGATGTCATAGAAGAGGGACAGAGAGTTTGAGAAAGTTTAGAACACCACAGTGCAAATAAAAATCGAGTTGCAGAGCTACCATTTCTGCTATTGCATAGCTGAAGAACACGAAGAACAGACCAACCAAGACGGTCGTTTATCAACAGTGTTAACGACACAGAGGCGTGAGTCTTAGAAGCTACAGTAACAGCGACAGTTTCCTTTTATCGTTCTCTGTAACAGTGTTTTGCAACAATTAAAAACGTTGCAAACACCCGATTTTCATCATTTTCTCTCCATTTCATCTTTGTAAACAATTTTTGAAGCAATGAACAAATATTTTGAGCGTGTTTACACGATGATGAGCTAAACCCATCCTCTGGGGGCGAAGGAGGAAGCTATTTCACCAATGAAAAGTGGTAACCTCTAATTTATGCAATTATTATATGATTATTTGCCTTGATAAATAAATTGATAAAATGGTTTTTTTTAACAATTGTCATTTCAATTGATTGATCATGCTAGCCTAGGGTTTTGATGTCCCATACTTTCGATCTACAATTGTTATTTCTAAAAAATCAACTATTGCAATATTAAGAATCAATTTGAATGCATGATTTGCATGATTATAATTAGAGAATATAAATCACTTTGATATTGGTAAATAGTGGAATCCATAGCCCCAGTCTTCTCCATATTTTTCATATCACTTTTATTTAAGTTTGCTATATTTTTAGTCTTAAAATTAAATCTAGAATCTTTTGCTTTCACAAGTCTCAACGAACCTATTTACCACAATTCAATTGAAAATCACATCACCAGCCTACCCCTTTTCTTTGGAACCTCTGCTACATCGACTATGGGTGTGGCTTCGGAATGCTCATCTTGTTGTTCTTGGTATCTCAATGTTGGTACCTTTGGCGGCCTACCCATTTTCTTTGGAACCTCCGCTACATCGACTATAGTTGTAGATTCGGAATGCTCACCTTGTTGTTCTTGGTAGCTCAATGTTGGTACCTTTGGAGGCCTACCCCTTTTCTCTAGAACCTCCGCTACATCAACTATAGGTGTGGATACGGAATCTCACCTTGTTGTTCTTGGTAGCTCGATGTTGGTACCTTTGGCGGCCTACCCCTTTTCTTTGGAACCTCCGATATATCGACTATAGGTGTGGATACGGAATCCATCGTTTGTTGTTGACTTGATAGCGGTTCTTTCCTCGGCCTATCCCTTTTGTTTGGAACCGGCGCTTCCGCGAACCTTGCTTCTGAAATCTCACATCCGGTTAGATCTCGTTTCTTACTTGCATGTAGTTCATTTTCACGTTAACTCATTTCTTTCAATTCTTTCATTTGTTTTATCCTTGCTATTTTGGTTTGTGGTCTACCGGGAGGATCTCTCTTTGTTGGCTCTTCACTTTGTGTTGTCCATGGGCGTGTAATTATCCTTAGTTGGCTCAACAAGACTTGTCGACTAACCGAGTTTCCACGTTAGTAAGATTCATATAATTCCTTTGCTTCGTTCGTATCCCAAGGTGATTGTCCGAAATATTCCGTAGGGGGAGGGTCGAAAGATAGTTGCTTCCAAAACGGATCGATAACCTCAATAGGTATTACTTCTTCATACTTCACAAGCATATGACGACATGGGAGCCCCAATGAAGACATGTCGGGACAAATACATACATCACCCGGTTTGTCGTAGTGTATCTCCCATATCATTTGTATCATCATATGTTTTATTGCATTGAGAGACGTTGAACTCTATTCCTTGGAGCAACTTAACATATGGTAAATATGAAGTCATCCTTTCCATTGAGCTTTTTTCAAAAGCCTTCTTGATCCTATCAATGTCACTCTTAAAGTACGCTCCATTGCCTCGGTGACCGTAACCACGTTTCCTTGGCCGGGCCAGATTAGATCTTTAAATATCCCATGAGCAGACTCCGTTATACTAGTTGCTTCATTCCCATAGTGTCTATACCGGTTTTTCCATGCACGCACAAATTTTTTCCTTGAACTTATCCAACCATTGAGTCCGACAATACCAGACGACAGTCGGATAAACTTCATTCTAATCGGTAATAAACTTGTCAAATCTCTTTTCATACATATCCTCGGTAAGAGACCAATAAACTTTCTCTCAATCTCTTAAAAATTCCAACCACTTTTTATGATTTTCCTCATGTTCTTTGTCCACTCTCTCTTTGACTTTGCCTCTCACATCTTCTTCTTCTTCGGGTGATAGTTTGTTCTTGCGAACATCTTCCTCTAGTTGAACAATCATTCTCTTCTTAATATCCGCCTTTGTGGGTTCAAACAAGGCATGACAAGTTTTTATCACACTATTACGTATATGGTATGTACATAGGAAATTTTGTGCATCCGGGAAGACTTCGAATATTGCATTCATTAATGCATCATCTTAATCGGTTATGATGACCCTCGGAAGTGGATTTTCCCGGAAGAATCTTTTCAATTGACGTAATGCCCAATGATAATTATAGTCCCTCTCGTTTTCCATTAAACACCAAGCCAATGTGAATGTTACCTTGTCCGATGTGTCCCCCACGATGTTCAAAAACGACATATTGTATTTGTTTGTCTTGTAGGTGCAATCCATCATAAGAACACCACAACATGTATGATCCAATTTTGAAAGCAAAGGATGAGAAATGAATATTTGAAGGGGATTGTTGTCCGGCCCTCTTTTAATAATACGCATGTAGTTGTAATCCCAAACTATCTTCTCAAATTCTTGCATAACGCTCCTCCCTTCCCATTCCACCCTTATAATACTTGCTTGTGCACTATAAATTGTACTTAGAGAAGATACTTCGTCTTATCCTTTTCCTTGAAGCCTCTGAGAATTTGTCTCGTTTTGATAAATGTTTTGGTCAATCTCTTTACATCCTCCATTTCATGAGGTTTTAGCTTTTCAACTAGGGAGTGACCAACAAAATCTTTCGGATCCCGGTGGTTATGACGTACGAAGGAAACCTCACAATCCCATTCATTGTTCTTGTCATTTAAACGGAATACAAGCTTAAAGGGGAAATTATCCTTCCTTGTATGAGTCTTGTATACCCTATTACTCTTCTTTGGATATACATAATCCTTTCTCTTGTAGCTATTCTTCTCCTTGTATTGCCCACTTCTCTCACAAATCATCTCAAAACGGATTTTTGAACCTTGTATATTCCTCACCAACACACACATGTTCTTAAGAGCAGTCTCTTTAGCCCAAGAAATTGCTTCCTTTGGATCTTTTATTCCCTACATAAGGACAACAATGGGAGATTATAAGTTCATTACAAGCAATACATTGGTAATATTCAAGATACTAAGTGAAAAGAAATCTTTGATAACATACCGGAGGCATTTTATAGTATCCCGACGTATCCCGACCGAGCGGTTTTGCGTTTATTGGATCAATATATGTCACAACCTAAGGATCAAATGAAAAGAAAATAAATTAGTTCCAAAAAAGAAAAAATTTAATACTATGCCGGTATGCAGTTCCGGCATGCTCGATCACAGTCTCGGCATGCTCGTAAACTAAGTTACCACGCCGGTAGGAGGTTCCGACGTATCCCATACTTAATATACCATGCCGGTATGTATCTTTGGAAACACTCCTTCATGTATGTTTTTTTACAGGTACCGGCATGGTAACGTTAAAATTGAACAACGTCGGCGGCTGTTCCGGCATGCTCGTTATCTATGGTTCCACGCCGGTATACAGTTCTGGCGTGGTAGTTAATTAATTTTACAAGCCGGTATTTAGCTTCAGAAGACACTGCTTCATGTATGTTTTTCATGCAGTACCGGCATGGTAACCTTAGAATTTAACCATGACGGTAGCATATTCGATAGAATATTCCGTGGTAGGTAAAAAGTAACTTTTGCACCGGCATAGTTTTTTGGTTGCAAACTATGCCGCTTTTAGTTTCAAAATGGGGGATATCAAGGTTCCGGCATGGTCGTAGTATGAATACTATGCCGGTATTTGTGGTTTCGGCATGGTATTCATACTTTGACCATGCCGGTACCGATCTTTTACAGCAGCAACAATGATGGATTCAAAGAATAAAATCAATTTTTCAACCTATTCGCAGCTTTACCTGAGTATTGGGAGTGCTTATATGTTGAGATAGTTTACTCTCTTGGGTTGGTTCTTCACGAAACACTTCATGCTCATAAAATTCATGTTTCAAAGGTGTTGGTTCCACAAAAACTTGCAATTGTGAGTTGTTGTCATTGGATGAATATTCAAGATATGCTCCTTGTTGTAGTTGAGCTAAAGATTTAATCGCAGCAATTCTCTCTTCACAATCATCCTCCATTTTCACAATTCCCTCTCAAATTTTCTTTCCCTCCTTCTACTCTCACCTCACTCATCCAAACACAAATAATAACACACACTAATCATTTATCAAAATCTTAAGATTTTACTAATTATTATTAATTATAATCCTAATTAGTGAGGGGTAGATTAGGAATTACATAAAATACTTAGATAAAGGGTGACCCTGATTTGATATTTGAATCCTGTTTTTGTCCTTTTCCTATATTCCTCAATCGCGCGTTCTTATTAAACAGTAGCAAATGAAAAAAAAATCGAACAACAACAAAAGATTACAGATCAAAAATAGAAATAAAATAAAATATGAAATCAACTAACCTGGATAAAGATATTGAGAATCAAATCCTAGAACATCGGGTCCTGGAGAATCAATCAAAAAGAGAAAAAAATCAGACGAGATCTGAAATCTCTCGTTTGAAATCTACTCTCATATTATTTTGGGAATGTTTTAAATTATATAGTGTGAATTGGAAGAGGGGTATTTCTAGAATAATCAAAACTCATTTTATTAAACTCACACGTGTACTGGACCCTGAAGGGGAAAAAATTGGTAGCCGGGCTTGGGGAAGGAGTCGTTAAGCTAGCCCACTAGGTTATGATGTATCAGTAATTCCTACTTGTTTTTGAACCATTTTTCAGGGACCGTGGTTTTTTTTTTTGGGACCATGGTATTATTAGGCCAACCTCCCTATACTTATAAGGGGTGCCTAAAGTTAGGTAAATATACATTTACCCTTTACTTTAATTTAAATCAAAACTAATCTAATAACTATATAAATTTAATCATATGTATCTAATCTAAATGAATCTATTAACCAAAATCAAAATCAAAATAAAAATCAAAAACAGGGGGAATCGAAATTTTTTAGTTTTGAAAAAAAAAATTATTCTCTTCTTCTTCTCTCTTTCCTTGACATTACTCGATCAATTGAAAAATGAGTATTAACCATCAAAACGAGTTGAAAATGGAAGTTGCAGAGAGAAGTTCGGCTAGGAATTATGTGAAAAACTTTGTCGAACTAACCGAACCTAATAGAAATGATGAACATGAAGAACAATTTGGCTATTTCGCAAAAATAATTCCTAACCGAACCTTAGTTCGGTTACGTCGCAAAAAACATTTCCCAAACCCTAATAGTTCGGTTAGTTGCAAAAAATATTTCCCAACCGAACCCTAATAGTTCGGTTAGTTGCAAAAACCATTTCCCAACCGAACTTTAGTTCGGTCATTTCGCAAAATATTTCCCAACAGAACATCAGTTCGGTTACATTGCAAAAAACATTTCCTAACCGAACCCTAATAGTTCGGTTAGTTGCAAAAAACATTTCCCAACCGAACTTTAGTTCGGTCATTTCGCAAAATATTTTCCCAACCGAACATCAGTTATGTTACGTCGCAAAAAACATTTCCCAACCGAACTAGTTAATTATGTTAAGGGGTAATTTTAGTTAACCTAATGATACAACTACCTTTTTTTTTATTATTTAGTTTATTTTTTTTTTGATTTAATCTTGCACTAATCAGTAATTATGTTAACCTAATGATACAGCTAATCATTACACTAACTTAATTGAAATGGGTAATTTTGGTACTAATATAAATATTTAGATAAAGGGTGACCTAGATTTACTTCTAATGTCTTACCCAAAATAAAACAATGGTCCCAAAAGAAAAAAATGGTCCCCAAAAAACCATTCTTGTTTTTTTCAGAGTCAGGTTTAGGGGTGCACATATCCTACCCATATCCGTTATTTCTACCCTACCCGCTATTGAACGGGTAGGGTGACGGTTAGAGATTTCTTACCCGCTATTAAATGGGTAGGGTGACGGGTGAAACCCGAAATTATCCTACCCTACCCGCCTACCCGCGAATATACTCAAATGACTGAGTAACCCTCGCATTGTTTTCATCTCCTGCCTATTTTTTTTCGTAATTTTGAAACATATCAGGGGTAAAAAGTGAGGTTGGTTTTTTCACTTCCATATCTCTTTTCTTTTCCGAATCAAAAGATTCAAAACCAAATCGAAGCAAAGTCGAAACCCTTTCTCCCTATTCCCAAATGAAACTCTCTCCAAATATAGCAGGAGAATCAATCAATTGAAATTTTCAACGAAACCCTTTCTTCTATCAATACCATCTTCATCTAAACTCGTCTTAAAATCCAGCTCCATCTCCACCTAACGAGTAAATTGAGGTTTGATTTTGTTGTGAACTTGTGAGAATTTTGATTGATTTATCTACTAATTTCATAATCTGCATGTTTGATTTTCGAAAGGGAAGACGGACTATTCTGAATCATTAACTCATTCTCATGATTTTACTCTTTGTTCATACACCCTCTTTTAAGGTTTGTTTCAATTATCAGCTAGTTCTTTGTTTAGGATTTGAAATACTAGATTGAATTCTGTTTCATTTCAGATAAAACTAATTAAGAGTTGTCTTGCAATTTTTAGTGGTTTCTATAAATAACTAAGAATATTTTCATTCAATTGTTGGTTGCAGCAGCAGCAGCAAAAAAACTTATCTGGAAGAACAAAGTGAAAAGAAGAATGGAAGAAAAATTGACTGCTGAGGTAAATATCATTTCCATAAGACATAGCAGATGCTAGTTTTAGTGTTGTATTGTAATGCCGACTTAACATTGAAAGAGTATTCAGTACAGACCATTTAATTTGAAGATCCGTTTCATCCCATGTGAAACTCAAAGATTTGAATAATGTTTCTATCTGTTCCACATCGTTAAAGCTTCCTTTAGAGTATCCGAATGAAAGGCACTCTGCTGTCAATCCTCCTAATGCAACGCATGATAACTTGTTATAATTCTGCAGGGGACAAATATGTTGTAAGACTGAATGTGTTACAAGTAGTTTGTATTTGTAGGTTTTTGTCTTTTGAAGGAGTAGAGGTATAAAAAGACAATAAAGGCATGTCAATAACCACCCTAGATTACACCTGGACTCGATTTCCCTGCAACGTACATAAGCACAAGTTGAAGTTTTATAAATAATTGCTTTGGCTTGCTCATACGAATGAACTGATGAATTGGTATAGACAACTGAATGATTGATATTTACCCAGAGTTTCCATTTTGATATTCAATTTGGAGGTGTTTTTTTTTTGGGAAAGTCATTTAGTTGCAATGTAGAAGCCAGAAAGTTTGAGTAATTAGAAAGCATGGTCTACGATCAGGATATGCTTTTAACTTAGTTTTGTAGTAGCAATGAATTGGAATCAGTTTTTGACTTAGAATTTTAGGTAGCATCGTTCTGCTGTCCTTTGTGAGTAGTAAAACTCTGTCCCATTTACACTGTTTAAGCACATTGTTCTTTGTGTACCTTATCCAATGTAGTGCTTGTCCATAGGGTATTAGTATTTTAATTAATCATCTGTGATTTTTTTGTTTTTGTTTCTTCTTGAAAATGTAAAGTTGTCTTGTTCTTCTTACCTTGTTTTTAATATCCATGCCCCTGAGTACATTTATTTACATAATCCTTCTATGATATCTTCCATGTTTGAAGAATATTGATGTCATTCTATTTCTTTTGAGACTGGTCTTCACATCAGGAAAAGTCACTAAACATGGTTTAGTTTGTGCAGGCTTAGTGTAAGAAAGAAAGAAAGAAAGACAAATTATATATAAGAAAAACACAAAGCAATATCAGTACTTGTTCTCATTGTAGATCTTTGATACCGATTTGGATGACCCACTATTAGATCGGGACATCATATACAGTAAAATAGATTAGTCCCGAGGAAGAAGAAATGAAGTCAACTTCCAGTATTCAATATGTTATTCTCTGCCAAGAGGAAGTTTCATCAAGGACTTGAAGTATAATTAGCTCCATTGACTATAGTAATGATGTCAACATCTACTATGGTCCAGTTCTACTAGCTTCATGCTCACTGCATAACACTTACTTGGTTTAGTGCTCCAATTATATTAGTTAAATATGACTATGTAGGACAATAAGAATATTAAGTAATGATGTCAACTTGCTATTTTTGTAATGAGAATAAATCTACAGTTTACAAGAAAGTCGTTGCCTTTCTCCTGATTTTCCAACTTATTGTCTTTTTTATGTCTATTGTTCTCACTTTATCTGTTGTTATGCAGATTTATTTGGTGATTCCATGGTCGTAGATGATGATTGAAGAAGAATGTCATATGAAGAGTTTTTGGTGATGATATTGTTATATGAAGAACAAAGTTACATGAAGAACATGGAGTTATGTTGGGATTCATGGTCGCTTCTGAAAAGAATAGAACTTTTGTTTCTTGAGAGTACAAATGGCTTTGTGCCTAGCAGGATGCTTTTATTTATTCATTTTTACCTAGTTAGATTGGCAATACCATTGGGTACATATTTTTCTAGACTAGCTTTCGTGATGTTGCAAGATTTTTTTTCTTTTTGAAGTTTTATTGTACATAATCAAATCAGACCAAAAAGGAAAAAAAAAACGATTATACCCGCTACCCGACCCGACTCGATATTAAATGAGTAGGATAGGGTCTTACCCGTTTAATGGCTGGTAGGGTGGCAGGTAAATTTTTTCTTACCCGCCATTCAGCGGGTAGGGTAGCGAAATTGGACATATCCTACCCACCCTACCCGTTGTGCAGCCCTAGTCAGGTTACTTCAGGACAGTTTTGATTAGCTGCGTTGTAATGGTTCCTTGTCTCGGTTCTACTGAAACCCAATACGAAAAACAAGAACAACCTTTTCTTTCTTCCCTACCAAACACAAACGGGACCCACATATCTAAACCGCCTTGCAAATCCACCTGTATAAATACCCACAGATTGATACAACACCTCATTTTATTTCACAGGCATTTCGAATTTTGAAATTCAAATTCTTTCCAGGCTCTAATTTCCCGCTCAAAAAACTCAGAGAGTTCTTCAAAGTTTCTTCAAACGAGACTCAAGATGATCGATCTAAAGTGAGTTCTTCATCTTTTCTTCATTTCTTTTTCTTTGTCCTTTCAGGCGTTGGTGGTGGATTTGAAGAAAAACTAAATGTTTTTGAATTTTTGTGTTTGTGGAGGTGTAGATCTGAAGGAGAAGGTCAGTTACATCTCATCGAGAGAGATGATATGGAAGATGAAGAAGATTTGTTTGAAGCGATTGATAAGTGTAAACTTTCCTCTCTGAGTTTCGGAATTTAGTTTTAACATTTTGAGTTCATCCTAGTTTTGATGTGGTTATTTAGAGCAGTTTTATCTTAATTTCGTTGTTTTTGTTTGAATTTCTTCTTTGATTTGCTGATAGATGCGATTTTAACGTGATGTCTTTATAGTTTTGATTTCTCTGATGATACAAGCTAGATCTATGTTGTTTAATCGTATTCAATTCGTTTTAGTACGGTTTCTGTGAAATTTCACTGGCGTTTCAATTTGATTTCAATGTGAAAGGAAGTTAATCAGATTCAGATGTAAAATCTCGCTTGAATTGTGTAAATCCATATAGATCCTCACTTACTCCGTGTTTTTTTCATCGATTTTCAAATTTATTTCTAAGGTACATAATCTTCTTATTCTTCCACAGTAATCGCTCAAGGAATCAACGCTGGAGACATTAAGAAGCTTCAAGATGCAGGAATCTACACCTGCAATGGATTGATGATGCATACCAAAAAGGTAAAACTCACGCTATGATTTTGAATCCTGAGTTCTTGAGAATGTCCTGGTGTTATCAAAATTTTAATTGATTTTCTCTTTTTCTGTATAGAATTTAACTGGTATCAAAGGATTATCAGAAGCTAAAGTCGATAAAATCTGTGAAGCAGCCGAGAAAATAGTTGTAAGTATTCAAATCATCTACCTAAACTACTCCGGATCTTGGATTCGTTGATTGTGTGACTTTCCATTCGTTTTGTTCATTTCTAAATATTGGATCCTTCTGATGCAGGGCATACTACAATTCCAGAAGATTCCGCTTAGAGGTTTGGCTTCCATGGTTTCCTAGTTTCAGTCTTTCTTATTTTTAGGATTCTTTTAGATTTCCTTTTAGTTTTCTGTTTCCTAGTTTAGTTATTCTTCAAGCCTATATAAAGGCTAGATTAAGTCTTGTAAGAGCTATCTATTACTCAATCAAATTATTAAACACAAAACTTATCTTTCTCTTCTTGCTTGAATTCTCTTCTCTTCTTGCTTATAGCAATCTAGTATTGCTTTCTTTTACCTTGTTCCACATTAGTTGGTATCAACCGCTTAGTTTTAGGTTTTCATCCTATAACTTGATCCTTTACATCGCTTCCGCAACACCTTTCAGTCCTTTTTTAGTTCCTTTTCGTATACAAAAAAAAAAAATATGACTGCTCAACCAGTTACTCTAGCAGCAATCGAAGCTCTCATCAAATCTCATACCGAGATTTTGGCAAAAAACATTACTGAAGCTCTTGAGAAGTCCATGGAGGACAAATTAGGGTTAAGAGATACCAAGCTTGAAACCATGCAGAATCAACTTTTGAAGGTTGCAAAACATATAAATCTAGATTTGGATATGCCGGAGCTTGTAGACTTAGAAGGAAAAACTAAAGAAGATATACTTCAGTTTTTACAGAATGATGAAGTACCTGAAGATGTATTGCGTACTTTAAACATTAAGAAACCGTATGAAGGTTTCATAGGTCATTCAAAGAAGAAGATAGTTTCTCCTGCACTTGACAGTGATGATGAAGATGAACGTGAGAACGATCTAGAAAAGAATTGGATTGAAGAACGACGTTTAAAAACTGGTCACAACCCTTACAGTTCTTTACCAGAATATAAACTAAAAGCTGATATTCCCAACTTCTCTGGATATTTTCGTATTGAAGAACTAACTGATTGGTTCTTTGAGGTAGAAGCTTTTTTCGAATTCATGGAAATCCCTGAAGATTCTAAGGTTAAACTTGTGACATACAAACTCAAAGGAGGAGCTGCAGCTTGGTGGGATAAGATCTGTGATGATCGTAGAAACGCTAACAAACCGAAAATACGTACTTGGAAACGTATGAAAACTTTGATCAGGGATAAGTTCTTACCTAGAGACTTTATGCAGCAACTTTTCATCAAATTACAAAACATTCAGCAGGGGGCACGAACTGTTGAAGAATATGTGTCAGATTTTTATAATTTGGTCGCACGAAATCAACTCAAAGAATCTGAAGAACAGTTAGTTGCAAGATTCATTGAGGGACTGAATAGATTAATACAAAATGGTATGACTCATTCAGTTTTTACTATGGTCGAAGCTTGCAGCAAGCTATTAAGATAGAAAATCGTCTTATTCGTTCTTCTAGGATTTATCCATCCAGACAAGGGCGTTATCAAAATACTTACAGGGGTACCAATTCATCTCAAAACTTTTCTCCAGATACTGTTTTGAATATTCCCAGGCCTCCTTATGATGATGTTAGCCATTCACATCGACAACCTAGCCATATTGTGCCTTATACTCCACCTCTGGCTACACCTATCTTAGCCAATCCAGTTGATCTTCAGCCGGGTCAGCAGTCTCACTCTCTGCAACCAACTCCTCCTACTACAGGGAATCGGTTTCATAACAGGCAACAACAATTTCCACCGCAACAGCGAGCTAATAATGCTTATACAAAATTTCGTGGAGATAAGTGCAATAAATGTCAGCAATCGGGGCACACTTCTAGTGATTGTCGGAAATTCAATGCTTTGATTGGTGAACCTCAGTTCATTAATGAAGTCACTGGTGCGCTTAATGAGTTCGAAGATGAAGACTCACCTGGTGATGACGACGAGTTTGTTGGGATGATTCGTCCATTATTTCTTACTCAACAATGCAAGTCTCAGAGACACAGTATTTTAAATCAATGTTATATTGGGGGTAAAATCTGCAAGATGATAATTGATAGTGGCAGTGTGGATAATTATATTGCTGATCACGTAGTTAAGAAGCTTGAACTACCAGTAACTTCTCATCCAGAACCTTACACTGTAGGATGGGTTAATGCCTCTAGCACACAGAAGATTACTCTTCAGTGTTATGTGTCATTCTCTTTTGAGGGTTATGAAGACACAGTTCTATGTGATGTCATTAATATGACGGCAACCCATCTTCTTCTTGGCAGACCTTGGCAATACGATCTTCACGCGGTTCACAATGGATTCGAGAATACTTACACTTTTGTTCATAATGGGAAAACCAAGGTTCTTAGTCCATCCAATTCCACTTCAAACTCTTGTGCGCAGACTGATGCTGTCGTAGCCACTGTTATTCGTTCTTTGCACCCACAACATTCTTTACATTCCCATGAAGATTCTAAGCCTATGATTGAGTTGCCTGCAAAGGTGAAGCCCTTATTATTTCAATATAATGTTTTATTTCCAGATGAACTACCAACTGCATTACCTCCTTTACGGAATATTCAACACTGCATCGATTTTATTCCTGGAGCCTCTTTACCAAACCAAGCACACTATCGCTTGAGTCCTGCTGAGCATGAGATATTACAGGGACAGGTAAATGATTTGCTTACAAAGGGTTTGATACGACCTAGCAACAGTCCTTGTGCCAGTCCTGCCTTCTTGGTTAGTAAAAAAGACAATGGATGGAGGATGTGTATCGATTGCAGAGCATTAAATCGCATCACCATTCCTTATAGATTTCCGATCCCGCGTATTGATGATATGATTGATTTACTGTCGGGCTCTATTATTTTTACTAAGTTGGATTTACGCAGTGGTTACCACCAAATACGCATTCGAGGTGGAGATGAGTGGAAAACAGCATTCAAGACACGTGAAGGTTTATATGAATGGTTGGTCATGCCATTTGGGTTATCTAATGCACCTAGTACTTTTATGCGACTTATGAATCAAGTTCTCCAACCCTTTCTCAGTAAATTTGTTATTGTCTATTTTGATGACATACTAATTTTTAGTCGCAGTGAGCCAGAACACCTCCAACATCTTTCACAAGTGTTTCAAGTTCTTGCTGACAACTCTTTATATGTTAATTTGAAGAAGTGTACCTTCATGGCTTCTTCGGTAACATTTTTGGGATATGTGATTTCTACTGATGGTATTCATGTCGATCCTAAAGTTCAAGCAATTGAAGATTGGCCAGTTCCTACTTCTATTCGTGATGTTCGTAGTTTTCATGGTTTGGCTTCTTTCTATCGAAGATTTGTGAAGAACTTTAGCTCTATTTCTGCACCTTTGACGGACTGTCTCAAGAAGGAGAAGTTTGAGTGGACGGAAGCAATGGATAAAAGCTTTATTCTTCTTAAAGAAAAGCTATGTACGGCACCAATTCTTGCACTTCCGAATTTCAACAAGCCTTTTGAAATAGATTGTGATGCATCTGTTGTTGGTATTGGTGTAGTATTATCACAGGAGGGTCATCAAATTGCATATTACAGTGAGAAGAATTCAGATGCACAAAAGAAATGGTCTACATATGAATTAGAGTTATTGGATCTTGTTCAATCTCTTAAGTAGTGGCATACTTATCTTATACATGGGGAATTTGTTGTCAACACTGACAACCATGCTTTGAAGTTTTTGAATACTTCTGCTAAAGTTAACAGAATGCATGATCGATGGCTTTCCACACTCAACAAATACACTTTCTCCGTGAGACATAAAAGTGGCAAATTGAATCAAGTTGATGATGCCTTAAGTAGAAGAAGTCATCTATTAACTACAATTCGTAATGAGAGTTATGCATTTGACTATATCAAAGAAATTTATCCAGAAGATGAAGATTTTGGCAAACTATGGGATCAATGCAGTTCTCAAACTCATGGGGTTGATAAATTTCTTATACAAGAAGGTTTTCTTTTTAAAGGGAATAGATTATGTATTCCTCAAGGGTCTTTACGTTTACATCTTATGCGAGAATTACATGGCAGTGGTCTTGGTGGTCATTTTGGGAGAGATAAAACCATTTCCCTGATTGAAGAAAGATATTTCTGGCCATCTTTGAAACGTGATGTACAAAAGTTCGTACAAAAATGCATGGTCTGTCAGAGAGCAAAGGGTACAATTTAAAATACCGGGTTGTATACTCCTTTACCAGTTCCTGATGCACCTTGGGTTGATATAAGTATGGATTTTATACTTGGTTTACCTCGTACTGCTAGAGGTAATGATTCTGTTATGGTCGTAGTTGATCGTTACTCTAAAATGGCTCACTTCGTGGCTTGTAAGAAATCAAATGACGCTTCTAATGTTGCTTCTTTGTTCTTTAAAGAAGTAGTAAGATTGCATGGGGTTCCAAAGTCTATCACTTCTGACAGAGATACCAAATTTTTGAGTTATTTATGGAAAAGTTTATGGATGCGCTTAGGCTCAGTTCTACAATTCAGCACGACTTCACATCCGCAAACTGATGGACAGACTGAGGTTGTTAATAGATCACTTGGGAATTTGATTAGAGCTAAGTGCCTGGATAATAGTAAGCAGTGGGATGTGTTATTGCCACATATGGAATTCTCTTTCAACACTTCTGTGAATCGTTCTACTGGGAAAACTCCATTTGAGATTGTGTACTCTAAAGTACCTAATCATACTCTTGATTTGGTAGCCTTACCCACCACACAGAGTACAAACACTGCAGCCGACTCTTTTGTAGACAAAGCAACTGAATTACATAATGAAGTAAAATCTAAACTGGAGAAGTCCAATTCTAAATATAAAGAGGATGCTGATAAACACAAGAGGTTTAAAACCTTCAAGGAAGGGGAGCTCGTGATGATACATCTAAGAAAAGAGAGATTTCCAGTGGGTACTTATAACAAATCCAAGATGAAGAAATATGGTCCTTTCAAGGTTTTAAAGAAGATCAATGATAATGCTTATGTTATTGATCTACCAAATGATTGGAAGATCTCCAACACATTTAATGTTCAAGAGATTTTTACGTTTCATGGTGACAATGAACTTCTGGTTTGTTTGGACAACTCGAGGACGAGCTTTACTCTAGAAGGGGGGACTGATGCAGGGCATACTACAATTCCAGAAGATTCCGCTTAGAGGTTTGGCTTCCATGGTTTCCTAGTTTCAGTCTTTCTTATTTTTAGGATTCTTTTAGATTTCTTTTTAGTTTTCTGTTTCCTAGTTTAGTTATTCTTCAAGCCTATATAAAGGCTAGATTAAGTCTTGTAAGAGCTATCTATTACTCAATCAAATTATTAAACACAAAACTTATCTTTCTCTTCTTGCTTGAATTCTCTTCTCTTCTTGCTTATAGCAATCTAGTATTGCTTTCTTTTACCTAGTTCCACGTTACCTTCATTGTTGTCTTACTCAGAATTTTGGTTACATTACTGGAAGTGATGCTTTGCTTAAGGTAAGATCCTCTATATATTTTTCACTTGATTGATATTTGTTGAAATCCTTTTAGGTAAATTTTATTGAAATTTGGGAAAGGCTAGTCATCAATTTGTTTAAATATCTGAATCGTTGAGATTTTTTGTTGTTAACAGAGGAAGCAGGTTATCAAAATCACTAGTGGAAGCTCTGCCCTAGATGAACTTCTAGGCGGTAATTGTCTAATCTTTTTTGTTAACTAATCCTTTAATTTTGATGGGTGATTTTTTAATTAGTTCATTTTTGATGTTCTTAAGGTGGAATTGAAACCTCCTGTATTACAGAAGCTTTTGGAGAGTTCAGGTAAGAAAAAACTACTGGTTCAGCGTGTGTTATATCTTCTACTCGTATGGGTTAATAAACTGAACCATGATTGCTTACATGCTGCAGATCAGGCAAAACTCAGCTAGCTCATACACTATGTGTTACAACACAGGTTTCTTTTTCTGAATCATTTCAGTTTAGAGCATTTTGTACTTCCTCTTGTTTTGGCCTAATCCTTTCTCAATACCAAATGTTTTACAGCTTCCCATTAACATGCATGGAGGAAATGGGAAAGTTGCTTACATCGACACTGAAGGAACTTTGTATCCTTTTTATCATCCCTATTTTGCTTCTAATCCTTGTTCTATTCTTTTTGTACCACCAATTCCGTTTGCTAGTTATTTCCTGAGCGTTATAAACTTACAGTCGTCCTGATCGTATTATACCCATTGCTGAGAGGTTTGGTATGGATGCTGGAGCTGTACTGGACAATGTAAGTGTAGTCAAATTTGCTTTAACTCCCAACCGTGAACTGATAATTGCATACTGTTGAAATTCTAAACATTGTAAATTTAATGATGGTTTTTGTTTTGGTTGTAAATGATGTTGGTAGATTGTATATGCGCGTGCTTATACTTATGAGCACCAGTACAACCTTCTACTTGGATTGGCTGCAAAAATGTCCGAGGAACCTTTCAGATTATTAGTAAGTCGCTTACTCTTAATCTTTTCTTGTATTGTACTGTTTCCAAATCAATTCAGATGATTTTACACGTCTTGGTTGGACTGTCTCATGGCAGATTGTTGATTCGATCATAGCTCTATTTCGAGTTGATTTCACTGGTCGAGGGGAGCTTGCTGAGCGCCAGGTAACTTCATCTTTTCTGTGTTATCTTGCTACGAATACATCAGTTTTGTGGCATGTTTATTTTACCTCTTGCTTTGATGGCCCTGCAGCAAAAACTAGCACAGATGCTTTCACGTCTGACAAAAATAGCTGAGGAGTTCAATGTTGCAGTCTACATGACCAACCAAGGTAGCACCAAAACAACAGAACATTCTTGGCCAAGTTCACTTTATCCATCTATTTTCATACTCAGTTACCCTCTCTTAAGGGATGTATCTGATGTTTTGCTTTTGACTGAGCCAAAAACTTTAACACTGTGCTTTAGGTAACTTAGGCTTGCAAGTTAATGGCAAATGGGTACACAGCTACTAATGATATGTATATTGGATGATTTCAGTTATAGCTGATCCAGCAGGAGGTGTATTCATCTCAGATCCAAAGAAACCTGCCGGAGGGCATGTACTGGCTCATGCAGCAACTATTAGGTTGATGTTTAGGAAAGGCAAAGGCGAGCAACGTGTCTGCAAGGTGTTCGATGCCCCTAACCTACCAGAAGCAGAAGCTATATCCTTTACTTAACATCACACATCATAGTGAACTGCATATATATAATCTCATGATCCTGTCGTAAAATTGGATTATGATAATACTTTTATGCACATAGCTTAACGAAAAGATAAACAAAGTATTTTCTGCAGGACTGTGTGTTTATTGTCAGGCTTCTCCTTGACTGAAAATCACATTTTTCAGATAACAGCAGGTGGAATCGCAGATGCCAAGGACTGAAGAGCTACACTGTTTATTTTAGCTCAACATCAATTGGTTAAATTACATAGAATTACTAAATATTCCCCACTTTCTTCTCTGCCAGTATTGTGTTTAGGCTTTAAGCATATATTAGAAATGTAATGGATGCAAGTCGTAGCATCTTTCCCTTCTATCTATTATCCATTGTAGTGGTTTCAAACAGATGCAAGGGTTTTCATTATTTTGATGGTAGCTGGCTTGTTGCGTCCATGCAAAAAGATATAGTAGTAGACTGCATTTGGTAAAGAGGCACCTGTTTACTGGAAATATATATATGTTCTTTCTTTTGTGAATTGTCCTTAAAAGCTCAGGTTTTTACAGTTAAAATTTCAAAATTGTAAACAAAGATCTTTCTGAAAGCAGTGAAGTTTATAACTAAAGAAGCTCAGGTTTTAGCCAAGGTCTTTGAGACAGCAATGAAGTTATAAGGTTTAGAGGATGTCAATGAAGGAGCTATTCGAAAACAAAATTGTTTTAATCATGTAACAGATCCTTGAGATGAGGAAACTGCAAGTAGCATGTCATAACAAATCACACCACAAGACAAGACATGTGTGACCTAAATTTTGTGCTTTTAGCAGTTGTACAGAATTGCAACCCTTGAAACTAAAACTCAAATGCTCAAACATATTTATTGAAGAAAAGAAAAATCTGATGTAATCAGATTTAGTTTGAACAAGGAAGAACTCTTCCACATCATTATGCTGCAGAGTCTCATAAAATGCAGCTAATTGTAATAGTTTTCAATGGACAAAGACCAATACTCAATAACATGAAAACTAGTGCCATCAAATACTTCATTAGGTACAATGTCACTGTTAAAAGTTTAAAGCATACTATAACTAAGCATAGAAGTCTGTATCCATAATTGAAGTAAACTGTCTTCCAACTTAGAAGTAACTACTGAGAGACGGCAAAATAATAGCACAGCCTTGTAAGATCAGTAGTGTGAGGACCAGTTTGCAGCACTCCCGACTCTAGGCATGCCAGCTTCCTTCTTTGATTCAGCATCAACTTTGAAAGTTGCTCCACAAACCTCACCAGAACTGTCCACCCTTGGCATTGCCTTCAACTCATTCAGTGGGTGCTCAAAACTCCTTAAGCCTCCCGAGGTTGTGAAGAAACAAGCTGAGAAAAGGAACCCATGACATGGTGAGAAAATGATTTTTTTTTGCTCTGGCCTCAAAATGTTTTGATCAAAATGTAACAGAAATACTGTATTATGTATACCTTTTGGGAATGGTGCAAATGATTTGCCACAAGCCGTCTTAACAACCTCGGCATCATCAGATAGCACAACATTCTCTTCAGAGTCAGTTCCCCAGAAGAATGGAACGCTCCCATCAGCATCCTGAATTTCAAACAGCAAAATGAATCTCAATTTAATGTATTAATGTGATCACAGTTTAACAACTACAGTTCAATGGGGAGTCAACTTAGGCAATTCACGTTGTTTAAGGATGGTCATCTCAATCCTAATTGAAAACCACAGTCATCAACCAAGATACAAAAGATTAACGTTGTTGCAGAATTATGAAAGAATATTGTGAATTGAAATGGAACATTGACAAGACTTAACAAAAGTTCTTACACAAGCAATGAAGGTGGATTTGTTAGAGCTGTCAAAGAGGACAAAAGCAAATTTTCCATGCAAATCTCTGACAACTTGGTTAGCAGGGTAAGGACCTCTGTCTCTCAAAGTCCGGTAAGCTTCTATGACAATGATCACTTCATTGGCAGTCTTGTTAAGTCCATATTGTTGCTTGAGTGTAGCAATGTTTTCAATGTGCCCTTGGAACAAACAGAATATGTCATCGACAACCCCAAATAACCTGGTACAGGACAAACAACAAATATAAATTCATCACCATGTTTACTCAATATATCACACTAAAACAAAATCTGAGATCCTATATCAAACTAGTTCATGCTCATTGGATCCCAACAGAACTCTAAGTTTCTACCATTGACATTTCCAGATCTAACAAGATAATATAAAGAAAACCCGCTATTTAGAGATTAGCAAAGAAACAAATAACTTTGTTTTCATGTGTTCAAACAAGATAATGTAACTTAAAACAAGGGGCCATGTCCATTTTTATTAAACGTGATCACCATGGTCAATGTGCATTGACTTTTCTTTTCTTTTTATCTGATCATGATTTATCAATCTTTTCTTCTTTTTCGTAGTTATTTCAACTTGTGTTTCTTTGATCCTTAAAATACATCAACATGGGTGCAAGAAAAATTAAAAACCAAGAAAAAAACCAGAAAAATTATAAAATTCAACACAGAAATTTCAGGATTAAAAAACCAAAACAAGAATGCATAGATCTGGGGTTATACGGTATATACCTTGGAAGAAGAGGGTTTTGTTTATCAGTGGAATAAGCCATAGAACCAGAACCACCACCAAGATTAATATTGATAGTACTAGGATGAACAGATGAAAAATGTTTAACCAGTGATCCATCTTTCACTGCAGAAACTGATGAATCTGTATGAGGACTTTTCAATTCTTCTGGGCTTTTAGCCACATTTTTATCAAATATTGCCAACATTTTTTCTTCTTTGAAAGGGTTTCTTGATCAATAAACTTGTAATCTTACAACTTGAACAAATAGGCGTTCTGTAATGATAGAAAACGGATAATGATCGGGAAGAGAGAGTCACCCCTTCTTTAAGTAGTTTTCTTGGAGTGGACAATGGTGGTACATAATGTCCTAATTACCCTTAACTTTTGTGAGAATTTACGTATTTTTTGTTTCTTTTCTTAGTCGAGAATATAAGATTAGGGTGGGACCCACTAATCTGGATTGGATGGACCAGATGATGTGATATACTAAAATCCAGAAGCGAGATTATTGCTCCTGTCTTTGTGATTGTCATGTCACCTACACATGTCTGAATCATATCATCTAGAATTTCCGCGATTCACGAATAAAATTGTGGGTCGTGATATCTGCACCAAATGTGACCTATAAGGGCTTATCACATTTGGACGTTTGGATGTATGGATGATGATCGTTTGGCATACAAGTCAACAAAGAACACATCAATCGTGACATAGCATAACCATAGTCGACTGAAACCAAATATAAAGGCGAGATTTTGCAATATAATACTGTGTGAGGTAGCAAGGGTGAACGGATAAATATTATATAGTTCCTGACGCGGTTTCTATTCATTCGAAGTGTCAAAAACTACAACATTTTATGAGGCCGTAAAAGTGGCTCCAAAGTCCAAACTACCCCTTAGAGCTTCTCCAATAGAATGTATGTGAAGATAAATGTTTAAATCCATATAGGATAGACATTCATTTTTCTTAAAATTTTTCTCCAACCCCAACTTCTTAAATCCATATGAAAATGACATGGCTTAGTTTTTGTTAAACATTGTCAAAGTGAATGTCTAAAACTTGACAAAATAACCAAATTTAGTTATCTTAGTAAGCTTTTAATTCACTAAAATTAATTCTAATATACAAAATAACCAAATTTAGTTCTAATAAAATATTTAAATTACTAAAAATAAAATTCACATTTATTGAAAAAAGGATCACAAGCAACACCGTTGGAGATGATTTCTTTTTTTCACCTAAACTTAAGGAAAAATTGGAATGAAAATGTCTAAATGTGTTGCCACCTAGGAATCACACACAACACCATTAGAGAAGCTCTTATAATATATATATATGACGCAGAATATATCAAAGAAGTGCATCATTGATGATTTGTGCATTTTGTAATCATGATAATTCTTGATTATTGAAATCAGGTGGTGTATGGAGATTATCTTAGAGAGAAATCACCTCTGAAATGTTAAAGTACCAATTTTGTTTGTTCTTTGGAAGCAAGAAGTATCAAGTTTAACATCACTCCAGTGGATAAGTATATTTATAAGCACACATTTCATATAAACTAGGACCCATTCATGATTTTTAAAATAGTTTTGGTGGAAATATTCATGGAAAAAGAGGTACTCAACCTAAGTAAAACAATCTATACAATAAAAGGAAAACTTGCTTAAAAAAAACAAACAAATAAAAGAAACCAATGAAGGGTTTAGGCATCCATGGGCCATGACCCAAAGAAAAGTAAAACAATCAGTACAATAAAGGAAACCTGCTCAAAAATAAATAAATAAAGGAAAACAACGAAGGGTTCAGTCACCCATCGCCCAAAGAAAAGGAAAAAGAAAGAATAAAAGCTCAAAAACAAAATGTTGTAGTGGTGAAAATATCTAAGCGACATGTGGAGATATACTAAAACCCAGGCTATAGAACCAAGACAAGATAAAGTATCAGATCTAATTCGCGAGTCCAATGTTGTAATCAAGATATCTACCGTATCTGACTGAGATGGTGGCATGAGGAAAGTAATTGAGAAGATCAGTGTCCGAGCTTGAAAAAGGGGACAAGGCAGTTAATGTTACTGATAAAGGACAGAAGAGGCAAACAAAGAACCAGAATGAGACGGGACCCGCTCACTTGAAGGCTTGTGAGATGAGATCTACATCGGGTCACATCAAGGAAGGCAACGAGTCGCAGCAAGAAAATTATCGGGGAACAACGAGGAGGACACAACAATTCGGATACACATGTTCAACACTCTAATTTTGGTTCTATCGATACTCTTGTCTATAAATACATGACTAAGCTATGATGGAAAATTTAAGTTCTTTTAGCGAGAAATAAGAATCGGGAAAGATTAAGAGTGTTCTTGAGAGAAAATAATTTAGCCCTAGATCTTGGTAACCATTTCATTTAAAAGCAGTGCTATCCCTCGCTACTTTGAGGTATGCCTTCCCACTCAAGCAGCTTCTAAACCGTTAGATCATTACGTCCCACATCTAAAATCCAGATCTGGAAGCCTTGAACTCTTTTGGGAAAGTGGTGGGTCCTATACTCAATGTGAATCCAATCGTTTATTAGATTATCCAACGTATTAGAAGACGCTTGAGTGGGATTCATCCCGCAAGGTCGTGCAAGATAGATCATTTAATAAGAACAAATATTTCTCTCGCATGGATGTATGTAATCATGCTGAACCACATAAAGTAAACCACGAGTGTTGTTACTATTATATATGTGTTATCTGCATGGTTGTTTTAATTTGATGATCTATAGCATATTAATGGTTCGAGATGTGTAATTATATTTTTAGCTAATACATTGGTAAACATAAGAAAAAACCAATAAACTATTTTTACCTTCTTTTTTCTTCTCATGAAGTAAAGGCGGGGCGATCCAGAAACTTGACTAAGAGGAAACAAAACCTTGCTAGGGGCGTATGAAAATAAAAACGGGTTAAAAACACAAATATTTAGAAATTTTAACTCTTGTTAGTCTAAATATTTTCCTCAAAGGGAAATAGTCCCCGCTGCTAACTTATTTTAAAATCTAGCATCATGATATATCGAATATTGATATGAATAGTCACCATCATGGTAAGTCAAAAATGACCAAGAAAAGATATTCAAAGTTAGGTATCTCAAGATGATATTATGAGAATTGTACTCTTAACACGCTAGCTATACTTTTACCAAATATTGCATTAGATCTTAGCTAACATGACAAAGAAATAAGATCTAAGATACAAGTGACCGATTCCACTCCCAACGAGTTGATGTTCATGATCACTTTGGTTTTACCTATTTTCAATCCCCATTTTTCCTAATTTCCATCCGAACTGCACAAACCAAATTTTGTATAACTCCATTTAAATCAGGTAAACATAACCCACTCTCTTATTTTCCACAATTAGTCAGAAATTAATTGTAAAATGACTATTTTCATCGAGCTTAAAGATATAAATAAATTTACTTTTATGAGAGTGTGTGGTCAGAAAAATAATCCATTAATGAAAATTATAAATATGAGAAAAATTGATTACAGTGAAAACCTAATTAGTTACAATGAGATCCCAATTATATATTCCCTTATTATCTCCATTCTAATTCATATAAACTGTTTGCATCGGATCAATAGGAAAATTAAGTATAAAAAGAAAAAGATAATTTCTGATTCTAGTGATATTAGGTCACAAAATATTACAGATGTGTTAGTAGATCATTTGAATAATACCATCAGTGATCAATAGAACAATACACATGTGCTAATAGTACAGATGGTGATATTAGATTTAAGAATTGTTTTTTCGTTACTTTAGATTTTGGTTCCTTTGAGTTGATTGGACACAAAAGCATTTATACGCATAAATGTTGAACACTCATGAGGGAAAAAATACTAGCAGAAAATTCACCGTTTTAGAGAACTAGTTAGGGGTTGGTATTATAAGAATCTGAGAGAGGGGGAAGAAAGTTGTTGGATGAAGAATTGAAGATGAAAGTCACACATAACATGTAACAGGGTGAGTTTTGTTTACCCAAATTAAAAATAGCTATACAAACATGCTTGAGATATCAACGCATGCGAGTTCGACCGAGCAGTGCTCTAACAGAAGACTTGATAAACCAATCTGTCTCACACAGAAAAGTCTACTGAATAAATAAATCTGTCTCCCACAGGAATACCTATAAGTTTTGTTCTGTATTCTGATAAATCAAGGTGAACAGGAACCAATTGATACACCGGACTTATATTCCCGAAGAACAGTCTAGTAATATCAATCACCTCACAATAATCTTAATCGTATGGTAGCAAAACAAGATATTGTGGAATCACAAACAATGAAACGAATATGTTTGTGACTACTTTTTATCTTGCCTATCGGAGATTAAATCTCGAGCAAATCTTAGACAAGATAGTACTCAATACGATAGAATACAACAAGATCAGAACATGCAACTACAGAGAAAATAGTTGGGTCTGGCTTCACAATCCCAATGAAATCTTTAAGTCGTTAAACTATAATGGTTTTAGAAAAACCTAGGTTAAAGTAGAATCGACTCTAGTCGCAACTAGTATCACACATGAGGTGTGGGGATTAGGTTTCCCAGTTGCTAGAGTTTTCCTTATATAGTCTTCAAATCATGGTTCGCAATCAATATTACCTTGGTAACAAAGCATTCAATATTCACCGTTAGATGAAAACCCGATCAGACTCAAGCTAATATCTTTCAACCGTTAGATCAAACTTAGCTTGTTATACGCAAATGAAAAGTGACTTCATTTATATATGAATAAATGTACCTAAATGTGTACACCTTGTTGGCTCAACAATAGTTAACCGAGGTTAGCCATATGAGCAGTTTCATAGCAACCTTATTCATCTCAACCACAACTAGTTCAAATGGCTCAAATGAAACTAGTTGTATTGTTGTACAATTGTTTATATTCTCATAGAAGTATACAAGACACAATTGAAGCAAAATCGATTTGATTCAGTCAAATCAATTCATGAACATTATAGCCACGGTTTGCAAAAGATTGAACTCCTTATTATATATAAATGCATCAGTTCACGAACAAACCGATTTTAGAACATAACCTACTCAAGTATGCAAATGGGTACATGTACCTAAGTGGTCGGACTTAGTTTGGGGTTTCCAGTATGCGAACGGGTACGCATACCTCCAAACTCAGTTGAATTCCCAGACTTGAACTTTCACGCCGGTACTCATACAGGTACGCATACTAAGTTCCCGGACTTTCAACTAACCAACCAGTAAGCATACGGGTATGCATACCATGGTTTCCGGACTTGGAATAACTTGCAACAGTTAGCATACAAGTATGCATGTTGTGCTATATCCAATCATGGTTAATTTTTTTAAACTCCCATTTCAATCTTTGAAACATTCTTAGAAGACGGGAATAGCTTTCTCACACTGTTAGAGCACTGCTCGATCGAACTCGCAAGCATTCTTATCTCAAGCTTGTTTGTCAACTTTAGTTGTCAAAACTATAAGTCTTGATTTCTAGTCTACTTATAGCTAAGTCTCAGATTAGGATAGAAAGTGTAGTTGAGCTTTAGACTTCACGACGTTCATCGATTGAAGACGAATAACTACTTAGGGGAGCTTGTGGAACTTCATCAACAAAAGTTATGTGGAGATTTGAACTCATCTATCACTCAAAAATCTATCTACTCTACCTCATATTTGAGACAAAAGTCGTATAGCTATATAGACTTCGATTATACACATTTGATATTTCGAGCTGAGATTAACTCGCTTACATATTTCTCGAAATATGTGTTGGTAAGCTTTCGCTTTAACCAAGTTCATCTTATATTCTTGACGAAAGGCAAAATATGATCATGTGAAAATCACCTTGTAACATCTTACATGATTTGTGTGAGACAGTCATTTGATGTAGACTCGGAATGTTTCGTATTGATCATTCGATCACTTGAAAATTGCTTTGAAGCTAATAGTTTGTGTGAGACAGCTATTGTCGTCTTCTAAGAATGTTTCAATGATTGAAATGGGAGTTTAGAACGATTAACCATGATTGGATATAAACACAGTATGCGTACTTGCATATGTGTAGTCCAAGACATGCATACACGTATGCGTACTTGTTGGTCAGGTGCAGTCCGAGATCTATAGTATGCATACCCGTATTCGTACTGGCGAAGTCAGTTGAAGTCCGGGAACCTTGGTATGTGTACCCGTAGGCGCACTATATTCAACTGAGTTCGGATGTGAACGACAATATGCGGACCCGTTTGTATACTTGAGTAGGTTATGTTCTAAAATCGGTTTATTCATGAACTAATACATTTATATAATAAGGAATGCAATCTTTTACAAACTGTGGCTATAATGTTCATGAATTGATTCGAGGGAATCAAAATCGTTTTTGCTTCAACTGTGTATTGTATAAATCTATGAGAATATAAACAATTGAAACTCTAGAACTAGTTTCATTTGAGTCATCTGAACTAGTTATGGTTAAGATGAATGTGGTTGATATGAAAGTGTTCATATGGCTAACTTTGGTTAACTATTGTTGAGCCAACAAGGTGCACACGTTTAGGTACGGTTACTCATATCTAAATGAAGTCACTTTTCATTTGTGTGTAACAAGCTAAGTTCGATCTAGCGGTTTAAAGATATTAGCTTGAGTCTAATCAGGTTTTCATCTAACGATGAATATTGAATGCTTTGTTACCAAGGTAATATTGATCGGAAACCCTGATTTGAAGACTATATAAAGGAGAACTCTAGCAACTTGGAAACCTAATCCCCACACCTCCTGTGTGATACTAGTTGTGACTAGAGTCGATTCTCCTCTAACCTTAGGTTTTTCCAAACCCCAGTAGGTTAACGACTTGAAGAATTAATTGGGATTGTGAATCCATACCCAACTATTTTTTCTGTAGCTGCGTCTTCAGATTTTGTTGTTTTCAATCGTGATTGAGTACTATCTTCTTTAATATTGGCTCGAGATTTAATCTCCGATAGGCAAGATGAAAAGTAGTCACAAACATCTTCGTCTCATCGTTTGTGATTCCACAATATCTTGTTTCGCTACCATGCGATTAAGATTATTGTGAGGTGATTGATATTACTAGTCTGTTCTTCGGGAATATAAGTCTGGTGTATCAATTGGTTCATGTTCACCTTGATTTAGCAAAAGACGGAACAAAACTCATAGGTATATCCGTGAGAGAAAGATTTATCTATTCAATAGACTTTTCTGTGTGAGACAGATTGGTTTATCAAGTCCTCGACTTTGGTTCGTATCAACTCTTAGTTGTGGATGAGATCAGCTAAGGGAATCAAGTGTGCAGAATCCGGGATGGTTCTAGAGGCGTAAGGGACGCGACTGTACCTTGATCAGTGTGAGAATTGTTAGGGATCAAGTACATTCCAGTCCGAAGTTAACTTGGAGTAGGTTAGTGTCTGTAGCGGATTAATACAGTGAGGTATTCAAATCTGGACTAGGTCCCGGGGTTTTTCTGCATTTGCGGTTTCCTCGTTAACAAATTTTTTGGTGTCTGTGTTATTTATTTTTCGCATTATTTTTGTTTATATAATTTAAATATCACAGGTTGTGCGTAAGTTCAATCAATTATGAATCCAACCTTTGGTTGTTGATTAAATTGATTGACACTTGGATATTGGTTTTTGATACCGTCCAAGTTATTTCTTATATTCAATCGGGCTCGTAAATTCCTATTTGTTTGATTGCAGATTGAGTTGAGAAATAGAGATATAACTCTTGGATATACTTTTCTTAAGATTGAGTCTGACTGTCTAGTTGATTCTCTTGAAAGTACATTGGAGTTAGTCCATACAGATTTCTAAGCGAAATATTGGGTGTGGTTATTAGACCCCCGCTTTTTCAATTGGTATCAGATCAGGCAAACACGTTTAAGACTTCATAAGTCTGTGTTTATAGCGATCTAACTCTATGGACAGAAGTGTTATATTTATAAATGCACCACCAGATCCGGGGATTTCAGAATTCTCTTCCATGTCTGATTTAGTAAAATCTGTAGAAGAAATTATATCTAAACCTCCACCAGGTTTAATATCCCTAGAAGTGTTTTCAGTGCTTGAAAAATGTATTGAGAGCTTATCTCTTGATGTTGAGTTATATCTCCAGAAATAGCAAGAGTATCTTGATAAGCTAAATCAAGTTATGATGAATAGTTCTCATGTTGAGGTTGATATTGATCTTCTTATAAGTAAGGATACTCCTTCTCCTTCCCGTGTCTCTGAAAAACTGGAAATAATACAAGAAGTATCTAAACCTCATCTATCAGTCAGTTTGTTCTTTGAATTTGACTCTGTTCATCAGTCAAACCCTGATACACCTTCTCAAGATAATAGTATTGTCCTCTTCTGTGAGAAAGTCAGAATTTCTCTTGTTATAAAAAGAGTTTCTTTGTGCATTACTAAACATTATCTGCAGAGATTGTGTGTTATAAGTTGTAAACGAAGAAATCAGGAGAACAAATTATCTTGTGCTCTTTTTAAGTTCTTTGAAAAACTTGTAAAAACAGTCTTTTGGGTTTCTCTCAATACTGGAAGTTGTAAGAGTTGTTGGAAAGAAACTCTCTCTTGGTGTCATAGTGTGCAAGGTTTTGTCTTTGTGATTTTCTTGGTAGAGAATTGTTGAGCTCTGTTCCAATCTTCGTTATATCTTGTTTTAAAAACAGTTCACGAAACAAACGAGCCCTTGATACACGCGTGCAGTTCACATACCCTGAACTCGTGTGTTTGAACCTTATTCCAGTACGAACGTATCCGGTTCGGGTTCCATCGCTTGTCACTTAAAAAAAAAAAGAATTCTCTTTGTTCACTTCACCTTCTCTTCCTCTTCTTCAGTTCGTGTATGCAAAAGAAACCCAACAGTTCATGTGCCATCATCTCACTCTCGTTTCTTAACCATTTCTTGATTGGTTTGTACCCTTGAATTCAGAAGAAGTTTGTGTACTTTGGTTCAATAACCTTTTTCACTTTGCTCATCATTTTGGAACTCTACCACTAATGGCAATTCGAGTACCAAGTAAGTTTCTCATCTTTACTTTGTGAATTCGTATTCAACAATGACATATAGGAAGAGAATTAGTCTTGGTGGGAGCTCAAGTGGTCAAGCAGGGGATACTACTTACTATGATCCCAGTATTCGTGCTAGGTTTGTTAACCGTGCCGCTCGTGACCTCTATTTGGAGTATTAGAACAAACAACCTATTTCTGAAAGACACTATAATGCTTCTGAAATTGAGGTAGAGAACTTAACGGATTTTTTCAAAAATCACACATGGGGCATAATTCACAAACCAATAGGAACTGCTCGTATTGATATGACTGCACAATTTTATGCAAGCATTCATGATCCATACCCGGCTAATTGCATGTTCAATACTATTGTATGAGATAAAGTTTTCACTGTGGATCATCATGTTATTTCACACCTATTGAATGTGACTCATGTTGGTAGTGTCCGATTTCCTCCTCCTGAGAATGAAAGGTTGACTCCAGAAGTGATGTCAAATCGTCTCCTTAATAGAGACGTCTCTCGGAGAGATGGCAAGATTGATGTTCATGGTGTTGGGTTATTTCTCAAAGTTGTTGGGAAACTGATTGTGGCCAACATGATTCCAAGTACTATTGAAAAAATACTATGGACCAGGTCTCTTGCTGAGTTGGTATGTTACATTGTCGAAGGGGATACATTGATTTCTGTGGACTTATTATTAATCAGATGATAAGTGTGAAACAGACTTCGAGGAGAACTCCGGGCTTTCCTTGCCTCATTTCAAGGATTTGCAGTCATTTTGGCATCACTCCTTTTGGCTCTGATCTCGGAGGACCAAAAGTCCTGACTATATCAAGCATCGAAAAGATGAAGCAGCCTTCAACCAGAGTCTCAGCAAGTAGTCAAGTACCTCTGAAACTGCAAACTTTGAACTTGTCCGTCTTTAGCATGAAGTTGGATGCATGAGAGAGCAGTTGGAATATGCTGAAGCAGAACATCCAGATCTGATTGAAAAATTTAATGAAATTGATATTGCTTATTATGATATGATTGATTAATCTCTGTATTTGCAATTTTGCTGCTTGATTTGTCTGTTGAATTTCTTATATTGGACTTAAGTAACTGTTCTCTTTTAATAGTTGTAAAAACCTTAATGGTATTTTATCCATGAATGATTTTATCCTTCAATTAAATTGCTAAATATGTTAAGTCCATAAGAGTACAGATGAATATGTCAAAAGTTAAGCATATTATGTCATTATGCAAATATTGATGGAAGATAGGATGAACCTTTGATTACAAAGATTAAGTCTATTATATGTCTTTATGCAAATATTGATGAAAAATAGAATGAATCTTTGAATATTCCACCGTATTGGTCTTTCCCTGATCCACATTTGTGTGTAAATAATGTGCGGCTCCGTAAGTTCTCTTACGTGAGCATTTTCGATTAAATTAATTGTGGTTTCTCTTGTGGTTAATTTAATTGAGTTTTCTGGATACAAATTCATGTTTCATGTGATTTGTTAATGTCCAAAAAAATCCTTATTTTCTTGTAAAAGTAAGGTCGCTCTTGTTGTTCTTTCGGGAATGACATTTTATGGGCGAGAGTTCTTATTTGAACTTGTGCTTAATTGCCAAATCTTTGTGGGGAGTGCGGATGTGGAATATTGTAAGAGTTTTCTTGTATCTCTATTAACTCCTTGATGAATGCATTTATTTTCGACCATATGATTGCATCTAAACGAAGTTGATATGTTTTCTTTTGGTCATGAAGTATCTCCATGAGAATTTCATTAGGATCCCACTAGTTTCGAACCTTTGCCAATTTATATTGACAAAAAGGGGGAGAATTAATGTGTAGTTCACACTACATATACATATGGTTCACGGATCATTATGTAAGGGGAGTGGTTTTCATGTGAGATGAAGTATTGACTAAGGGGGAGTGATACATATCACCATAGTATTGTTTTCAAAGTTGTGATACAATTGGACTTTGATGTTGTGTAATAATACTATGACACTGTATAACAATACGAAAACATCTTGTTTTTATATATTGTTATATCTACGGATCTTCAACAACTATGATGCTAAGTTGAACACGTTCAGAATCACTGGAATACTTGGAAGTGACAAAGATTTCGAGTAATGTTGAAGAACCAAGGAAATCAAGCATTTGGATGAGAAGCTACAAAGTTTATTTATTTTGTAATCCATATGTATTGATAGTTTTGTCACTAAAATTGACAAAGGGGGAGATTATTAGAGGACTTATTGGTCGAACTCGCAAGCGTCGTTATCTCAAGCTTGTTTGTCAAGTTTAGTTTTCAAAACTATAAGTCTTGGTTTCTAGTCTACTTATAGTTAAGTCTCGGATTAGGATAGAAAATGTAGTTGAACTTTAGACTTCACGGAGTTCATCGATTGAAGACAAAGAATTACTAAGGGGATATTGTGGAACTTCATCAACAAAAGGTATGTGGAGACTTGAACTCATCAGTCACTCAAAAGTCGATCTACTCTATCTCCTATTTGAGACAAAAGTCGTATAGCTATATAGACTTCGATTATACACATTTGATATTTCGAGTTGAGTTTAACTCGCTTACATATTTCACGAAATATGTGTTTCTAATCTTTCGCTTTAACCAAGTTCATCTTATATTCTCGACGAAAGTCAAAAGATGATCATATGGAAATCACCTTGTAACATCTTACATGATTTGTGTGAGACAGTCATTTGATGTAGACTCGGAATGTTTCGTATTGATCATTCGATAAATTTAAAATTGCTTTGAAGCTCGTAGTTTGTGTGAGACAGCTATTGTCGTCTTCTAAGAATATTTCAATGATTGAAATTGGAGTTTTGAACGATTAACCATGATTGGATATAAACACAGTATACGTACTTGCATTTGTGTAGTCCAAGACCGGCAATCTAGTATGCATACCCGTATGCGTACTGGTTGGTCAGGTGAAGTCTGGGAGCTATAGTATGAATCCCCATATGCGTACTGGTGAAGTTATTTGAAGCCCGGGAACCTACTCAAGTATGTGTTAGAGCACTTCTCGTTCGAACTCGCAAGCGTTGCTATCTCAAGCTTGTTTGTCAAGTTTAGTTGCCAAAACTATAAGTCTTGATTTCTAGTCTACTTATATCTAAGTCTCGGACTAGGATAGAAAGTGTAGTTGAGATCTAGACTCCACGGCGTTCATCATGCAAAGACGAAGAACTACTCAAGGAACTGGTGGATCTTCATCGACTAAAAGGTATGTGGAGACTTGAACTTATATATCACTAAAAAGTTTATCTACTCTATCTCCTATCTCGAGACAAAAGTCGTATTGCTATATAGACTTCGATTATACACATTTGCTATTTAGAGCCAACTCTATCTCGCTTATATATTTCTCGAAATATGTGTTGGTACGCTTTCGCTTTGGCCAAGTTCATCTTTGCAAGTGACGAAAGTCATGTTGATTATTTCAATATCTTGAAAATCGCTTTGATGAAAACTAGAGTGTGAATAACCTCTATATAATATCCTCTAAGAATGTTTCAATAATTGAAATAAAGAGTTTAGAACATGTAACCATCTTTGGATATAAGCATATAGTGTGTTCGCACATTAGTGTATAAGTCCAAAACCGAGAATCAAATGTATGCATACTTGTGTGTGTACTAAATGGTTGATGGAGATTAGGTAAGTATGCGTACCCGTACGCATACTGGCGGAAGTTCACGACCGTGATTTTGTGCTAAGTTTGGAAATCAAAACCAACTCAATCCGGTTACCTAATTATGCATACCCGTACGCATACTGGCGGAAAGTTCACGTCCGTGAATTTCTGTTGAGTTTGAAAACCAAAACAAACTCAAATCAGGTTACTTAAGTACGCATACCCGTACGCATACTTAAGTGTGTTACTTTCTAAAATTGGTTTGTTCATGAGATGAAACATTTACATAATAAGGAATGCAATTTGCGAACCATGGCTATAATGTTCATGAATCGATTCGAGTGAATCAAAACCGATTTTGCTTCGATTGTGTCTTGTATACTTCCATGATATCTAAGCAATTGAACAACTTTCTAACTAGTTCTTTTAAGTCATATGAACTAGTTATGGTGAAGATGAATAAGGTTGATATGAAACTGCTCATATGGCTAACCATTTGGTTAACTACTGTTGAACCAACTAGGTGTACACGTTTAGGTACGGTTACACAAACCTAAATGAACGTGCATTTCATTTGTGTATAGCAAGCTAAGTTCGACCTAACGGTTGAAAGATATTATCTTGAATCTAATCAGGTTTTCATCTAACGGTGAATATTGAATGCTTTGTTACCAAGGTAGCATTGATTGCAAACGCTGATTTTTACTATATAAAGGAGAACTCTAGCATCTAGAAAACCTAATCCCTACACATCATGTGTGATACTATTTGTGTAAGCTAGATTCGATTCTCCGTTAACCTTAGGTTTCTACCGAGACCTTGTAGGTTAACGACTTGAAGACTTCATTGGTATTGTGAAACCAGACTCAACTATCTTCTATGTAGTTGTGTGATCTGATCCTCGTGTTGAGTGCAATTGGAATAATTGGCTCCAGATTAATATCTCCGATACGCAAGATAAAAAGTAGTCACAAACATCTTCGTCTGATCGTTTGTGATTCCACAATATCTTGTTTCGTTAGTCGATTAAGATTATTGTGAGGTGATTGATGTTTCTAGGTTGTTCTTCGGGAATATAAGTCTGGTATATCAATTGGTTCATGTTCACCTTGATTTATCAAAAGATGGAACAAAACCCATAGGTATTTCCATGGGAGACAGATTTATCTATTCCTGTAGACTTTTCTGTGTGAGACATATCTGTTTATTTAAAGTCTTCGACTTTGGGTCGTAGCAACTCTTAGTTGTGGGTGAGATTAGCTAACGGAATTAAGTGTGTAGTATCCTGCAGGGATCAGAGACGTAAGGAGCGCAACTGTACCTTGAATCAGTGTGAGATTGATTGGGGTTCAACTACAGTCCAGAATGAAGTTAGTTTGTATTAGGCTAGTGTTTGTAGCGGCTTAATACAGTGTGGTGTTCAATCTGGACTAGGTACCGGGTTTTTTCTGCATTTGCGGTTTCCTCGTTAACAAAACTTCTGGTATCTGTGTTATTTCTTTTCCACATTATATTTTGTTATATAATTGAAATATCACAGGTTGTGCGTTGAATCGATCAATTGGTAAATCCCACCTTTGGTTGTAGATTGAAATTGATTGATCCTTGAACGCTGGTTTTTGGTACCGTTCAAGTTATCTCTCTTATATTCAACCGGGCTCGCAAATTATTGTTTGTTTGATTGCGGATTGAATTGAGAGATTGAGATATAACTCTTTGATATACTTTTCTTAAGATTGAGTCTGACTGTCTAGTTGATTCTCTTGAAAGTATATTGGAGTTAGTCCATACAGATTGCTAAGATAAATATTAGGTGAGGTTGTTAGACCCCCACTTTTTCAATTGGTATCAGAGTAGTCAAACACGTTTAAAGACCTTATAAGTCTATGTTTGTAGCGATCTGACTATATGGATAGAAGTGTTATCTCAATAAATGCACCATCAGATCCAGGGATTTCAGAATTCTCTTCTGTGACTAATTTAATAAATTCTGTAGAAGAAATTCTATCTAAACCTCCACCAGGTTTAAAATCTCTTGAAGTCTTTTTAGGAATTGAAAAGAAACTTGAAAGCTTATCTTCTGAATTTTGATTTATTTCTCCAGAAGGAACAAGAGTCTCTTGACAGGATAAATCAAGTTAAAATGAATAATATTTATGTTGAGGTTGATATTTATTTGCTAATCAGTAAGAGCAATACTCCTTCTCTGCGTAACCCAATTAGTTGTAACAAACTAACCATGTTACAAGAGGATTTTAAATCTCGGTCATCTCAGTATATCACCTCAAAGCATGAATCAATTCATTGCTCAATTCCTGATACTTCCTATCAAGATAGTAGTACTGTCTTCTGTTATGGAAAAACTAGGACGTCTATTTTTACCAAAAGAGTTTCCCTTCGCAGTACTCAAAACGATCTGCAGAAACTGTCTTTTTCACATCGTAAGTCAAGAAATAAGAAACACAAAATTACTTAGGCTTTCTTAGAGTTTCTTGGTAAACATGTAAAAAATGACTCTTGGGTTCGTCTCAACATTGTCAAACGCAAGAGTTGTTGGAAGGAAACTCTTTCTTGGTGTTATGATGCAGAAGGGCGTATCTTTGTGAATTTCTTGGTAGAGTTTTGTTGAGCCTTGCTCCAATCCTCATTATGACTTGTTCTACCACTATTCATAAAAACAAACAAGTCCTTGTCACACACGTACAGTTCACTTGCCTGAACCCGTGTTCCATGTGTGACTGTGTCATGTCGCAGAACGAACTTAACAGGTTCGTGGTCCACCGCTTGACACTTAAAAAGAGAAGGAACTCTCTTCGTTCACCCTGCCTCTTATTTATCAGTTCATGAGCGAAAAAGGAGAAACTCAAACAGTTCGTGAACTTATGATTTCCATAATCTCATTTCTCAACCGTTTTGGGCGTTCTTAATATCTTTGTTTTCACAACAAGAATTCACACCACGGGTTGATTCTTGTATCTCGTTCAATTGCGATTCCGGAGTGCATCCGTTCGTGTACCAAGTAAGTCTCTCAATTTCACTTTGTGAATTAGTTCGCCACTATGAGTTCTAGGAAGAGACATAACCGTGGTGAATGTTCGAATGCTCAAACTCGTGATAGAACCTTTTATGATCCAAGATTGAGAATTTGGTTCGTGAACACTAAGGCTCGTGATTACTTTGTGGAGTATAGTACTAAGAATCCTATTATTGAAAATATTTATAATCCCGTTGAACTTAGACTAGATGGTCTCCCTAGGTTTTTTGAGAATTATGAATGGGAAATTATTCACCGTCCCATGGGTACTACCTATATGGAACTGATAACCCAATTTTATGCAAACCTGAATGAGCCTGATTATGTAAATGCGCCTTCAAGACCATTGTTGAAGGAAAAGTGTTTGTTGTGGATCGTCAAGTTATTGCTAACCTCTTGTACGTGACTCATGTTGGTGACTTTCTCTTACCTTCTCCTTAGCACTTGAGACCCTCTCCAAATGTGCTCTCAAACTTCCTTTTTGTAAGGGATGTTTCCCGGAATGATGGAAAGATTGATGTTCATGATGTTGCATTGTTCCTCAGAGCTGCTGGAAAATTACTGTTAGCTAACTTGATGCCCAACAAAATTGACAGACAACTATGGACCAAGCCTCTTGCTGAACTGGTTTATTATGTTGTTGAAGGGAGGAACATTGATTTTTGTGGCCTGATTATTCGTCAGATGATAAGTGTCAGACAGATTTCAAGGAAGACTCTTGGGTTTCCTTGTCTTATCTCAAGGATCTGCAGTCAATTTAGCATTGGTGTTGTTGGGACCAATCTTGGAGGACCAAAGGTCTTAGTCATGAACAGTATTGCAAAAATGTCCAGAGCTCCCGCAACACCCAACTCCGAACTCTCTTGTCTCCAGCAATAAGTTGATATTTTGAAGAGCAATTGGATTATGCAGAGACAGCCCATCCGGAACTGATTGAGAAATTTTATGAAGTTACTAGAAATTATATTAAGTAACTAATCTCTGTACTTGTTGTTGATGGGTTACTTATGTTGACTACTATCTATTGTTATCTGTTAATTTTCTTATGTTGAACTTAAGTTATCAATATGGTGATGTAATAACTTTAATGGCACTTTAGACTTGAATGTTCTTTCAATTAAACTGCTAAATGTGTTGAGTCCATAAGGAGTACAGATGAACAGGTTCAAAAGTTATCTCTATTATATGTTGATATGCAAGTATTGATAAAAGATTGAATGAAATTTTGACAAACAAAAGTTAAGCCTTTTATGTCATTATGCAAATATTGATGGAGGAAAGGATGAGCTTTTGTTTACAAAGATTAAATCTATTGTATGTCATTGTGCAAATAGTGATGAAAGATAGAACAAATCTTTGTTTATTCCGTATATTGATCTTCCCTGATCCATATTTTATATATATACTGTGTGGATCCGTAAGTTTCCTTATGTTGAGCATTTCCGATTGAATTAATCATGGTTTCTGTTAGAGCATAGCTAGGTTGAACCCACCAAGCGTTGGTATGTCAAGTTTGGTTGTCATATTTTAGTGAATCAAAACTCATATTAAGAGTCGCTTGATTATGTACTAGAGTCAACTTCATATAGGTTAGCTTGAAAGTACTAGGATATGAGACTTTACAAGTATTGCGAAGACTTCAAGATATGAAGAAGCAAGGAGCTACAACGATAACATCATCCTTCCACTCGAGGTTAGTTATATCTGACTTGAACTGTTTCTTTCCCTAACGTATCTTTCAAGTCGTGCATATTGAGAACAAAACTGCGAATCATGATTGAACTCTAGATAGACATAATATTAAGGAATACAATACAAGGTTTATTGCTTAACCATTAAACTTTGTAGATAAGACATCGACATAATCGTTTAAATGCTATTGTGATTATGTATGGGTATGAGGTGAGAATTTCATCCTAGGGAACAATGTTTTACATGTGTTCTAAGGAAGTAAATTCATGAACTTGGTTTGTGAATCGAAAAGGAAATTGCCAAGTGTTATTGGTATTGTTATTCATTGCATATCTTGTGAACAACCAATATGTGTGATTAGTATAACCGTTCATGACTTGTTTGTATTCTTGGTAAAACTATTCACAAAGGCCTGACTTATGTATTGGTATGACTTTTATTAGTGAAACCGATCTTAAGTAATCATCTGAGATGGTATGATCGAGTTTGTGATTTTATGTCTGACCAAATCTGGGTAAAGTGGAACTGATCCTAGTAAGAGGTGCAGTACATCACAAAGGGGAAGCGATCCTTGTATGAGGTACAGAAAGTTTATAGAAGAAAGGGGAACCGATCCTATGGACATGTGCAACACGTTTTTAGGCAAAGGAGAACCAATCCTATGGACATGTGCAACACATATAAGTTAGATGCCATATATATGTGGGGAACCGATCCTAGTACTTAGTCAACCAATTTTTGGAAAGATAGTGTGACTATGCACAGTACTCACATGGAGGTAGAACCAAAACTTGTTTTGGTAGAACCGTTACACCCATGTTTTATGATTGAGTGTTCTTAATCAATCGCATAGTTCTTGAAAGTCGGATGAACCAATTCTAAACTTATTTGGAAGTGTGGAAAATCGATTTCAAGGTTGTAAGTATGAAAGAGGACTTACAAAGTAAGGATGTCGACATACTTTGAACACGTGTTGTGAATGTTAATCTTTAATTGTTCAAAGTTATTCCTTAATAACTAAGGGAAGAGAATCCCAGGATCGAAACATAAATAAGTTAAGAATCTTTTAATTAAGGTTATTAATTTCATTTTTAGGAAAATACGAATTAGTAATGTGCATTTACTAATTACAGATTTTCCAAGAGGTTTCGATCATTATTTTTGGACAGAGCATTTCCAGGAATTATGGAAACCGAATTTGTGCCTTAATGGATATCTTGAGAATATTTCCGGTTCTGGAAATTCCTTGGTGTCCAAACTTCCTTGTCTATAAATACTGAAGTTTGCATTTCTAGCAACCTAATCCTTCGTAACAGCAAACTACATCTTGTTGTGCTGCTACTGGTAAAGCCGCCTATTCAGAGAGAAGAGTAACCTAATTAGGCGAAATCTCTTACGGCCGCTCATTTTAAAGTTTTCTTTGGGATTGAGAAGCTCTATTAGTACCATTGGTGGGAAACTAGATAATTGCGGTTTATCTTTTTTTTTCCGATTGATTTGATTGACTAACGGTGGTTGAACTTTGATTGCACCTAGTTTGTTTATGCTTGAGGATCTTCTCTTCTGATGTAAGATTCACTCAAACTAGTTCAGAGTTTCGACAGGGATCTTTAGACTATTGTTAGTTCTAAAGACGATCTTGTGATAATCCATAGTTAATAGACTCCGTTCTGTGCGTGATTGATCACAAGAGATTCAAGTGATTGTGTGCAGGTGTTTATTGAAGATCTAAGAAGATTTGAAGACAAAGAAGATATTGAAGATTTATGATTTGAAGTTCATAATCTTTGGTGTGCACAATACTTGTTTCGGTAAAAAGAGGATCCAACTATAATCGGTTTTATCCTTGTGATAGAATGTAATTGATTAGTTGAGTAGGTCGGTATCAACAAAATTCTTTGGATTAAGAGTGTTGATTGCAAAATCTTAACGATTAATTTGGTAATTGAACATAAGATAGATCTAATGACCTGACGAAGGAGTTTATGTTAAGGTAACAGAAGAGCCTTTGTCCAACTCATATCACTTGGTTGAAGAGAGTTGATACCAAACAGATTTATTGTTCCTTTACTGTTTGGAATACGAACCAAAGGAATTGTTCCAAGTACGTGACTTATTCATAAGTTGGAGGCGTGGGAATACAGAACGGAACTAGGTGAACTATAGGTTTAGTTGCTTGGTCTTAACTATATGAAGTTAGGTTTAATTTTGTGTAGCGGCTTAATCCTGAGAGTATTCAATTCTGGACAAGGTCCCGGGGTTTTTCTACATTTGCGGTTTCCTCATTAACAAAATCTTGTTGTGTCATTTACTTTTATTTTCCGTATTATAATTATGTTATTATAATTAAAGTAAATGACACAAAACGTTAATTCCTATTTACTTGATAAGTGATCCCATTGTGTTTGGTTAAGTCCGAACCTTTTTATCAAGTGAACATACTTCGTTGTTGTATTGTCTCGATCTCGTATCCATAGACGATCACAAGAAGTGTGAACCGATTAGTTGCATTGTCTCGACTCAGTCCATAGACAATCAATTTCGGAGAAAGGACTTATAGATAGGAAAAGTTTTAGATTGAGGTATATTTGGGTACCCTCGTATTTTCAGGTTCTCTTGTGGTTAATTTAGTTGAGATTTTTGGATACAAATTCATGTTTCATGTGATTTTTTATGTCCAAAGAAATCCTTGTTTTCTCGTTAAAGTAAGGTCGCTCTTGTTGTTCTTTCGGAAATGACATTTTATGGGGGAGAGTTCTTAATTGAACTTGTGCTTAATTGCCAAATATTTGTGGGGAGTGCGGCTGTGGAATATTATAGGGGTTATCTTGTATCTTTATAAACTCCTTGATGAATGCATTTAGTTTCGACTATATGGTTGCATCTAAAAAAGTTGATATGTACTTTCTTTTGGTCATGAAGTGTCTCTATGGAAATTTCATCAGGATCCCACTAGTTTTCGTACCTTTGCCAATTTTATTGACAAAAAGGGAGAGAATTAATGAGTAGTTCACACTACAAATACATATGGTTTTCGGATCATTATGTAAGGGGGAGTGGTTTTCATGTGAGATGAAGTATTTCCTATGGGGGAGTGATACATATCACCATAGTATTATTGTCAAAGTTGTGATACAATTGAACTTTGATGTTGTGTAATAATACTATGACACTGTGTAACATTAATGATTGGGAGCTTTTGTTTTCTCATTGTTATGGCTACGGAGCTTCAATAATGATGATGCTACATTGGATATCTTTGGAATCATTGGAGTATTTGGAAGTGACGAATATTTCGAGTAATATTGAAGAACCAAGGAGATCATGCATGTGGAAGAGAAGATTCAAAGTTTATTTATTTTGTATTCCATATGTATTGATAGTTTTGTCACTAAAATTGACAAAAGGGGAGATTGTTAGAGCACTGCTCGGTCGAACTCACAAGCGTTGCTATCTCAAGCTTGTTTGTCAGGTTTAGTTTCCATAACTATAAGTCTTGATTTCTAGTCTACTTATAGCTAAGTCTCGGACTAGGATAGAAAGTGTAGTTGAGCTCTAGACTCCACGGCGTTCATCATGCAAAGACGAAGAACTACTCAAGGAACTGGTGGATCTTCATCGACTAAAAGGTATGTGGAGACTTAAACTTATCTATCACTCAAAATTCTATCTACTCTATCTCTTATCTTAAGACAAAAGTCGTATTGCTATATAAAGTTCGATTATACACATTTGCTATTTCGAGCCGAGTCTATCTAGCTTATCTATTTCTCGAAATATGTGTTAGTAAGCTTTCACTTTGGCCAAGTTCATCTTTGCAAGTGACGAAAGTCATGTTGATTATTTCAATATCTTGAAAATCGCTTTGATGAAAAATAGAGTGTGAATAACCTCTATATAATATCCTCTAAGAATGTTTCAATGATTGAAATAAAGAGTTTAGAACATGTAACCATCTTTGGATATAAGCATATAGTGTGTCCACACATTAGTGTATGTCCAAAACCAGGAACAAAATTTATGCATACTTGTGTGTGTACTAAATGGTTGATGGAGACTGGGTAAGTACACGTACCCGTACGCATACTGGCGGAAGTTCACGACCGTGATTTTGTGCTGAGTTTGGAAATCAAAACCAACTCAATCCGGTTACCTAAGTATGCATACCCGTACGCATACTGGCGGAAAGTTCACGTCCGTGAATTTCTGTTGAGTTTGAAAACCAAAAATAACTCAAATCCGGTTACTTAAGTACGCATACTTAAGTGTGTTACTTTCTAAAATTGGTTTGTCCATGAACTAAAACATTTATATAATAAGTAATGCAATTTGCAAACCGTGGCTATAATGTTCATGAATCGATTCGAGTGAATCAAAACCGATTTTGCTTCGATTGTGCCTTGTATACTTCCATGAGATCTAAGCAATTGAACAACTCTCTAACTAGTTCTTTTAAGTCATATGAACTAGTTATGTTGAAGATGAATAAGGTTGATATGAAAGTGCTCATATGGCTAACCATTTGGTTAACTACTGTTGAACCAACTAGGTGACACGTTTAAGTACGGTTACACAAACCTAAATGAACGTGCATTTCATTTGTGTATAACAAGCTAAGTTTGATCTAAAAGTTGAAAGATATTAGCTTGAATCTAATCAGGTTTTCATCTAACGATGAATATTGAATTCTTTATTACCAAGGTAGCATTGATTGCAAACCATGATTTGAATAATATATAAAGGAGAACTCTAACAACTGGGAAACCTAATCCCCACACCTCCTGTGTGATACTATTTGTGTAATCTAGAGTCGATTCTCCGATAAACTTAGGTTTCTACCGAGACCCTGTAGGTTAACGACTTGAAGACTTCATTGGGATTGTGAATCCAAACCCAACTATTTTTTCTGTAGTTGTGTGATCTAATCTTGTTGTTTCTATCATGTTGAGTGAAATTGGAATAATTGGCTCGAGATTGATATCTCCGATAGGCAAGATAAAAATTAGTCACAAACATCTTCGTCTGATCGTTTGTGATTCCACAATATCTTGTTTCGCTAGTCGATTAAGATTATTGTGAGGTGATTGATATTTCTGTGGTATATCAATTGGTTCATGTTCACCTTGATTTATCAAAAGACGGAACAAAACTCGTAGGTATTTTTATGGGAGACAGACTTATCTATTCCTGTAGACTTTTCTATGTGATACATATTTGTTTATTTTGGGTCGTAGCAACTCTTAGTTGTGGGTGAGATCAGCTGACGGAATCAAGTGTGTAGTATCCTGCAGGGATCAGAGATGTAAGGAGCGCAACTGTACCTTGAATCAGTGTGAGATTGATTGGGGTTCAGCTACAGTCCAGAATGAAGTTAGTTTGTATTAGGCTAGTGTCTGTAGCGGCTTAATACAGTGTGGTGTTCAATCTGGACTAGGTACCGGGATTTTTTTTCATTTGCTGTTTCCTCGTTAACAAAACTTCTGGAGTCTGTGTTATTTCTTTTCCGCATTATATTTTGTTATATAATTGAAATATCACAGGTTGTGCATTAAATCGATCAATTGGTAAATTCAACCTTTGTTTGTTGATTGAAATTGATTGATCCTTAAACATTGGTCTTTGGAACTGTTCAAGTTATCTCTCTTATATTCAATCAGGCTCCCAAATTTTTGTTTGTTTGATTGCGGATTGAATTGGGAGATTGAGATGTAACTCTTTGATATACTTTTCTTAAGATTGAGTCTGACTGTCTAGTTGATTCTCTTGAAAGTATATTGGAGTTAGTCCATACAGATTGCTAAGCGAAATATTGGGTGAGGTTGTTAGACCCCCACTTTTTCAGTATGCAAACATGTACGCATACCTAAGTGGCCAGACTTAGTTTGGGTTCGCCACTATGCGAACGGGTACGCATACCTCCAAACTCAGTTGAACTCCCAGACTTGAACTTTCACGCCGGTACGCATACGGGTATGCATACTAAGTTCTCGGACTTTCAACTAACCAACCAGTACACATACGGGTATGCATACTATGGTTCCCGGACTTCGAACAACTTGCAACAATTAGCATACAAGTACGCATATTGTGTTATATCCAATCATGGTTAATTGTTCTAAACTCCCATTTCAATCATTGAAACATTCTTAGAAGACGGAAATAGCTGTCTCACATAAACTATTAGCTTCAAATCAATTTTCAAGTGATCGAATGATCAATACGAAACATTCTGAGTCTACATCAAATGACTGTCTCACACAAATCATGTAAGATGTTACCAGGCGATTTTCACATGATCATATTTTGACTTTCGTCAAGAATATAAGATGAACTTGGTTAAAGCGAAAGCTTACTAACACATATTTCGAGAAATATGTAAGCGAGTTAAACTCAGCTCGAAATATCAAATGTGCATAATCGAAGTCTATATAGCTATAAGAATTTTGTCTCAAATAGGAGATAGAGTAGATAGACTTTTGAGTGATAGATGAGTTCAAGTCTCCACATACCTTTTGTTGATGAAGTTCCAGAATATCCCATTATTAGTTCTTCGTCTTTAATCGATGAATCGCCGTGAAGTCTAAAGCTCAACTACACTTACTATCCTAATCCGAGACTTAGTTATAAGTAGACTAGAAATAAAGAGTTATAGTTATGGTAACTAAACTTGACAAACACGCTTGAGATAACAACACTTGCGAGTTCGACCGAGCAGTGCTCTAATACCTCCCATGCCTATCGTTATATAATTATGGCATTCTAAGACGCACCATGCTACTTAATATTGATGTTTAATCAAACATAATCAAGGATGATTTCACATTCCATATTCAAAAATACATATAACAATATTAATCATGAGATCTTCAGACTTTCCTTTTACCGATCAAGCGATGAATTATTTTTCCTTTTATAGGTCATAAATAAGAAGTTAGCACGTATTTCAAGTGGTAATGAATTGAGTCTTGTTAGTCGTAATAGAAGATGCGCTCTTAGTTAATAGGTTGGAAATTGGGTACCAGAGGATGCAAAATCAGAGAATATAAAAGAATGTTGTGACACTGACTTTAAGGCCTTTCGATTATTTTCAGCAAATATTTCGACCGTTTCCAAATATTTGGCGAAAGTACAATCGGTCAATAAAATAAGGATATAATAAAGCCCTAATAATGTTTTTGGATTCAAGAGTTGTACTCCCTTGACCCAACCAAAAACACATAATTATTGGATTATGATGATGCTTAGAGCGAAACGAAATCAGAGATTTTGATATGTTGAAATGTGAGAAAGCCTTGACAATTTATAAAGGGTTTCATGTCTATTGAAGATGTCTCTTCATGTCCAACAGACGTCTTCAAAAGACATCCATTAATGAAAAGACACTTTATGGGAAGAGACGCGTTTGTATAATTTTCTGAAAAACCGAATTAGGTTTTCAAATTCATACTAAAAAAAAAATTAACGAGACGCTGTCTCGCACTCTGTTAAGGGGCGCTGTCTAGATCTCAACACTCCCTCCTTATAACAAAAATCAATATAATAGTACGATATTTTTTGTACTGTATAACTTCATCAAATGCACCGCACGTGAACAAGAAAGTGCATAATGAACACTTGCAGAACAATAACCCCACCATAAAGATTGAAAAAATACAACACAAAAACATATTAGGGACAATCTTCTTTATATTTATAAGCAATTAGTTTAAATACTCATGCATTATTATTTGTACTCGAAGTATTTGATTCGAGAAACAAACAATTATTTTTACGAGTCTACAACTAATTATATGGTGTCCGCATAAAAAACGATGGTCAATAAAATATCATCATTGTCAAACCCAAAAACATTTGGCTACTTAAAACTTTGAGATGCAAGGATATTTTTTCTTAAAGCTGTCAGCTAAGTCAATATCTGAAGAGCCTGATAGTCATAAGAAGAGTTATCCCACGTCCAAATAGGTGCAAGGTGGGAAAACTAATTAGGTCCCAACCATCACGTACTTACTTAAGACGAAGTTATTTACTGTAATCCATATATTAACATAATGTATAATTGGACAGAAAAGCTCACATTGTAACCAAGACATTTCATTAATAGAAATTACACTTTGAATATTTCTCTCTCTTCTGATTCTCTTCTTGTTCATAAGTTCTTCACTGTCCTGGAAAGATAATCAGAAACCATAACTTTACAGACAAGATCACTAAATAACCGATCAAATATCAGAGATAAGAGTGATCAACTAAGGTTGTGAATCCAAGTTAAGGACTATAATCAGAATATTATGAAGGTGTCATTCTCATATGAATTGACGCATCTTCACCCTAAAGCAACTGATCCCAAAAAGCTCATTTGTTTATGTGTAGAAGTGAATGATCACAAGTAATTACTGGTATAAAGGTCCACCACTAAATTGATACCTCGTAGAATATTATATTTGGATAAGTAACATAAGATTTCCCAACATAACCTAATTAATTAATAAGGTCCTAATTAACACACAATATTTTGTTATGGAAGAAAACTGTTTGGCAGAAAAAAGCCCGGGACCTAGTCCAGTTTTAAATACTCTCAGAATTAAGCTGTTATACAAGTTGAATACCGCAACTTTGTATAGTTGAGACTAAGTAAACACTCCTTCATTACCTGGTTCGTGCAGTTTCCATGTGCCTACTGTTAGAGCATTGCTCGGTCGAACTCGCATGCGTTTCTATCTCAAGCATGTTTGTTAATGTTAGTGATCAAAACTATAAGTCTGGATTTCTAGTCTAATATAGCTAAGTCTCGGACTAGGATAGAAAGTGTAGTTGAGCTCAAGGACTTCATGGTGATTCATCATACAAGAAGAAGAAATACTCAAGGAACCGGTGGAACTTCTCGACAAAAAGGTATGTGAAGACTTGAACTTATCTGTCACTCAAAAGTCTATCTACTCTATCTCCTACTTCTTGAGACAAAAAGTCGTATGCTATATATAGACTTAGATTATACACATTTGGTATTTCGAGCCGAGTATACCTCTCCTATCTATATCTCGAAATATATGTTGGTAAGCGTTTTGCTTCGATCATGTTTATCTTTACCTAGTGACGAAACTCATGATATGTTTCAATCACTTTGAAAATTGCTTTGACGAGAAATGGTGTAACAACTGTATAACGTCCTCTAAGAATGTTTCAATGGTTGAAATGAGATTTTAGATTACATAACCAATGATGGACATAAGTATTGTTGTGGAAACACATATGTGCATAATTCCTATTCCTTGAAACAAAGTTTGCGAACTTTGTTGATCAAGAGAAACCGGAAGAATGGCTTGTTGCCAAGTCCGCGAACTCAGTCCACGAACTGCCGAACTTCTTATCCCGAGAAATTCTGCTGGAGTTGACAAACTTGTTACGTGAGTACCAGTCCGCGAAACCAGTCCGCGAACCGGCGGAAAGTCTTTGCCGAGATTTTCTGCTGGAGTTTGTAAATTCTTCCCTGTTGCTTAAGTCTGCGAACCTAGTGTGCGAATTTAAGAAGGTTATATATCTGAAAATGATTTCTGAACTTAAACTTATAAAGACTAAGGAATGCAATTTGCAAAACGTGGCTATAAAGTTCATGAACTGATTCGAGTGAATCAAATCATCTTTGCTTCAATTGTGTCTTGTGTATTACATAAGATTTCCTTGCAATTGAACAACTCTCTAACTAGTTCATTTGAGTAATTTAAACTAGTTATGGTGAAGAAGAATATGGTTGGTATGAAATGATCGTATGGTTAACCTTTTGGTTAACTATTGTTGAACCAACAATGTACACGTTTGGGTACAGTTAACAAACCTAGAAGCGTGCATTTCATTTGTGTATAACAAGCTAAGTTTTCGATCTAACAGTTGAGAAATATTAGCTTGAATCTAAATCAAGTTTTTATCTAACGGTGGATATTGTTTGCTTTGTGACCAAGGCGAAACCATGTTTTGAAAGATTATATAAAGGAGACATCTATTATTGTGCAAAACTAATCCCCACACTTCACGTGCGATACTAGTTTGCGTGCTAGAGTCGTTTCTCCTTTAACCTTTGGTTTTATTCTTCTAAAACCAGGTTAACGACTTAAAGACTTCATTGGGATTGTGAAGCCAGACCGATACTACTTTTATCGTTGCTGTGCAGCACTTGTGCTGCTGCTGCATTGCCTTCTCTGCTGCTGCAACTCTGTTGTTGCTGCTTTCTTTGCTTTCCCCTGCTGTTGCTGCTCACTGCTGCTGCTGCCCTTCTGCTGTGCAGTCTTGCTACTGCTGCTGCCTGCCAAAGCCAGCTGAGCCCAATTCAGTTCATTGCTGTGCACTCAAGCCCAAAGCTCACTTCAAACTGAAGCCCAATTCAGTCAACTGTGGGCTTAACCAAAGCCCAGTTGTTTAAAACCAAAGCCCAAATTCATTAAGGCCCAATCCAATTCAGGCTTAATCAAAAGCCTAAGTTTAAGGCCAAAGCCCATTTGCACTTCAAAGACTAACTGAGCCAAAGCTCAGTTCATTTTATTGTGAACAAACCCATTAGCACTCAAAGCCCAATTTAAGCCAAAAGGCTTCTAAGCCCAAAGCAAATCTAGGAACCCAATTAGCTAGAACACTCCAAACACACCCGATCTCTGTGGATCGACCCGTATTTGCACGAGCTACAACCGACGACCGTGCACTTGCGGTATTACTGTAGGCCCCCGTTTTTATTGCGCTCATTTATATACCCTTTTCAAAGCCTACCAAGTTTTTGGCGCCGCTGCCGGGGACTCGGTTAGCGGCGCTGTTTTTTTTTTTTTTTTTATTTTGATTTTGTTGTGTTCTACCTTTGTTTGCTGTTCTCTGCATTTGTTTGCTGGTGCAGGTCTTGTTGCTGGCTATCCTTTGCTAGCTAGCTAGCTAACTGTTGCCTGTTGCTAGACCTTTCTTAACCTTGCTGCTGAGCTTGCCAAGCTGCTGGGTTGTAAGAACTTGACCCTTGTTGCTGCTGCCCTGCCCGCAAGCCCTGAACTGAACCACCTGCTGCTGCTGATGCTCTTGTGCTGCTGTGGTGCTCCTGCTGGTGCCAGGCCAAGAATCCTGTGAGCTGTTGCACCTGTTGCTGAACCAAAGCTGCTGCACCTGGTGCCAGGCCAACTGACCCTGTGCACTTGCAGCTTTGCTGAACCAAAGCCCAGCTGGGCTGTAAGCTGCAGAAGGTGAATAAAGTGAACCAAAGCCCAACTGGGCTGTAAGCTGCAGAAGGTGAACCAAAGCCCAACTGGGCCTTGAGTGTTGAAGCCAAAGCTTAGGATGATCCAAAGCCCAACTGGGCTTTTGCAACCAAACTGAGCAGCTGGGCTGTGCTTAAGCAAGTAAGCCTAAACCCATTAAGAGAACCCAACCTGTGGGCTTCCATTTTTCATTTGTGGGCTTGTAATAATTTTTTCCATTTTTCTGTTGGGCTTGTAATCTTAATTACTTGTGGGCTTGTTTGTTTAATTGCTTGTGGGCTTGTGATGTTAGACTGATTTGGGCCTGTAGTTTTAAATTAGAAAAACTGAACTTTTGAAAGCCCAACTGGGCCTCCGACCAAACAAGCAACAGTTAGGCTATTTCAAAAGCTACATTGGGCTTCAGTTTGCATACACATTGTAGGCTTAGTTCAACTTCCCTTGACAAAGCAATTTCTCCCACCAATGTGGGCTTGCTCCTAATTTCAAAAACCAAAATTGCTCCCAAATTAAACCAAATTTTTATCATCTCCCTTGGGCCTTACTTTTTTGTGATTTGTGTGATTATTTCATAAAACAAAGACATGTCTGGATTTTGGTCTGCCTCTGGGAATAAATCTATTAGAGATGCTTACGGGCAAGATTCACCTTATGAGCCTCCCACAGACCATGATGTCAATAGTTATAGGGATTATAATTATGGACCTTTTCAAGGTCATGAGCCTCAATATGCAAACCCGTATAACTATTCACCCATGTATCAACCTAGCCAACCTAATATGCATGTTTGTACCTTTTGTGGTGGTTTAGACCACCCTGATGAATATGCTATGTTTTGCATGAATTTAGGAAATCTAGGGGATACCATGAAAATCCAAATTATGAAATGCCCACAAATTGTGAGGCTGGTAGTCATTGGGACCATAATCAACCTTTCGAAGGTTGTGATCAATATTTTGTAAACCCTAATGACCATGCACACATGTACCATTCACCACAATTTGAACATGAAGAATTTTGTACTCCCATGAATTTAGACTCCACCGTAGAAGCTCTCAGACTCGGTGAGCAAAATTCTGATAGAACTATGTCACGCATTCAGGCGAAGTTAGATCAGATTTTGCTTCAACTACAAAAGGAGGAAATTCATGAGAAATGCATGTTGTCCCTAATGAAGTGTCCAGTCCCATTCATCTAAATGATATTGAATATGAACCTGATTTAGAGGAACATGAATCGACTAAGGACACCACCACTTTTAATGAGGATCAATATGCATGTTACCATGATGATGATTATGATGATAATGATATGTTAGAAGAACATGTTTTTGCTGAAAATATTGTGGAACCTTTTGGTTCAATAACATATGGCTTCTCAGCCTCAACCTTCATGAATGTTGTTTCTTCTGATACTCATTGTAATTCATATGATTTTGATTCTAATATGGGGCTTGTACAATTCTTCTGTGAAGATGAACATGACATAGGAATAGTTGAATCTTCTGTAGACACTAATTTTATTTGCATGAGGACGAATTTGATGTGTCTGATTCCTTGCCTAAGTCACAAAATGTTATTTCTTCCGGTGATGATTTGAGTACTTCGAACAATCATGATACTGATTTAGGTCTTGATGTTTTGTTCGATGAATGTAAGCATGTTTTACCTGTTTCTGATTTAGGGAAAGTATGTGTTGGTACTATTGATCTTACCCATGAAAATAATTTAGATGTACCCACTTTCTTACCTAAATCTCAAATTGAGATTATTCCACCCAACCTAGATTTGGTTTGCAACAAAAAATTTAAACCAACTTTTCTGAAAATTCCCAATCTAGGATTGGAACTGTGTGCCTCCCAAGTCCTCTTGGACTATTTTGCTTCAAAATATAACACTTTAAAGAGCCACAGTTGGAATGCATTTCTTTGCCCATCCCGAAAACAGTCCATTATGAGTTAGACCTTTTGAATCCTGAACCCCTAAAATTAAAAGATTTTGTGCTTAAAAGTAAACCTGTTGAACAATTTAGGTTTAGGGGTGATTCATTGGTTTTTCACTCTCACTCCCATTTCAGTCCAATTTTAGTGTTTTGAAACTTTCTATGTTTCAACACTTTGTCTTTTGGGTTGATCCTCAACTCTTTAGATTGTTAGTGTATGGTGAATTTTTGTATATAATCCAGTAGATAAATTTTTAAAAACCCTTTTGTTCCTTTTGTATATATTTTGCTAATCCAATATGATCTCGGCTGAAATATGGTTGGATTTTTGCCTTGAATAACGGAGTTTTAATTCTGCTTTCGCCGAAATCGGGTATTCTCTCTCCTTTTACTCTACTCAGCATGTCCTTTCCATATGTTGCATTTAATTTTTCCATATTTTTGAAACATTGAGGACAATGTTTAGTTTAGGTTTGGGGGTATAGAGTAGATACACGATAATATGCATAATTGAAAACGAACTCCATCTTTTTGAAAAAATCGAAAAAAAAAAATTCAAAAAAATTAAAAAATGAAAAAATCATAAAAATGGAGCTCATTTACCTTGAAATGTTGACTCTTGTGCAAATATGTATATTATTAGGAGTCTTAGTCTAGATATTTAGGCACCCTGATTCTAGCACAATTCACATAGTGATAAGAAATTTGCACGCGCACGATCTACCAATACATGTATGGCCTCGATCTTCAAGGTGTTTGATAGGAAGTTACGATTGCCAATCACTTTAGAATACTGAACGAAACTTGACTAGCTTGTTCTTTGGTTGGTTGGGATAGAAGGTGGAGGTTACATTAAGAAAGACAACCATCGAATTTAACTGGGTGCATCAAAAAGGGCTACCTCTTGCAAAGTGTCATGTAATCTTTTGTTTCCTTTTGTATGTATCAAAAGTGTTTCTTGTTCAAAAAAAAAAAAAAAAAAAAAAAAAAAAAAAAAAAAAAAAAAAAAAAAAAACGATGTAATATTCAGAAAAAAAAAAAAAAAAAAAAAAAAAAATACAAAAATAAAAAAATCAAGTATTTATCAATTCCATCTCTCTTGTTCCAAAAATAAAAGAGTAGTCAATGTAAATAAGAGTCATGTAAATAGTCATTTTTGTTGTTTCATTGTAATAAGCAAGGAGGGTGTATGCCATTGATGTACAACGCGAGTAATTGTGAAATACCTCCAACTCATTCACAATTCTCGTAAAGTCCGGACAGCTAGCTAGATTTCGACCTTGGTTCTTAGCCTGAGAAACTATCTCTTGGTGATTAGTAGTCATAACTTCAGATCTTTCTTTACACATGTGTAGATACACTTTACACTCTTATCACATGTCTTTTTTTTGTTATCAGTGCTAGGATTGTGCCTTCGATAGCTAGATTGACATCTCCATTTTGCTGTGAGCTTAAACTGTTTTGCACATGTCACATTTGATGGAATCTGAGCTTATATTTTGACCTAGAACTTTGTAGGTACGTTCTAAGCAAACCTTCACGAGACTTCAACTCGTCCACTAGGGACACTTAGTGGTTTAAAAGGCTTAGTGCATACGCTAAATGCATTCGAGAGACCAGCGACAGTGGTATAGTTAGGATTTCCTTAGTTTTGTTTTACTTGAGGACAAGTAAAATTCAGGTTTGGGGGTATTTGATGAGTGCCAAATATTGTATATATTTATCCCTTTTTGTTGGCATTTTACTCATCTTTTGTGCATTAATTCTACATTTTATCCCATATTCTGTATTTTCATTGTTTTCAAGAATAAATATTTTTATTAATTAATTTTGCATTTTTAGGCAATAAACAAAGTTCGGATGACTTGCGGAGCAAAAGAGCAGAAAAGTAGTGAAAAGCCTGGAGAAATCACGCAAGGAAGCCGCGAAGAATGGTGCGCACAACCTCATTTTCTACACACAAAAGCGCCTCCGTTCTCAGCCATCAGATCAGTTCTCAGAAGCATCCGACGGTCGCTCCTTCATAGATCATCAAAATCTGAAGTCTCTGTCGAGCACCACAGCGCTGAAATTCCAAGCCTTCAGATTAGATGGTAGCTGAATCCAACGGTTGCTCCCTTGCTGTTCATTAAAGTTTGATATCCCCGCATTACACTACAGCACCTAACCTAATCTAGCACCGTTCGTTTCGTTGTATCCCTTCATCCGACGGTCGCTCCTCGCTTGCCTCCGAATCACCGTCCGATCTACCTACCAGCTTCGCATCTCGCGGCCCATCTCACGAAACATCATCTCTTGATGAACCCGCCTCACACCCTAGCGACCGAACCCATCCACCTAACCAAACACGCCCCCTACCCCAAACTCAGTCGAGCCACTCTCCCCCATTCCTCTCTGCAACTTCACCACCGTCTTCAACAGAACCATGTCCACCACCTTCTCCACCTCTGTCACCACCTGCTCCGCACCCACTCTCTGTCACCACGTCAAACAATGATAACCCATCATTGTTCCCATCTCCCTAGTCCATCTAATTCACTTATTCCACACATTCTCTGCCCGAAACCCTAAAGTGTGAAATAGGTAAATTAGGTTGAGCTAGAGTGAAATTGAAGGCATGGAGAGGTAGAGAAGGACAAATAGAGTAATGGGTCGAGTTCAATTTGATGTTGCTACATCAAATTAGGTGAGTAATTACCAACCCTAGCTCTGTCAGTTTGGGGATTTTTATTGTAGAACCCTAATTGTGTTGTGGGTATAAATATGTAGTGTGGGAGTGTTGTAGAAACTTTATGCTTGGAGTAGCCAACATCCAGGACTTTCATGTCCTGTTAAATGTTAATGTGTTCTGTTAATATTTTCACTTTCATTTATGTTCATGTTCATGTTCTGTTAATGCTATTTTCTCCTGTTATTTATAGTTAATGCTCTGTTAATGCTCCTGTTATTTATGTTAATGTGATCATGTTCTGTTAATGCTATTTTATGTTAATGTCCATGTTCTGTTAATACCTGTTACTTGTGTCTTGTTAATGCTATTCTCTCCTGTTGATGTTTGTTACGTGTTCACTGTCATGTTTAAATTTGCTGTCACAATTGATGGAATGCTAGGCTAGGTATCTGTGAAGCTTTGAACTAATTGTGCAATGGAAGAAATCAGTGCTCATAGCAAGCTGATTATCTTGCCATTATTGTTGTATGCTTAGGTTGCACTGTTGATTGAGCATTGGGAGAAACTAGTGCTCATAGCAAGCTAGTTTTCTTCCCATTCTATTTGTTTGCATGTATTCTACCTTAGCCTTGCTCCATTTCAGTTTCTTTATCACCCCTGCCCTTGGCTTAGGCCTTGGTTCATCTTGCACTGTTTTATGCTTGTAGTTGCTTTGTTCTTTGTTTCTGTCACTGTTTTACTTCCATGTTCATTTCATTTGCTGATTTACTTCTAGTGCTGCTACTTCTTTTGGCTTGCTGCAACTCTGTTGCTTCTCTTATTCCACTGCCTTGCAGCTGCTGTGCAGCACTTGTGCTGCTGCTGCATTGCCTTCTCTGCTGCTGCAACTCTGTTGTTGCTGCTTTCTTTGCTTTCCCCTGCTGTTGCTGCTCACTGCTGCTGCTGCCCTTCTGCTGTGCAGTCTTGCTACTGCTGCTGCCTGCCAAAGCCAGCTGAGCCCAATTCAGTTCATTGCTGTGCACTCAAGCCCAAAGCTCACTTCAAACTGAAGCCCAATTCAGTCAACTGTGGGCTTAACCAAAGCCCAGTTGTTTAAAACCAAAGCCCAAATTCATTAAGGCCCAATCCAATTCAGGCTTAATCAAAAGCCTAAGTTTAAGGCCAAAGCCCATTTGCACTTCAAAGACTAACTGAGCCCAAGCTCAGTTCATTTTATTGTGAACAAACCCATTAGCACTCAAAGCCCAATTTAAGCCAAAAGGCTTCTAAGCCCAAAGCAAATCTAGGAACCCAATTAGCTAGAACACTCCAAACACACCCGATCTCTGTGGATCGACCCGTATTTGCACGAGCTACAACCGACGACCGTGCACTTGCGGTATTACTGTAGGCCCCCGTTTTTATTGCGCTCATTTATATACCCTTTTCAAAGCCTACCAATTGGCTTGAGATTAATATCTCCGATAGGCAAGATATAAAAAGTAGTCACAAACATCTTCGTCTCATTGTTTGTGATTCCGCAACATCTTGTTTCGCTACCATACGATTAAGATTGTTGAGAGGTGATTGATTTATCTAGGCTGTTCTTCGGGAATATAAGACCGGATTATCAATTGGTTCCTGTTCACCTTGATTATTATCAAAAGACGGAACAAAAACTTTAGGGTTTTTCTGTGGGAGACAGATTGATCCTTTGATAGATTTGTCTGTGTGAGACTGATTTGTTTATTGTTAAAGCCTGCGATTTTGGGTCGTAGCAACTCTTAGTTGTGGGTGAGATCATCTAAGGGAATCAAGTGCGCAGTATCCTGATGGGATCAGAGGCGTAAGGAGTACAATTGTACCTTGGATCAGTGGGAGACTGATTGGGGTTTAACTATAGTCTAGTCCGAAGTTAGATTGGAGTAGGCTAGTGTCTGTAGCGGCTTAATACAGTGTGTGTTCAATCTGGACTAGGTCCCGGGGTTTTTCTGCATTTGCGGTTTCCTCGTTAACAAAATTCTGGTGTCCGTGTTATTTCTATTTCCGCATTATATTTGTTTATATAATTGAAATAATACATGTTGTGCGTTTGAATCAATCAATTGGAAATCCGACCTTTGGTTGTTGATTGATATTGATTGATCCTTGGATATCGGTCTTTGGTACCATCCAAGTTATTCCTTGTATTTGATTAGAACTCGCAGTTCTTGCTTGAGTAAATCAAATCAAGAGAGAGATATAAACTTGTTGATATACTTTTAATTGATTGAGTCTTGTTGATTCTCTTAAAAGTATATTCGAGTTAGTCCATACAGATTGCTAAGAGAAATATTGGGTGGTGTTGTTAGACCCCTGCTTTTACACCTACAACTAATCTGGTCTACGCACGTGAATCCCTAGACAGACCCCACTATTTTGAGTTGCTTCACCGATGTGAAGACTTTCACTCTCAACTCCTTTGGATCATAATCCGAAACATTAAATGACTAAATCTATTTCAGTAACCAACTCACTTATCAATCACCAAAATGAATCTTTAAATCGGAGAGAAAGTAAAGTAAAAGGTCTTCTGTTTAATTAATATACTTATAAATCCTTTGGTCAAAGATACTAACGTGGGACCGGTTCTTAAAATATATCCTCATTAGGGATTGGTCTTTATAATAGATCCTTGAATCACCTTTCAACTACGATATGAGTTTCACAAGTATACTTCCTTAAATTACGTTTCTGAAATTTCTTTCAAACATAGTTCCCAAGGTTTGGATTTATTCGGAAGTTTAACACAATAAATAATAATAACTTACCAATCAAGAGATTTGTTTAATATCTTATCGATAATATAATAATTTTACTTACCAATTAGTGAAGTTTGAGAAAAAGAAGTTCATGGATAAACTATACTTCGTAATTACATAAACTTAAATTGTTGAAACAACTAGTATATCATTCCTTTCTACTTTGATCATAGTATAATGACCAAGTCATCAATACTAAAGTCATTTTAAACAAATTTTACTTCATATGATATGTTTTCAGTAAATACTGACTTGAAAGAACAAATGATGGAAATGGAATAAGTCAAGTATGTAGTTATTAACCTCGAACTGAAGGTTGATGTATTCATTGTTATTGATACGTATTCAGATTCTTCATGAGTAACAAGAGTAAGTCTCAACATTTCTATGTTTCTAGTCTAACCTAACGAAGTTCACTTTAGTAGTCAAATCAAGCGACTCCTAGTTTTGGAACTGAACTTGACAACCATACATGATATACCAACGTTTGGTAAGTTCGACCGAGCAACGCTTTAACATAGGGAGTTATCTTTGTAAATCTGATTTTTTGGTATTTATAACAAATAAGTCATTTTTTTGAAACTTGAAATGAAAGATTCAAAACTTCCTATCTTTCAAATTATATGTCGGATTTTCATAAGTTTGATTTGGTTTGAAAGCTCTTTTTAAAAAGAATTTCAATTTTTAAGTTATCAAACTTTATTTTTTGTTTCACCTTTTGGATAAATATAAACAAATTTTTGGAGCACTTTGGAAGAACTTGTATTATGTTTACATTAAGGGTGTTCATGTACATCCACTTGCATGCGCAAGTTCATCACACAAAAACATATTACAACACTTAAAATGTTATAATATAGTTTATTTTTGACAAGAACATATTATAAAGCACGACGAGCAATGCACATGTATTCTGCTTGTCGCAATAAAATAATTAAATCCGAAGAGCCAAGGGACTAGACTTTAGATTTAAGAAAAATAGGCAGAACAATGTGAACTATTTGGTTTGAAAAAAAATTCAAAATTGATGCCCTAACTGGTCTAACTCAAGGTGAAACATGAAATTATTGAGAACTAGATGATTAACTTATCATATCAATGGATAACCGATATTTAAATTTACATGCATCATAAGTGTATCACAAATGAAGCAATTGGAAATTTCTCAAGCATTATTATGAAAATTATTACACATCGGTCTCGGATAGTACATATAAAGATGATGTTCGTATTTTATGAAAATAAAATTTATCATATAGTCCATCCTAGAGTGTATGCGGTTAGGAGTTCGGTGGGGATACTATTTGTATGCTTTCATCTCGCCCGCACTGACGCCTGACCGATATGATTGAATATAATTGACAATATCGATTGAAACTTGCCTATAAAAAGCTTTGACTACAAATTCACCTTTTGTCTTCTCACCCTAAATCTCTTTTTTTATTTTCTTTGACTATCAGATGTCATTGTAGTACATTCATTAAATCGTTGGATGA